>NC_064852.1:153682959-153982959 GCF_024139225.1 Suncus etruscus | reverse complement strand
TGGTCCTCCAAGCCTTCCAGGAGTGATTTCTTTTTTTTGTTGGGGGGCCACACCTGGTGACACTCAGGGCTTACTCTGGCTTGGGGGAACACGTGGGTCACTGGGGGATCAAACCGAGACCTGTCCTGGGTCAGCTTTGTGCAAGACAAACGCCCTACAGCTGCTCATCGCCAGGAGTGATTTCTGAGTACAGAAGTAATCCCTGAGTAACCTCTGAGTGCCATCGGGTGTGGTCTAAAAGCAAAAAACAAAACAAAACAAAAACAAAAAAACATAAACACATACAACAGAAAACAACAAATTTTAATATTTCTAAATGGTTTATTATGCTGACATTAAAATGCTTTTTTATAAAGTCTAAATAGCAGTTGAAAATGCTAATGAGTTCATATTGTGCTGTATGATCTCAACTTTATAAAGAGATGTACTTAGCAAAAAAAAAAAAAAGAAATGAAAAGAAAACCAAAAAAGAAATCATCCCTTTGGTAAAATAAAAGTTATCTCTGAAATTATAGGTCATTTCAGTCCAATTTCATCTCTCTGTGATCAGTTTCTGTGATAATAGAAAACTTCTATAATCAAAGGAAGTATTCAAAATAAACCCTCGCATTCTTCACTGTGGAGAGAGTTGCCATGGGAAAGGGCAGTAATCATATTAAATAAGAGAACAGTGTGGGAGGTACACAGAAATTTGGGGGAGAAGATCATCAGAGCCTACGATTGCCAGGAACATATGTATAACTTCAGACACTGCGATCTGAAACACAAAATACGAGCCAGAGTCCTCTTGGACCCCAATACCAGGAAATTAATGCACTGAGCTTGGTGGGGTGGCTAGAGTTTGGGAAGGTAGGAAGTGAATGTATGTGCAAAGGGCAGGTTGATTTTGCTGCTCTATGGACCCCCCAGCACACCCCTCCTCGTCATAGGGATGTCCCCGCTGCCCCTTGCCCATCTCCCCTATTCCTGCTGCAGGTCTTAGCAGGGTTGCCCCAGGCATTCTACAGGGCTGGGGTGAGGCTGAGCAGAAGATCCTGGGTTTGAGCCCTGACACTGTGTGGTCTTTACCTCCATCCCTCCTGTCTAGCACCTCCTGTTTATAGCCTCAAAATAAATAAATAAATAAATAAATAAAGGTTTGTTTCCTTCAATAGTTTCTGATCAGTTTGATCAATTGTTACTTCTGGTTGATGGTTCTGTTCTTCCCAAACTTGCTCCAATGGAAGGGAGGTTCTTCCAGAACCAAGCAAGACCTTCTATAGATTGGTCTATTTGATTGGTCACTTCAAGCCTGTGGTGCGGCACACAATAGGTGCTTGGCATGTATTTCCTGCTGAATAAATGTGGCTCTTGGCATCACTCTTCATGGAGTTTAGACACATAGGCATTGCTCAGTGACAAGGTCAGTAAGAATTAAGACAGTTCTCAGCCCCTCCCGAAGAACTTGCTGCCACGAGGTTTAAAAATCTTCCTCCAGGAGCCAGAGAGATAGTATGGAGGTGGGGCATTTGCCTTGCATGCAGAAGGATGGTGGTTCAAATCCATCATCCCATATCATCCCCTGAGCCTGCCAGGAGCGATTTCTGAGTGTAGAGCCAGGAGGAACCCGTGAGCGTAGCCGGGTGTGACCCAGAAACCAAAACATAATAATAATAATAATAATAATAATAATAATAATAATAATAAATCATCTTTCTCCAGGGCCCAGAACAATAGCACAGTGAGGAGGACTTTTGTCTCACATAAAGTCAACCCAGGTTTGATCCCAGGCATCCCATAGGGTTCATCGAGCCTGCCAGGAACAATTTCTGAGTACTGAGCCAGGAGCAATTCCTGAGCACCACCAGCATAACCCAACAAACAAACAAACAAACAAAACATCTCCCTCCAGGACCTGGAGAGACTGATTATACATCCAGCAGGGGAAGCATTTACCTTGCGTGAGAAGGACCCTGGTTCAAATCCCCAGCACCATATGTGCTCCCTGAGCACTACCAGAACTGACTCCTGACTCTACGTTCAGTTCTCACACCTGGTGGTGCTAGGAGACCATATGGAATACTGGGAACTGAACCAGGGTCAGATGCATACAAGGCAAGTGTCCTCCTGGCTATTCTACCTCTCCAGCCCCATCCTGAGCTTTCCTGATGAACTGCACTGTTCCAAGGATATGCTGTGAGCAATGGAGGAGCCCAGATACAGGAGGTGGGGGTAATGTCCAGTTCCCCTGACCAGGAAGAGGATTCATATTCGAAGAGGTAGAAAGGGCACAGCCAAGCTGGTGTTTTCCTCTAGGTCTCCTACAGGTGGGCAGCTGCCCCCAGATCTTCCATTCCAACTGGTCCATCCTTCCCGCTCTAGCCTGAGCCCTAGGCCCCTCAGTCTTCTACTGAGGCCCCCAGATCAGCTTCCCTTGCAAAGCCTGAGCCACTATGAGTGGTTTTGGGCCACCTCCTGGCAGCAAGCAAAGTAACAAATATCCTCCCCTTTTCCTGGAGCACAAAATAAATAACCCCACTCCTGGGACAGGGGAGATTTGTTTTGGGGCAGTGACTGGCCCAGGGTCACCCAACTTAGAGCAGTGGAGCGGAGATTGGAATGGAGCCCTGACTGCCCCTAGAGTTCCAGGCTCCCCTTTACTGGGAAGAAGTGAGTCAGAGACACTGACTGCATCAGAACAATATAGCTTCTGGTTTCCATCTTGGAACACTCAGAAAGAAGGGAAAGAGATGGGTAATAGGCATGCAAACATGCATTCATGTGTGCAGCTGCACCTCTGACCATATACTGATTCATCCCCAACCCATACATCTTATCCATATACCATCTATCTGTTTATCCAGCCGTTAGTGGTTTATCCAGCCATTAGCTGTTCATCCATCTACTTGCTTACCCATCCACCAAGTATTTATCCATCCACCATTTCACCCATCCATCCATCCATCCATCCATCCACCCACTCACCCATTCATCGTTCATCTATTCACCCATCCATCTATCCATACATTTATCATCCACCTTTCCATCCATCCACCATTCTTTCATAACCCACTCATTCATTCATCCAGCCAGCCATCTATCCACAACCCATCATTCATCCCTTATTCATGATGAATAATAGATAACTAGCACCCAATAATCACTCACAATTCTGCCCATCCGTCCATTACCAATCCCCATTCATCCATTCATTGTCCACTCACCTATCATTCATTCACTCACATATCCACCCATCCTTCCATCCATCTACCCACCCATCATCCATCCACACACACCTTTCTACCATCTATCATCCATCAACACATCCATCAGCAGCAGCATCCATCTATCCACTCACACATTCATCACATTCTGAATTCATCCACACACCTATCCACCCATTCATCATCCATCATCACATCCAACTATTCATTTTTACCCACCCATCAATCTATCCAATAATTAACAACCATCTGTCCCCCATTCAACCATCCATCCATCATTACATCATCCACTCATTTATCCATTCACCCACCCATTATTCCATCCATCCATCATCATCCATCGACTATCTATCTATCTATCTATCTATCTATCTATCTATCTATCTATCTATCTATCTACACATCAATGCTCTCAGCAGACAATCATGTGCCTTTCAAACACTAGGAATTGACATGACATTGGCTTTGCACTGCATCTCTCCTCCTGGCAATTTCTCACCCTTCTCTCTCACAGCACGATGGTTCTGTTCTGGTTTTCTGTTTTGGTTTGGTTTGGTTTGGTTTGATTTAATTTGGATTTTGAGTCACACCCGGCAGCGCTCAGGGGTTCCTCCTGGCTCTATGCTCAGAAATCGCTTCTGGCAGGCTCGGGGGACCATATGGGAAGCTGGGACTTGAACCACCATCCTCCTGCAAAGGCAAACGCCTTACCTCCATGCTGTCTCTCTAGCCCTGGTTCTGTTCTGAGTCTCAGCCAAGAGATGTCCTGGAGGAGGCAGCTGGTCTGACTCGATCCTCCAGCAAGGGAGAACTCCAGGAAAAGGCACTTCCTTTCTCATGCTCCTCCCCTGACCCCAGATCTTGCATTTGAAATTGGTATGTACAAGGGCTGAAACACAGGCGGTTAGGGCATTTGCCTTGCGATGCAGCTAACTGGGTTCGATACCTGGCATCTCCATATGGTCCCTCAAACCTGCCAGGAGTGATTTCTGAGTGCAGAGTCAGGAGTAGCCCTTGACCACCACTGGGTGTGGCCTCAAAACAAAATACGTTTTACAAAGCACAACTGTGCACAATAGGTATGCTTTTGAAATTTTGGGGATACATTTGCTTTTTAAGAATTGGAATCCGGGGGCCGGGCGGTGGCGCTGGAGGTAAGGTGCCTGCCTGCCTTGCCTGCGCTAGCCTAGGAAGGACCGCGGTTCGATCCCCCAGCGTCCCATATGGTCCCTCAAGAAGCCAGGAGCAACTTCTGAGCGCATAGCCAGCAGTAACCCCTGAGCGTCACAGGGTGTGGCCCAAAAACCAAAAAGAAAAAAAAAAAAAAAGAATTGGAATCCGGGGGCCGGAGAGGTAGCATGCCTTGCATGCAGAAGGATGGTAGTTCAAATCCTGGCATCCTATACGGTCCCCCAAGCCTGCCAGGAGCGATTTCTGAGTATAGAGCCAGGAGTAACCCCTGAGCGCTGCCAGGTGTGACCAAAACAAACAAACAAAATAGAATTGGAATCCTGGGACTAGAGTGATAGCACAATGAGTAGGGTGTTTGCCTTGCATGCGACCAACCTGGGTTTGATCCCCAGCACTGCTGAGCACCACTGAGTGTGGCCAAAATGCCAGAACAAACAAACAAAAAAAAAGAATTGGAACTCTATTTTCTGATTACTGGAGGCTTCAGAGGGGTCTTACTCCAAGCTACTATTAAACTTCACATTCTGAACTGTTGGTCGGGGGAGGAGGAGGGTATGTCTTAACACTTTAAAAACAAACTTCTTTGGGAGGAGAATAGTCTTTACACAGACTCTGGCTTCTTTTCACATGGAAAAGAACATTATGGAATTCTGTGGATTCCTTTTGCAAAACAAGCAATCACCATTATAGATGGGTATAAAGTGCTCAGGGGACCCGAGGGGCCAGAAATTGAACCTGGGTCTCTAACCTGCAAAGCATGAGCTCCCACCTCTCCTGGGGCCGGAAAGATAGCATGAAGGCAAGGCATTTGCCTTGCATGCAGAAGGATGGTGGTTCGAATCCCGGCATCCCATATGGTTTCCTGAGCCTGCCAGGAGCAATTCCTGAGCATAGAGCCAGGAGGAACCCCTGAGCACTGCCGGTGTAACGCAAAAAAACCAAAAACAAAACCCATCTCCCTAGCCTCATCCTTTTGGATGTTCATGGACTCACCTTGGAAGCTGAAATTAGTTTCCATCTGCAGAGCAAAGTGAAAACCAAACAGAACTAACTTGAATCAAGAAGGAGCCACCTGGCGTGATAGTACAGTGGTAGGATATTTGCCTTGCACACAGACAACCAGGGACAGACCCAGGTTCGATCCCTGGCATCCCGTATGGTCCTCCAAGCCTTCCAGGAGCAATTTCTGAGCACAGAGCCAGGAGTAACCCCTGAGCACCTCCGCGTGTGGCCCAAAAACAAAAAAAGGAAAAACAGAAAAAAGAAGGAGCTGCCTGCAAACTGCCCTCTTGGCCCATAAAACCACCACATTCAACTGCTCCTGGCTCAGCGGATTCCCAATCCTCATGTGGAGTCAGAGCGAAAGCCCACAAGCCACAGAGCTTCAATGAAACCTTTCTTAATCCTGCTGGGCACAACAGCCTGGCTGAGCCAGCAGAAAGCGAAAGGCTTCTGGCCCTCCACAGCTCAGAGGCTGCTGGAGCAATGCCCACTAGTGGTTGGGGCTTCAAGGGCCAGTCAGATGCCTGCTCAGATGCCTGCCAGCGTAGGATGGGGACCCAGAGGTTGCTTCTTGAGACAAAGAAAGGAGGGGCTGGAGCCATAGCACAGCAGTAAGGCGTTTGCCTTGCACGCGGCTGACCAAGGACAGACCTGGGTTCAATCCCCGGTGTCCCCTATGGTCTCCCAAGCCAGGAGCAATTTCTGAATGCATAGCCAGGAGGAACCCTTGAGCCTCACCAAGTGTAGCAAAAAACAAACAAACAAACAAAGAAATAAACAGAAGGTGGACTTCCTCCTCTTCATACATATTTGGCACATGGAGAGTTGGGATGGGGGGGTGTTAAGGCCATGACTTAAAAGCTTCTGCATGCAACTTACTTGTACAGGTTTTTTGATCTGGGTTAAGAGAGAATCCCTTAGGACAACGGCAGAAATAGGAACCTTCTGCATTCACACACTCGTGCTCACAGCCGGGGTTTTCGGAGGCGCAGTAGTCCACAGCTATGGAGAGAAATGGGGAGCAACATAGGTGAGGCGCTGAATGGGGAGAGCAGAAGTTTGTCTCAAGCAGGCACAAATCAAGGTTATTCTTAGTGTCCCCAAGGGTATGAGTGAAAGATGCGTCCAAAGCAGAGTGGCTCCCCTTCCTGGGGCTAGATCCCCTTATGAAAATCAAGGGCCAGGGTGATATCACAGTGGGTAGGGCCCTTGCTTTGCATGTGGCTGACCCGGGTTTGATCCCCAGAGCCTGCTGTGGTTCTCCAAGCACCGCCAGGAGTAATTTCTGAGCACAGAGCCAGGAGTAAGACCTGAGCACTGCCAGGTGTAGCTTCAAAAAAAGAAAAAAAAGTTTGCCTTTGGTCAACTCTATCACCCTTTTCCTACATGGTTTCGGTTGCTAAACTGCACTTGTGCAAGGAAAGGCTGAGATCAGAGACAGACATGCAGGACAGAGACAAGCCCTGTGTGCTCCTTCCCCATCCACTGATGCCAGACCCTGTCTCAGCTGAGCCAGGCATCTCAGTTCCCCTGGCAGCAGAACCAGCAGATAGAGCTGTGTGCTGATTGTACCCTTGGATGTCTGGGCCATGCCCAAGGCTGAGATCTCAGTCTTGCCACGTTCCATCTCTTTCCTGCTCGAGTGGTGGGCTAAACATTGTCCTGAGACAATCAAGCTGAGCATTGGTGTCCTCTGATTTCACCACTCATCACCTTTTGCAGTTTCCTAGGCCAAACTGGGCTGCCTGAAGCAGCGGCATTGCAGAATATTTGCAAGAGGTGTCTTTGGCGTAGAATGCTGAGGAAGTGGGGTGGGGGAGAGCAAGGGAAGCCTGACCTTCCCACTGAGTTAACCTCAAGTGCACAGCAGGATTCTGGCTCACGCACCTCCCAGAATTTGCTAAAAAGCCATGGGATTTCTAGAAGCAGGACTTTTTAATTCAGAGGGAATAAAAGAAATGACTGTGTCATAACCATAGGAGAGGGCTCCAGGCTCTCTGGTGTCTCTCTCATCCCCAGACCCAAGAATGAACTCAGAGCTTGGAGCTTTACCATGTGATGACATAAAAATGAGACTTGGGGCTGGGAGGAGATGGGCCCAGCAGGCTGGAACACAGGATCAGCACGTGGGACACAACCACTAAATCCCCAGCACCTCCTGATCCCCTGAGGACAAAGACAGGAAGCCACCAGCATCTCCAGTGTGGTGCCAAAACAAAACAGAGACTCTTGGGATGTGGAGGATGACCAGGAGACCCAGGGAGGAAGGCTGGTTCCAACATATGAACCCCCAGCACTGACAGGTGGAGAAAATTCTGAGCACCACGAGGTGTGGCCTCAAACCAAACCAATTGAGCAGAGAACGGGGATCCTTAGGGGTTATGTCTTGTTCCCCTGCATCCACCCGAGACCGCCTGCCTCGCCCCACAGGCCTCATCTCCCCAGCTCCTTCCGGGTCTGAGCATCACTGCCTCCTTCCCATTTCATCACCAGGACAGGGAAAAACAAAGGAAAGCTGATCCATGCTGAACAAGGCATGCAGAATCAGGCTGGCAAAGTGGCCATTTGTCCCATTCTGCTGGCATTCCTGGCATTTCTCAGGAACCTTATGCATTACCAGTGAATGAAACAGGACTGGCCACACAAGGCCTTAACCTTTGCATTCCTTCTCTGGCCCCAGCCACTCACTTCCAGTTCATATGGGGTTTAAATACAGGACAGAGAATCCAGAGCTGTGGTGGGATGCCTGGAAAATCCTGGAATCTGAGTCCAGGGCCTGCCCACCCTCCTCCTCCTCAGTCTCTCTGCCCTTCCTCGCCTAGCCCGACAGAACAATACTCACCCACACAGTGTTTCCCGTCGGGGGCCAGCTCGTAGCCCCTGAAGCATTGGCAGGCGATGCTGCCTAGCATGGCGACACAAAGCTGCTCACATCCGTGGGTCTCCCCCGCACACAGGTCCTGGACTGAGGCAAACACAGGCTTAGATTCCCTGCTTCCGATGGGCAATGCTACCCCCAGACCATGGCCCAGGCTGAAACGGCCCCTCAGAACCATGGGGGATGAGATTTAGCTCCTATTTCTAAGAGGCTGAGGGCGCTGGAGCCGGCAATGCTGGCAGAACCATACCCGGTAGTGCATAGGGCTCAGCAATCCCACAGATTGTGCTCAGCATCTGAATCACATCCCAGTCCCTAGAATGACTTTTTTGTTTGTTTGTTTCTTTTTTTTTTGTTTTTTTGGGCCACACCCGGCGGCGCTCAGGGGTCACTCCTGGCTGTCTGCTCAGAAATAGCTCCTGGCAGGCACGGGGGACCATCGGGGACACCGGAACTCGAACCAACCACCTTAGGTCCTGGATCGGCTACTTGCAAGGCAAACGCCGCTGTGCTACCTCTCCGGGCCCAGAATGACCCATTTTTAAAAATCACTGCTAATTTTTATAACATGAACTTTGATAACAATTAAAATTTCAAAAAACAAACAAACAACAACAACAATAACAACAAAATATCAGTGTGCCTGGCACACAGCTAACCCAGAATCTGATCCCCAGAATCCTATATGGTACCCTAAGATGGCCAAGAGTACAGAGCCTGGAGTAACCCCTGACCACTGCTAGGTGTGGCCCCAAAACCATAAAAAGTTGTCAAAGGAGCCATTTGAAAGAAGCAGCGTAATGCAATTAACCAGGGCCTGCAAGTCAACATCCCTGATTTCCCAAAGTCTTGCGCCCCCAGAGCAGGGAGACATGCTTGCTCTTTGGAGGGGCTGATCTACTGACCACTGAGCTTCTTGAACCACTCGGGACCTTGAGTGGAACCTTCTACCGCTGCCTAGCTTGAAATCAGCCAGCAGAAGCAGGCAGCAGCATCTGGGATGTTCCCAATCTGGAGACAGCCAGGTTGAAGGTCACAGGATTTACTGGATTTAAAAACCCTTCCAAGGGAACAAGAGAGACAGGACAGGGATTAAGGCTCTTTCTCTGCATGCGGATGACCTGGTTTGAACCCAGAGACAGCAGTGCTGCTGGGAGTGACCCCTAACCACTGACGGATGTGGCTTGGGAATAGTCACTCACCAAAAAACAATAAAGGGAAAAAAACGGAGCTATAGTACAGTGGGAAGGGAATCTGCCTTACACGCAGTCAACCTGGTCATCCTACATGGTCCCCTGAGGCTACCAGGAGTGAATCTTGGGTGCAAAGACAGGAGTAATCTCTGAGCTTCACTGAGTGTGGAAAAAAAATAGTAATAATAATAAGGGACTGGAGCAATACAGTAGTACAGTAGGCAGAGCAATTACCTTGCATCTGGCCAACTCAGATTTAATCCTTGTCATCTCATATGGTTCCCTAAGCACTGCCAGGAGTGAGTCCTAAGTGTAGGGTCAGGAGTAACCCCTGAGTATTAACAGGTGTGACCCCCACAAAAATTATTAAAATAAAACTAAGGAGTCAGAGCATTTGTCTTGCACATGACTGACCCTGATTCAATCCCCAGCATCCCAAATGGTCTTCTGATCCTGCCAGAAATAATTTCTGAGCACAGAGCCAAGAGTAACCCTGATTGCTGCCGGGTGTGGCCCAAAAATCAAAATCAAAAATTAAAAAGAAGAAGAAACCTCACAAGCCTGCCAGGGGTGGCAAGAGTCAGACTTGCAGCTCCTTCCTCAAGAATTCTCAGAACCCAGCATTCCCACAGTGTGAGCCTTGCTGTTGAAGGGAAAGAACCCGTCCCTCTGGTTCCCAGCTGGCCTGGCCATCTCCTCTCCCCTCTCACTGCCTCGGGTATGTTGGGGATTAATGTCCCCAGCAGTCTGTCCCCCCTGGGAAGCCGCAGAGGCATTTACTCTAATCATACAGAGACAAAGGAAGACACGCAGATGGAGCTCTGTCAAAACAACGTGCTGGTTTTCTGGCAGCCCCGGTCCCTGGAAACGGATCCAGATGTTTGCAGCGGCTTCTTTGGGCTTGGAAAAAGAGCCTTTCTTTTCTCTCAGCGCCCCTGGCAGGGTTTCTCCCAGGGGGATCTGGGATCAGAGCTGGGATCACCACGTGGGTGGAAAGAGAAGCCCTGGATTCAGAGCGCCCTGTAACTTTCTCTCCCCGGTGAACCCCACTCCTGGCTTCTGACTTCAGCTCAGTGTGTCCACTTCCAAGAAAGCTCCTTGGATTGGCAGTGCTTAGAGGCTCCTGAATGAGATGGAGTCCTAGACAGGCTGCTTTTATCTTGAGTCCTAGAAGGGCCTGGGCCTTTACGTCTGGGTTCTGGAAGGAAGGGCTTTGTCTGCCCATCGGAACAGGAGCTGTCTGGCTCTGCAGCTGTTTTGGTTCATTTCCCAGCACCGCAGATGGTCTCTCCCCCAGCCCCAGCACAGAGCTAGGAGGTAAGCCCTTTGCACCACCAGAAACGATCCCTGTGCACAGAGCCAGGAGAAAGCCCTGAGCAACACGAGGAGTGATTCCTGAGCCCAGGATCAGGAATGATCCCTGAACATAGAACCAGAAGTTAAGTAAGCACTGAGCACAGAGCCAGGGGTGATCCCTGAGCGCAGAGTCAAGAATAAGCCCTCGGGCAGGAAAGATAGCATGGAGGTAAGGCGTTTGCCTTGCATGCAGGCTGACCCAGGAGGGACCCAGTTAGATTCCCAATATCCCAATATTCCAATAACCCCAGCCTGCCAGGGGTTATTTCTGAGTGCAGAGCCAAGAGTAACCCCTGAGCGCTGCTGGGTGTGGCCCAGAAACCAATCAATCAATGAATCAATAGATCAATAAAGTTAAAAAAAAAAAAGAAGAAGCCCTCTTATTATTACACTGCCAAGAGTAATCCCTGAGTGCAGAGCCAGGAGTGATACCTGAGTACAGTGATAGGAGTAATCCCTTAGCATACCACGAGTGATCCCTGAACAAAGTCAAAAGGAAGCCCTAAGTACCACATGAAGTGTGCCACCCCCCAAATATCCTGTCTAATGGAGCTGATGTTTGGAGGTTTTCCTGCAGCTGATCCCAAATCCATATCCAGGGTCCATGTGGGAGGGTGGTATTTGCACCCTAGTAATGAGCAAATACTGCAATTTGTAGCTTCACCTCTAGAGACCTGCGGTTGTGCATTTCTCAAAAAAGTGAGAAGTTGAAGGGGAAAAATCAGCAGGTGAGTGGTCACTTCAGAGCCACGAGGGCTGAGTGCAGCCGGAAAAGGCAGGGGCTGGAAGACAGAGTCTACTCAGAACACTGGGGTCAGAGGCAGCATCTCGAGGAATATTTCACTTTTATTCTCCATGTATTTTTTTCTTTTTTTGTGGTTTTTGGGTCACACCCGGCAGTGCTCAGGGGTTACTCCTGGCTCCATGCTCAGAAATTGCTCCTGGCAGGCACGGGGGGGGGGGGGGGGGGGGGGGGGGGGGTGGGGGGGGGGGGGGGGGGCATATGGGACGCCGGGATTTGAACCGATGACCTTCTGCATGAAAGGCAAACGCCTTACCTCCATGCTATCTCTCCGGCCCCCATGTATTTTTTTTATAATTTGTTTTGTTCTTTTGTTTTTGTTTTTTGGCCATGCCCGGTGACACTCAGGGGTTACTCCTGGCTATGCACTCAGAAATTGCTCTTGGCTTGGGGGACCATATGGGACACTGGGGATGGAACCGGGGTCCATCCTGAATCAGCCACAAGCAAGACAAATGCCCTCACTGGCCCCTTTTATAAATTTTTTAATTGAATCATAATTTTAAGTACAGTTTCTTTTTTCTTTAATTTTTTATTTATTTATTTATTTATTTATTTATTTATTTATTTATTTATTTTTTGGTTTTTGGGCCACACCCGGTAACGCTCAGGGGTTACTCCTGGCTATGTGCTCAGAAGTTGCTCCTGGCTTGGGGGACCATATGGGACACCGGGGGATCGAACCGCGGTCCATCCAAGGCTAGCGCTGGCAAGGCAGGCACCTTACCTTTAGCGCCACCGCCCGGCCCCTTTAATTTTTTATTTTTAATTATGAGAACAATGATGCAGA
Organism: Suncus etruscus; assembly: GCF_024139225.1. NCBI lineage: Eukaryota > Metazoa > Chordata > Mammalia > Eulipotyphla > Soricidae > Suncus > Suncus etruscus. Next base: position 153,970,544 of record NC_064852.1, on the reverse strand, counting down.
GGACAAGGTAAAGTTACAGTGAAAGAACAATCGCCCATAAACAGAGTTCTCAGAAGAAATCCCCTTGCTGACGCCTAAATATTGAACTTATAGTCAAAAAAACATTAAGAAAAATAAGGCAGAACCCATGTACAATTACTTTGTCCACAAGTCCCCAGATTGTAGTTTAAGTACAGTTTCAAAGTTGTTCATGACTGAGTTTTAGTCATATAATGTCCAACACCCTTCACCAGTGCACATTTCCTACCACCAATGTCCCCAATTTTCCTCCTGTCCTCTCCCCTCTCCACCCCCTGCCTCTATGGCAGACATTTTCTCTCTATTTATTTATATCTCTATCTATTTATATTTCCTTTTAGACACTATGCTTTGCAATATTGTTCTTGAAGGGGTACCATAAAAAACACCTTCTGCCACTCTATGCATAAGGCACCTCCATTTAAGGGGAATTCAGCAGACCACCAGATGTATCCATGGATTTTCCTGGAGCGGAGATCTGATAATTCCCCAAGAAATATTTGTCCAGCAGACCCATTTGTGTACATTAATTATACCTTCTATGGGGATTACTGGCAATATTTCTGAAATTCATGCCATGGTACTGACATTACATTTCTTTCATATTATCTGGCATATCTCTCCCTTGTAAAATCACAGGCTGAAATACAGCCTCAGTCAAACTCTTTCGCTCAGAGAAATCCCAGCACCAAAGATTACAAAGAGCTTCCCCTCTGCCCCCAAAATTCACATCTTAAAAGCAAGTCAGCATGGGGTCGGGAAGGTGGCACTAGAGGTAAGGTGTCTGCCTTGCAAGCACTAGCGTAGGACGGACCACGGTTCGATCCCCCGGCGTCCCATATGGTCCTCCAAGCCAGGAGAAACTTCTGAGCCAAGAGTAACACCTGAGCATCACACGGGTGTGGCCCAAAAACAAAAACAAAAACAAAAAAAAAGCAAGTCAGTAGCCCACTTGCAAAACTTGCCTTTCTGGTTTCAGCTTCTACTAGTAAACAAACAGCTTCTACCTTCACTGCTAGCTGCCATCCGGGACCACCCCCAAACTGCAGCAAAGCGAGTTCTTTATCTTTGGTTATAAGATTCCCCCTTCTCCTTATTATGCTTCTTCCTCCTTCCTAGCTCAGGGCTTCTTAGAAAGATTTTTCTCACCTGAACTGCATAGTTTGATATGTATATTTTAGCAGGGCCTGCTGTTATTATTTCTGTTTTTCTCTGACTTCCGCCTTTTGCCAATGGGGAAATTCCTCTCATGCCTAAGACTGGTTTTGCCATGTATGTATACTACCAACATGGAAGATCAAACTTGTCTCACGTCTGCCAGAAGACGAGGGTCCCCATATATAATACTTGTGTGTGGTTATTATTTCATATTTTGCCATCCATTTTGTGTTCACCCACTTTCCTCTCATGAAGGATATTCCCTTCATGATGCAACTTTCCCTCCTTTCAGCACCCAGTTCTTGTCTAGAATGATCATTTCCAGCTCTCATTGTCCTTGTGATTCCTTCTCTACACTCACTGTTCTTTACCGCTCACTGTGGCAAGCTCCCTACCATGGACTAGTCCTGTTGGCCCTCATCTCTATTGTCTCTGGATATCGTTACCATATTAGCTTTTTTTAAAATATCCCAAAATTGAATGTGATTATTCTATGTTTATCCCACACCCTCTGGCTCATTTCTGAAAAGAAAGAAAAAGCAGAGAATGAGGAGATTGAGGTCTGGTGGGATGGAAGAAAACATGCTTTGATCAGCTAACCTGGAATAAATATGACCTTTTAAAAAAGGGGGGGTGGAGAGAGAGACAGTTCAAAGAACTGTTGTGGATACTGGCATTCTCAGGTACCCCCCCCCAACCTTAAGCCCTAGCATGGCATGGCCCTCCCCTTCTACTAGAAACACTGGATATAGCTATGAAGATTGCTTATATGGCTGGGCTGAGCACCAAGTAGGTGACCTGATGTCCAGAGTGGCCTCTGGATCTCTAACCATGCTTTGAAATCCACCTCTAAATCCCCCGCCCCCAGAAAAGCAGGTATGGGTTGGAGCAATAGCACAGCAGATAGAGCATTTGCCTTGCATGCAGCTGGCCTGGGTTGATCCCCAGCATCCCATATGGTCCCCTGAGCCTGCCAGGAGAAATTTCTGAGCACAGAGCCAGGAGAAACCCCTGAGTGCTGCCAGACCCAAAAAAGTAAAAATAAAAATAATTTTTAGGGTTTTTTTTTTTTTTTTGGTCACAACCAGCAGCACTCAGGGGTCACTCCTGGCTCTGTGCTCAGAAATTGCTCCTAGAAGGCTCAGGGGACCATATTGGATGCTGGGATTCGAACCACCATCCTTGTACATGCAAGGCAAATGCCCTACCTCCATGCTATCCTTCTGGCCCCTAAAAATAAATGTTTTTTAAAGTAGGTATGAGGCTGGAGAGATAACAAACTAGTATAGCGGGGAGGGCATTTCCCTTTTATCCCCAAACAGGGTAGGCCACATAGGGTGCCCTGATCTCCACCAGGAGGATCTCAGATCACAGAGCCAGGACTAAATCTTGAGCCCAACTGGTTATGCTTCCCCAAAAAAGAAAGGAAGAAATCACCAACATTGTGAGAACCAAGAGTCCCAGCGGGTAATGCTCAAATCCAGCCAATGCTACCCTTATCCCCAGGCTCCCTCAGCCATCCTCTATCTCTGAGGCCTTCCTCTTGTGGCCTTGAATCCCTCACTGACCCTGAAAACTAGGAGGGCTGACTTCACTCTGGGCAAGATCATAGGATCTTGTGCTGGGGCTAGAGAGATATATCGTACAGCAGGCATGGTGCTTGCCTTGTACACAGAAGACCTGGGTTCGATTTCCCAGCATCCCATATAGTCTGCTGTGAACCACCAGGAGTGATTCCTAAGTGCAGAGCCAGGAGTAACCCAAGTACTGCCAGGTGTGGCATAAAGTCCCCACCCCAACTCCAATCTGCCCTTTCTAAACTCTTGGAAAATCCATAGTACTTCTGGGATGCCTCCAAATGTTTAATCTCTCCTTTGGTGCTGAGGCAAATTGACCTGAAGACTCCCAACTACTACTCTAAGACTCAGCGAAGAGACAAGATCCATCCCTCAGCAAAAAGACAAGGTGATTACTCGGATGATTTTACTTCACAGAAAATCCAGGGGTTTTCTAAGCAGAGAAGCAAGATGCACTAATAGGGATCACAGGCAAGCCTACATTCGGGGAACCCCCCACTCTCACCGGCCTTCCTCGTGTCCCCTAATTCCCCTTTATTCTTTTTATTTTTTTTTTTTTTTGGTTTTTGGTTTTTGGGCCACACCCGGCGGTGCTCAGGGGTCACTCCTGGCTTTCTGCTCAGAAATAGCTCCTGGCAGGCACGGGGGACCATATGGGACACCGGGATTCGAACCAACCACCTTTGGTCCTGGATTGGCTGCTTGCAAGGCAAACGTCGCTGTGCTATCTCTCCGGGCCTTATTCTTTTTTTTTTTTTTTTTTTTTTGGTGTTTTGGGTCACACCCAACAGCACTCAGGGGCTCCTCCTGGCTCTACGCTCAGAAATCGCCCCTGGCACGCACAGGGGACCATATGGGATGCTGGGATTTGAACCATTGTCCTTCTGCATGCAAGGCAAATGCACTACACATCCATGCCATCTCTCCAGCCCACCCCCTTTATTCTAACAGCTGCTAAGGCAGCAGCTTTACAAGGTTTGCTCCAGGACACATGAGTCATCCTAAGCCTTGTGCTTCCTGGCTGGAGGGGAGAGATGTACCCCAGAAAAAAAAACAAATTCATCCTCCAGGCAAAGTCCAGCTGTTCCTTCCTCAGCCTTCCTACTCAGAAGCAAGATGTTCACTTGCTTTGGATCTTCCAAAGCAAACCGTCAGACTGAGTGGAATCTGATGGAATGAAGGATGATACAAGTCATGAGGGAGATAGTAGTGATAGCACAGTAGGACGGTGTTTGCCTTGCTCACTGCTAACCTGATTTCGATCCCTCCAGCATCCTATATGGCCCCTGAACCTGCCAAGAGTAATTCCTGAGAGCAGAGCCAGGAATAACCCCTTAGCATCGCCTGCTGTGGCCACAAAACCAAAAAGAAAAAAAGAAATGAGTGAGGGATAGTGGAAAGATGCACATCAGGGAGAGTGCTTGTGCTTGCCTTGCATGCAACTAACCAACCTGGGTTCGATCCCTTATGGTCCTGAGTCCACTAGGAATGATCCCTGAGTGCAGAACCAGGAGTAACCCCTGAGCATCACCTGGTGTAGCCCCAAAACAAAAAAAAGGAAAAGAAACAAGAGTGGAAAAAACGCCTTTGTCTCCTTGGAGACAGGAGTTTCACTAAGGTGATTCCTGGTGGGGCTACAAATCTAGCTGCCTCAGTTTCCCCAGGAGAGCCTGCCAAGGAGTCCCCGAGGAGAGATTTACTGGAGAAGGCCTGCATTCTGCTTCACAGCTCCCCCAAACAGAAGCTGCTGCCCAGAGGATTCATGTCGAGGTGCGTGGGGAAAACTGGGGAGCAGCAGCTGCCTCTGGTGTGTGGTAATTCACCGCTGGCCTCTCGCCATTCACTCTTAGCTCAGTTCACCCTGGGGATCTACTCTCGCAGATTCCTTTTATTTCATTAAAAAAACAGAAAGTTAAAAAAAAAAAGTGTGTGTGTGTGTGTGTGTGTGTGTGTGTGTGTGTGTGTGTGTGTATGTTTAATAATCCTGTGAACTGCAGAGAACATTTGGTGTCAGCCCTGGCTGTCTCGGGTGAACTCATCCCTTGGTTTTTTGTTTTCTGGCTCTGTTTGAGGCCACGCTCCTCCTTCTCTGCGAGTGGGCTGTTCCCCACAACTCAGACCTTGACCTCAGCTTCCCACACACCCTTCTCCATTATTTCACCCAATTTCAGGGTTCACACCTGCCAGGAAGCTCTCTCCCTACCCACTCTAGCTGAACCCCACATTCTGCGTGAGCTTCTTCCTGTACAAATTCCTTTTCTGACCAAACCCAAACCCTTCTCTGTAACCTATCTCGCCAATCTCTATTAGACTACACCCCCTCCCTAGCTTACCCCCAGTTCAGGCCATCCATTTTCCAACCCAAGGCTGGAATCAGTATTGGTAGCCCCTAATTAATTAGGGGTGTCAGAAGTACATGCCAAGTCCTGGATCAAGAAAAGGATTCTAGCTGTTTTACTTTGTGTATGCAAAGCCCAATCCTGGTGCCTCAAACATGTAAGAAAACAGCACTCAGGTGCCCGAGTAATAGCATGGTGGGTAAGGCGATTACCTCGAACACAGTTGATCTGGGTTTTAATCCCTGGCATCCCATAGGATCTCCTATGGAACGAAGAAGAAAAGAAAAGAAAAAAGAGAAGGAAGGAAGGAAGGAAGGAAGGAAGGAAGGAAGGAAGGAAGGAAGGAAGGAAGGAAGGAAGGAAGGAAAAAGGAAGGAAGGAAGGAAAGGAAGGAAAAAGGAATGAAGGAAGGAAAAGGAAGGAAGAAAAAAGGAAGGAAAGGAAGGAAAAGGAAGGAAGGAAGGAAAGGAAGGAAGAGAGGGAGGGAAGAAGGAAGGAAGGAAGGAAAAAAGGAAGGAAGGAAAAATAAAGGAAAGGAAGGAAGGAAAATGAAGGAAGGAAAAAGAAAGGAAGGAAAGGAAGTAAGAAAAAAGGAAGAAAGGAAGGAAAAGGAAAGGAAGGAAGAAAAGGAAGGAAGGGAGGGAGGGAGGGAAGAAGGAAGGAAGGAAGGAAAAGGAAGGAAGGGGAGAGGGAAGAAGGAAGAAAGGAAAGAAGGAAGGAAGGGAGGGAGGGAGGGAGGGAGGAAGGAAGGAAAAAGGAAGGAAGGAAGGAGGAAGGAAGGAAGGAAGGAAGGAAGGAAGGAAGGAAGGAAGGAAGGAAGAGAATAGTATTCATTTGCAACCACTACATGCATGTGCCTGGCCACACCAAATAATGAGAAATAAATAAGTAAAGTGGATGGAAGCATAAATGGATGAAGGTTGGGAAGAGGAAGGCTGAGGGATGGAGGAAGAGATAAAAGGGAAGAGAAAAGGGCCAAAGCAATAGCACAACGGTAGGGCATTTGTCTTGCATGTGGCTGGTCCAGGACGGACCTTGGTTCGATCCCCAGCGTCCCCCAAGCCAGAAGCAATTTCTGAGTTCATAGCCAGGAGTAACCCCTGAGCGTCACTGGGTGTGGCCCAAAAACAAAAAAAAATATTTTAAAAAAGGGGGGAGAGAGAGATGGGAAGTGGGTGGTGAGTTGAGGAATGGAAGGTTAGATTGATGGATGAAGGAACAAATGATGGAGGGATAAAAAAAGATAGATGATGATAGAGTGATAGCATAGTGGAGAGGGCATTTGCCTTGCATGCAGCCAGCCTGGGTTTAATCTCTGGCATCCCATATGGTCCCCCAAGTACCGCCAGGAGTGATTTCTGTGTGCAGAGCCAGGAGTAAACCCTGAGTGCCAATGAGCGTGGCCCCAAAAACCAAACAAACAAAAAGAGATGTATGGTAAATAACTGATGGAGGGAGGAGGGGAAAGATGAATAAATAAATGGATAGAGGAAGATGTAACATCTAGACTGCTACACACTGTATTATCTCTCTGGTGCCTCTGTAATCATTTTATGCCCAGAATAAGTAATCATTTATCTCCTGCTTCCCATTCCCTTCGCTGGGCATTGGCCTCTGTCCAGTTTGGGGCTGTAACAAGAAAAGCTGCACTAAATATCTGTGATCACTCCTTTGCTTTGCCATCAACTTTCATTGCTGGGGTCAATATCCATAGGCAGAATGGCTGGAGCCTACAGCAGGTGTGTAGGAAACACCTAAACTTTTCCAAAGAGATCAATCCTTTTACATTTCCACCAGGCACACTGGCACTTCTGGTTCCCAACTTTGCCAGCTATTGGTTGATATTTTAATGTTTTTTAAATGTCTCCATTCTAGTAGCTATATATTGGGATCTCTGTGGCTTTCATTTATTTTCTTTGGTTTTGTTTTAGGTTGGGGGGCGGGGTTGGGGCCACATCTGGTGTCACTCTGGGCTTACTCCTGGCTCTTCATTCAGAAATCGTCCCTGGCTCCGGGGACCATATGGAATGCTGGGGATCAAACCCCGGGTTCATCTAGGGTTGGCTGCATGCAAGGCAAATGCCTTACTGCTGTGCTACTCTGTGGTTTTAATTTGGATTTCTCCAGTAGCTGCAGGATAGATTATTTGTTTGGGGCCACACTCAACAAAGCTCAGTGATTACTCCTGACTCTGTGCCCAGGGATAACTCCTGGTAGATTCAGGGGATAAGATGGAGTACAGGGGATCAAACCTGGGTTAGCCACATGCAAGGCAAATATCCTACCCACCATACTATCTATCACTCCAGACTCCAGTTTTGTGTTCTTTCAAAAAAAAAATCCTTGCCAAGGGCTAGAGAGAGCATTGCTGGTGTGAACATCCCCAATTCTTTTTCAACTAGATGTTTCATTGTTTCTATTCTTTACACTTAGAATTTGGAGTCAGATAATCTTTAGCTGAGGTCAGTTAGTGTTTGGAAACAAATAAAATAACAGAATGCTCAGTTAGCAACAAGAGCTTACTAAGCCCCTGCCGATGTATTAATGACCTCATTGGAGATACAATAATTTTCACGAATTTACTTTGTCACTGTACTTTTTAAATTTTTTCTTTCTTCTCTTCCTTTTTCTTTTTTCTTTCTATAATTTTGGGGGCCACACCCAGTGGCACTCAGGGATTACTCCTGGAAAACTCAGGGGGACAATATGGGATGCCAAATCGGTCCCAGGTTCGTCCTGGGTCAGTCACATTCAAGGCAAATGCCCTACCACTGTGCTACCTCTAAGGCCCCATCTTTCTATTCTTTTAAAACTAACTTTGCTTTCATTTAACTGGAAACAATTGTATTACCATCAACTATGCCAACTATGTGATGCATGTTCTTTAAATAAAGTAAATTTAAAAAGAATTTGGGGGGGGGGTGGCCCGGAGAGATAGCACAGCGGCATTTGCCTTGCAAGCAGCCGATCCAGGACCAAAGATGGTTGGTTTGAATCCCGGTGTCCCATATGGTCCCTAGTGCCTGCCAGGAGCTATTTCTGAGCAGACAGCCAGGAGTCACCCCTGAGCATCGCCGGGTGTGGCCCAAAAACCAAAAAAAAAAAAAAAAAAAAGAATTTGGGGGGACAGAGAGATAGCATGGAGGTAAGGCATTTGCCTTGCTTGCACAAGGACGGTGGTTTGAATCCCAGCATCCCATATGGTCCCCCGAGCCTGCCAGAAGTGATTTCTGAGCATGGAGTAATCCCTGAGTGCTGCCGGGTGTGACCCCAAAAACCAAAAGGAAAAAAAAAAGAATTTTGGGCCAGAGATGAAGCTCACTTTAGCTATTTTGAGACCCTGACTTTGAGCCCCAACATGACCCTGAGCCCTGCATGTGTGTCCCCCACCTGCCCAGACTGTTCACTAATTTTGAATTAATTGTATCAGGAGTCATGAGTATGTTAATAGTATTTTACATGTTCACCCTGTCGTTTTGCAGCATTTGTCATTATCATCCTTTTTTTTGGGGGGGGGGGTTTTGGGTCACACCCAGCAGTGCTCAGGGGTTACTCCTGGCTCTACACTCAAAATCGCTCCTGGCAGGCTTGGGGAACTATTAGGGATGCCGGGATTTTAACCACTGTCCTTCTACATGCAAGGCAAATGCCTTACCTCCATGCTTTCTCTCTGGGCCCATATTATTCTTTTTCTATGAAATGTTTCAATGCCAGTCCTAGAAGACAGAATAGCAGATAAGGCACTTGTCTTGCACGTGGCCAACGTGGATTCAATTCCTGGCATCCCATATGGTCTCCTGAGCATAAGAGGCACTTACTCCTAGGAGTAAAGTCCTGAGCACCACTGGATGTACCCCACCTCCAGAAAAATAAAAAATAAAAAAAAAAGAAATGTTTCAACATCTTTGTCAAAAAATCCTTTCACCATTTGTGTTCAAGCCACTGTCTCATCAACAGGCTGACCCAAAATGGTCTTTATTCCTGTTGCTCTGTCATTCTCTTCTGGGGCTCAAGACAGGACCATGGATGGAGCACATGGTTTGCCAGGTGGAGGTCAGGCTTTACCCCTTTCCCCCTGAGCACTTCCAAGAGGGACACCTACATTGAGCACTTCCAGGCCAGCACCCTCTTAGGCCAAAATTATTAACAAGTGTAATGAGTTTTCAACCCTCCAACTTGCACTTTTCCCCAGATGTTTGCTGGTATTCTTTGCAGATTCCATACTTGCAAATTTGCCATCTGGCTAAAACATAACTTGCAACCCCACAGGAATCTCGCAGCACTTTCCCACCCTCCCAGAGGGGCACCCACCCCCCAAAAGCTGACCTGACCCACCATTTCCCATCCAGGGTCCAGCCCTGGAAGCCCCTCCCAGCCTTCAGGGGCATGCTCTCTTGTGCAGCCAGCAGCCCTTCTGATTCTACTGAGTTCCAGGGGGCCACTGTTGGTCTTTCTCTGCTGAGAAATGCCCCAACAGGTTGCACCTGATGCTCCCGGGGAAAGATGCATGCTGGCCGAGCTCCTCAGGCCCGGTAACTGTGCTGTTGGCTCTGGGTTCAAGGCAGACAAGTCTCAGCTGGGTGGAGGCTTCAGGCAAAAACACGCAAAGCTTTGGTTGCTTGTAGATAAGCTGAAGGTTTGGGAGAAGGGGGCAGGCTTCAAGCAACTTTTTGTTTCCCCAGAGGCCCATGATCTCAATGAACTAAACAACTGCTTGGAGTTCTTCTACTCAGTTTGCATTTTTGCATTTATTTTAGCATCCAGTTGTCACATTTGGACAGATTCAACATTTAAAAAAAATCTAATTTAGAAGCAAATTAGATTGAGAATTTAATAAAAGTAATCTGGGTTTTTGGATTTTGATGTTTTGTTTTGTTTTAGGTTTTGGGCCACACTCGGCAATCTGCTGGGGTTACTCCCGACTTGCACTCAGGAATTATTGCTGGTACACTCTGAGAACCATTTGTGATGATGAGGATTGAACCTGGTCAGACACATGCAAGGCAAATGCCCTTCTCACTGTGTTATGGCTCCAACCCAGGCCAGGGTTTTGACAGATACTGCTCTAGATCTACAGGTAAATTGGGAAAGGATTGACAGCTCAGTGGCATTACATTAGGCCTCTGTTGCAAGATCCCGCAAATCTCTCTATGAATCCAGGCTACCAGCACCAGCGAGTCTCTGGAGCCCCAGGAAGAGTGTAGCCATACTCAGAAGCCTGTGAGTTCTTTCTCTGTTTGTTTTTGGGCCAAATAAGATACAAGATCACCAGTTGCCAAAAACAGACAAACAAAAAAGACCCAATTCCTCAGGTATAGTTAATAGAGACAATGAACGAAAAGACTCCAAGAGCCTTTTATTAAAGAACAGCTCAAGCTTTTGGAGAGAGAGCAAAGCGGTAGGGCATTGCCTTGCAAGCAGCCAATCCAGGACGGATGATGGTTGGAATCCCGACATCCCCTATGGTCCCCTGAGCCTGCCAGGAGCGATTTCTGAGCACCCCTGAGTACAGCCAGGTGTGACCCAAATACCCCCCCCCAAATAAAGTTTATTTCTTTCTCTTGCATTTGAGAGACTTGGACCACTCTCAGGAATACTCCAGGGACCATGTTGTGCCAGGGAGCAAACCTGGGGCTCTCATTTGCCAAGCCTGTACTCCATCCTTTGAGCTATCTTGGACCCACACAGGGTATTTCTGAGAAGGGAACTTCTGGGGCTGAAGTGATGTTGTTTGCTTTGCACATGGCCAACCAGGCTTTTATTTATTTATTTATTTATTTATTTTTGCTATCATGGGCTGGTCCTTCCAGCCCTCATCTCTATTGTCTCTGGGTGCTATTTTTTTTTTCAGTAGATATCAGCTTTATTCAGTGGATAAGGCTGAAGCCAAAAGCCCCCAGAAAAAGACTCTGGGTGCTATTATTATACTGTTTTTTATTTTTCTTAAATCCCACATATGAGTGAGACTAGTCTGTGCTATCTCTCTCCCTCTGACATATTTTACTCAACATAATAGTTTCCAAATTCATCCATGCATAAGCAAATTTCATGACTTCATTTCTTCTAACAGCTGCATAGCATCCCATTGTATAGATGTACTACAGTTTCTTTAGCCATTCATCTGTTGTTGGGCATCTAGATTGTTTCCAGATTCTGGCTATTGTAAATAGTGTTGCTACGAACATAGGAGTGAAGAGGGCATTATTGTATTATGTTTTTGTGGTCATAGGGTATTCATACAACACCCATCAGATAAAGGGCTAATATCTAAGATATACAAAGTATTGACTTAACAAGAAAAAAATATCTAACCCCATCAAAAAATGGGGAGAAGTGAAACAGACATTTCCTCAAAGAAGAAATACAGATGGTCAAAAGGTACCTAAAACAATGTTCCATATCACTAATCATTAGGGAGATGCAAATCAATGCAAAACAATGAGGTACCATCTCATGCTCCAGAGACTGGCACACATCACAAAGAACAAGAAAAATCAGTGCTGGCAGGGATATGGAGAGAAAGGAACTCTCATTCACTGCTGGTGGGAATGCCATCTACTCCAGCCTTGATGGAAAATAATATGAATATTCCTTAAAAAACTGGACATTGAGCTCCTATATGATCAATTAATACCTATCCTAGGAATATACCCAACCCAGCTTTGATTCCCAGCATCCCATATGGTCCCTCAAGAACTGCCAGGAGGGGGGCCGGGCGGTGGCGCTGGAGGTAAGGTGCCTGCCTTACCTGCGCTAGCCTAGGAGACGGACCGCGGTTCGATTCCCCGGCGTCCCATATGGTCCCCCAAGCCAGGAGCGACTTCTGAGCGCATAGCCAGGAGTAACCCCTGAGCGTCACTGGGTGTGGCCCAAAAACCAAAAAAAAAAAAAAAAAAAAAAAAAAGAACTGCCAGGAGGGATTCCTGAGTACAGAGCCAGAATAACCCCTGAGTACTGCCAGGCATGGTCCAAAAACTAGCTAACTAACTAACTAACAAACTAAATAAATAAATAAATAAGTAAAGGAACTTCCTAGAATCATATAGAACCTTCCAGACTTTTTCACATAGCCTCTTCTGCACCAGGTCAGGCACTTAATTGGGGAAAGGCCCCAGAGCAGTACAATGGTCTCCCATGAGAGAAGAGAATGGGGTGAGAAGAGAAGGAAGAGGAAGGATGTGGCCCACTCACTTGTGCACGTCCTCTGGTCTGAGTCGAGACTGTAGCCAGGCCTGCAGCTGCAGATGTAGGAGCCAGGGGTATTGATGCAGAAGTGAGCGCAGGGCTGCTCCAGGACACTGCACATGTGGGTCACTGCCAGGGGAGAGACAGCAAGTTCAGCCCCAGATGAGGCAGCCATGAAATGCAACCCTCAAACCATCGGCCGCAGCCTGCTTGGGAAAGAGCAGGCAGAACCCAGAGAAATTAACAGGGGCTGGAGCCATAGCACAGCAGGGAGGGTATTTGCTTTACATATTATAATCTCCTAAAATATTTATATACACAACAGGGCTGACCTGGGTTTAATCCCTGGCATCCCTTAAAATTCCCTGAATCCCATTTGGAGTGATCTCCAGGTGCAGAGCAGGAGTAAAGTAAGGACTAAGGGGTTTAGGGGATATACGGGGGTAACTGAGAGGCATGAAATTGTTCACAGTCCAATAAAACTTGATTCAGGGAGCTAAAAAGCCAGAAATGTCTTGGCCTGATGTCTTGGCTCCATCCTTCATTAGCTAGGTCAGCTTGCAGATGCAGAAACCTCATTATCGGATGGTCCAAAAATCAACCCTAATAATGTTTACTCCCTAAATTTATATAATTAACCTTTGAGCCACGAACTTGTACTCTCTAGTTTTGGGCTTTTTTTTTTTTTATGATTAAATGTCTCAAAGACATTTCCTAAAACAGTTGGTAAAGGCTGTGCCCCATGGGTTAGAGTTTAGCAACGACTCCAGATACCATGAAACTTTAGAAACTTCTTTGTCTCATGGGGCTGGAGCAATAGCACAGAGGTAGGGCATTTGCCTTGCATGAAGCCAACCTGGGTTTGATCCCCAGCATCCCATATGGTTCCCCAAGCCTTCTAGGTATGGCCAAAGTGGAAAAAAAAACCCACAAAAAATAAGTTCTTTGTTTTGCAGTTGAGTTGTGTTTGTACAAGAAACCATTGTCTGAGACAGTTTACGATGAACTCATCTATGATGGGAACATTTTTATGTTTTCTGTATCCCACCTTTTGTAACTATCCTCCAAGAAGCTTGAAAACAAAATGTATTGAAAAAAATTAGGGCCGGAGAGATAGCATAGAGGTATGGCCTTGCATCCAGAAGGATGGTGGTTTGAATCCCAGCATCTCATATGGTCCCCTGTGCCTTCCAGGGGCAATCTCTGAGCATAGAGCCAGGAGTGACTCCTGAGCGCTGCTGGGTGTGACCCAAAAACCAAAAAAAAAAAAAAAAAAAGAAAATGAGGAAATTATCCAGCCCCCTGGGAGGGCAGAAGGTAATTTTGCTGACCCTTGGGGAGGGGAGTTGACTTTGGTTTTGCAGGAGACAGCAATGGGTGTTCAAGTGGTGGGGAGGGTAGCTGCCAATCAAATGATTGTTCATTTCTCAATATTGCAAAGATTATACACAAAATTTGTGGAGTGCAAAGTGCATTCACACATTCTGTGTCTCCCTAATCTTGGTCGCGATTTAAACTTTTTTAAATTGCTTTATTTAAAAGGTTTTTGTTTTACACATAGCCGACCAACCCTGGTTCAATCCCAGCATGCCATATGGTCCTCTGAGCCTGTCAGGAGCAATTTCTGAGTGCAGAGCCAGGAATAACTCCTGAGTGCCACCAGGTGTGGCCCAAAAAACACATACATACATACATACATACATACATACATACATACATACATAAAGTTGAGTTTCCTTTTAAATAATAATAAAATGCATCACATATTTGACATAGATAACCATAATCATTTGTTTCCAGATAAGTGATAGCAAAGTTATTTTTAAAAAGAATAGAAAAAAAAAAAAAAAACAAGAAAAAGAGATGGGGCCGGCAAGATGGCGCTAGAGGTAAGGTGTCTGTCTTGCAAGCGCTAGTCAAGGAAGGACCACAATTTGATCCCCCAGCGTCCCATATGGTCCCCCCAAGCCAGGGGCAATTTCTGAGCGCTTAGCCAGGAGTAACCCCTGAGCATCAAACGGGTGTGGCTCGAAAAAACAAAAAAAAAAAAAAAAAAAGAAAAAGAGAAAAAGCAAATTTGTGAAAATGACTGTATCTTCAATAAGGTCATTAGGACGTTGGCAGAAGGTTTAATAAGCTCTTCAATTTTTTTTTTTTTTTGGTTTTTGGTTTTTGGGCCACACCCGGCGGTGCTCAGGGGTTACTCCTGGCTGTCTGCTCAGAAATAGCTCCTGGCAGGCACGAGGGACCATATGGGACACCGGGATTTGAACCAACCACCTTTGGTCCTGGATCGGGATTTGAACCAACCACCTTTGGTCCTGGATCGGCTGCTTGCAAAGCAAACGCCGCTGTGCTATCTCTCCGGGCCCTTCAATTTTTTTTTTTAAGCTCTTCGATTTAAAGTCTTTCTGCATCTCATTCCTGAAGCATCTCAGCTTTCAGAGACATTATTTCTGGGGTCCGGCCTTTCTGGAGCTCATAAAAATCCTTTTTTTTATGCATCTTAATTTTATGACTCCACATGGACAATGCAACTTGAACATATTTAAAAGTCTCAAGCATTAGGATAAACAGAGTCCAAGTTATGTAAGCGTTCTCATAAACCAAAAAGATGTCCAGATGTATAAATGGAGTTTTATGATGCTAAAATTAAAAAAGACTTTCAAGGGGCCGGGCGGTGGCGCTGGAGGTAAGGTGCCTGCCTTACCTGCGCTAGCCTAGGAGACGGACTGCGGTTCGATCCCCCGGCGTCCCATATGGTCCCCCAAGCCAGGAGCGACTTCTGAGCGCATAGCCAGGAGTAACCCCTGCGCGTTACCGGGTGTGGCCCAAAAACCAAAAAAAAAAAAAAAAAAGACTTTCAAGAGCCCAGAGAAATGCCATTAATCCTGGCTAAGAAAACAGTCCGGCTAAATTAAATGACATTATTTTGGGGGGGAGGGGAGTTTGGGTTACACCTGGTGGCACTCAGGAGTTAATCCTGGCTTTGCCTCAGAAATCACTCCTGGCAGGCACAGGGGACCAAATGGGATGCGGGATTCAAACCACCATCCGTCCTGGATAGGCTGTGTGCAAGGCAAACGCCCTACCATTATGCTACCTCTTTGGTCCCAGTGACATTTCTAATTAGTAAAAAAATTGGGGCCGGAGAGATAGCATGGAGGTAAGGCGTTTACCTTTCATGCAGAAGGTCATCAGTTCGAATCCCAGCGTCCCATATGGTCCCCCGTGCCTGCCAGGAGCAATTTCTGAGCACGGAGCCAGGAAAAAACCCTGAGCACTGCCGGTGTGACCCAAAAACTACAAAAAAAAAAAATTTAATTGAGGGGCCAGAGCAATAGCACAGTGGTAGCACATTTGCCTTGCACACGGCTGACCCAGGATGGACCTCACATTTCGATCCTCGGTGTCCCATATGGTCCCCCAAGCCAGGAGCGATTTCTGAGTGCAGAGCCAGGAGAAACCCCTGAGTGTCACAGGATTGTGGCCCAAAAAAAACAAAAAAAAAAATAAATGTTTAATTAAATCACCACAAGATATACAGTTACAAAGTTGTCCATGATTGATTTTCCATCATACACAATAGCATATTTTATAGATACTTCTCTTTTTTTCTAGGAAGATCTGTGATAGCCAAGAATAAAGAAATGATACAATTTTATTTCCCCACAATTCCACTTAGAATGATCTGTAGAGTTTATGTATGTGTTCAAGTCCTGATAACATTACAAATTACATCAGAAAGGTTTGTAGGTTGATTTTTTTTTTTTTTTTGGTTTTTGGGCCACACCCGTTTGACACTCAGGGGTCACTCCTGGCTGTGTGCTCAGAAATCGCCCCTGGCTTGCGGGGGATCATATGGGACACCGGGGATGGAACTGCGGTCCGTTCCTTGGCTAGTGCTTGCAAGGCAGACACCTTACCTTTAGCGCCACCTTCCTGGCCCCAAGAATATATTCTTTTTATTTTTTTTTTGGGCCACACCCATTTGATGTTCAGGGGTTACTCCTAGCTAAGTGCTCAGAAATCGCCCTTGGCTTGAGGGGACCATATGAGACACCAGGGGATCGAACCGCGGTCCTTCCTTGGCTAGCGCTTGCAAGGCAGACATCTTACCTCTAGTGCCACCTTGCCAGCTGTAGGTTGATTTTAATCATATTTAAAATCATTGAAAATATGATCTAGTTTTGTGATCACAGGCAATTTTCTTAATTTCTTTTAAAATAAAGATGGACCAGAGCAATAGCACAGCAGTACGGTGTTTGCCTTGCATGTGTCTAACCCAGGACGCATCCAGCATCCCATATGGTCCCCCGAGCCTGCCAGGAGCAATTTCTGAGCACAGAGCCAGGAGTAACCCCTGAGCACAGCTGGGTATGGCCCCCAAAAATAAAATAAATAAAAAAGGAAGGAAGAAAGTAAGTAAAGAGATGTGTGAAATATAGAGTGTGTTTCATAAGGGATTTGATAGAGTAAAATAAAATAATAAAGGTGGGAAAGTGCCCAGGAAAGAAATGCTTCCACATGTGGCCAAGGTAGCAAGCAGAGATGAAAATGGGGCTTCTTTGTTCTTGCTCTGGGAATCATATCATGAAAGCCATTCCTCAACTTGGGTTTTCATTCATTAATCACAGATCCTATATTCCCCATTGCATCCATCCATTTTCTCATCTATCCTACTATTCATATTCCTACCCATCCACCCATCCACCTTTCCATTTATCCAACCTCTATCCTCTCATCTATCCATCCATCTATCCTTTCTTCCATCCATTTATCCATGTAGCCCCAATCACTCTTTCACCCATTATCCACCCATCCTTTTATCTTGGGCTACACTGCCATAACTGCCATGAAAGGAGCCTGTCCCTTTAAAATGGCCTCTGGTAACTGTCCTTTAGTGGCAGTTGGGGAGGGTATAGAAACCCCCAGCTCGAGTGCAGGGTGGGGCTGCTGTGCTGTTTCTTCTGGCAGATTTTCCTGGCTGTTTCTCCCAGATGTGCTGACTGCATTTTCCGGATGGCTTCTCTGGAAAAACTGTTGGCTGGACTGCCCTGTTGCCTGTTGCTTCTCCTGCCTATCCCTCTTCCCTGGTCCTCTATCCTGATTGAATCCTTGCCCTGGTCCCAAACACCTCTCTCTCTCTCTCTCTCTCTCTCTCTCTCTCTCTCTCTCTTCTCTCTCTTCTCTTTCTCCCTCTCTCCTCTCTCTCTTTCTCTCTCTTGTCTCTCTCTCTCCTCTCTCTCCCTCCCTCCCTCTCTCTCTCTTTCTCTCCCTCACCCCTTCCCTCCTTCTCTCCCTCCCTCCCCCCACTTGGAGGCTTTGCTCACAGCACACAGAATTAGGCCCTAAGGGGGGAGGGGGGAGGCCCAGGTGGTCAGCCTGAGACTCTGGCAGACAAAAGAAGACCAGGATGGGGCATGAGGGCATGAGACAGGCCAGGCAGTGGCCAGGGCAGAGATGAAGAGATAGTGTCTAGAAATGATGAATCCGGTGCATGTCTTTATTAAGAGAATAAATGCTCAGATACGGATCCATCAACATAGGCAGTCATGCATGGTGTCTCAGGCCCCTTGTCTGCACAGTACCTTGTCTTTCTAGAAGCTTCCCTCCCTTCTCATCCAAAGGCATGGTAACTTGTGGGGCTGCTGTGATGGGAGGAGGTAGACCTTGTCCAAGAATTTGCCCATCAGGGAACCAGAGAGGTGTACAGTGGGTAGAGCACTTATCTTGCATGCAGTGGGCCTGGGTTCAATCCTCGGCATACCCTAGGGCTCCTCAAGCACCCCCAGTAGTGACCCCTGAGTGGGAAGCCAGGAGTAACCTCTGAGCATCACTGGGTATGACCCCAAAGCAAAAACCAAAACAGAATCTGCCTACCAGAGTCCTATCTTGGAAGCAGAGCTGAGAAAATGAGGTGACTGCAGGACCCAGGCTCTTTGCCACATACCCAGAGAAACAGGTACTGACGGGGAGGCTAGAAAGAAAGCCTGGTTGTCTCTGAGGATAGTCCTTCCTTCCTGGCCCATCCCAGGGAAAGCGATGCCTCAGCCTCTTCTGAGGCAAGTTCATGTTGAATTTCTATTCTTTCTGACCAGCAGAAAACCTAACACCTCTCTGAGGAAGTTTCCTCCTTCCATCCATCGGGGCTCCAGTCTGGTCTCCCAGGGATAGACCATCGTGGTATTGGTGAACAGGGCACAGGGGCCCTGCCTCCTCCCTCAGGCTGCCAGAGAGCCCATTTCTCTGCAGGCTCTCTGTATACAGCTCAGAGGCAGGAATCGATGTCTGGGACCAAGAGTTTTAATTAGGTGAAAAAAATGCCGGAAAATGTCTGGGAACCAGGGCGCCACACTCTGAAGGAATGTTGGGCCCGATGGGACTTGCTTGGGAGTCTTGGAAGGAACAATGGTCAGATACATGAAGTTGGTGTCTGGAAGTCAGCCACGCCCACCCCCACTAACTACAAAGGGCTGCAGTCAGCTTTGGCCTGCCAACATTAGGGCCAACGTAAGGGGCCTCAGGGGGACTGTTAGGATGGGTTGAGTGTCGTAAAGCTAGTGGGGTTTGGACTACACCCAGTGGTGCTCAGGGCTTATTCCTGGCTCTGCACTCTGGAATTACTCCTAGCAGAGCTCAGGGCACCAGATGAGTTCTGGGGATCAAACCCAGAGTCCTGTCTCTCCAGCTCTGTTTTCTTTTATTTTCTTTTCCTTTCCTTTTTTTTTTTTTTTTTTGGGTTTTGGGTTTTGGGCTTTACCCTAGGGCAGCACTCAGGGATAACTCTTGGCTCTGCTCTCAAAAGTCACTCCTGGCAGGCTTGGGGGGAGGACCATGTGGGATGCTAGGAATCGAACAACCAACTGCCCTGGGTCAGCTGCTTGCAAGGCAAATATCCTACTACTGTGCTATTTGCTCCGGCCCCTCTAGCTCTGTTTTCTAGAATTTGTTTGTTTGTTTTGGGCCACAACTGGAAGCCCTCAGGAATTAATTACTCCTGGCTCTGTGCTCAGAAATTACCCCTGGTAGGTTCGAGGGACTGATCCTATGAGATGCTGGGGATCAAACCCAGGTTAGCAACATGCAAGGCAAATGTCCTCCCCACTGTGCTATCACTCTGGCCACATCCTTTTCTTTCTTTTCTCTCCTCTCTGTCTCTCTCTGTCTCTCTCTGTCTCTCTCTGTCTCTGCATCTCTCTCTCTCTCTCTCTCTCTCTCTCGTTTTTTTTTTTTTTTTTTTTGGCCATACCCAGTGGCACTCCTGACTCTACACTCAGAGATCGCTTCTGGCAGGCTCAGGGGACCATATGGGATGCTGGGATTCGAACTACTGTCCTTCTGCATATAAGGCAAGCGCCTTACCTCCATGCTATATCTCAGGCCCCTCTTTTAACTTTTTTTTTTTTTTTTTGGTTTTCACCCGGTGACGCTCAGGGGTTACTCCTGGCTATGCGCTCAGAAGTTGCTCCTGGCTTCTTGGGGGACCATATGGGACGCCGGGGGATCGAACCGCGGTCCGTTCTAGGCTAGCGCAGGCAAGGCAGGCACCTTACCTCTAGCGCCACCGCCCGGCCCCTCTTTTAACTTTTTATTTATTTTCTGAGCATAGGGGTTTCTTCATTCCTGGAAGTGCTCAGAACTCATGGTTCTGCACTCAGGAATCCCTCCTGGCAATGTTCAAGGATCCATATCGGACGGATGTCAGGGATGGAACCTGCAAGACCACACGCTTGGCCACATGCAAGACAAGCGCCCTCCCGCAGTGCTCTCTCCCCCACCCCTGCATGCTCCCCTTCCCTCCTAATGTGTCCCCCTCTGACCCCACAGAAGAAGGAGCCAGACAGCCACAAGGCAAGGGCCACAACTCACCACACAGCTTCTTCTGGAACACGGAGAGGAGGGACTCGATCTGGCTGAAGTTGGCCACGAGGAAGACGTGGTCCCGGTGGGGCTGGCTGCCCATGGCCTTGAGCGTGCCCATGTCCACCTGGCCGACCCCGATGGCGAAGATGAGGATGCCCGCGTTGCGCGCCCTGGCCGCCACCTCGGCCACCGAGTCCTGGGGCCTGCCGTCCGTGACGACCATGAGGACGCGGGGCACCCCGGCTCGCAGCGGCCGGGCCCCCTCGGCCTCTGAGAAGGCGATGCTGAGGGCGTACTGCAGGGCCAGCCCGGTCATGGTGCCGGTGGACAGGCGCCGCATGCCCAGGACGGCGCGCTGCACCTCGGCCTTGCTCCCGAAGGTGCCCAGCGAGAACTCGCTCTTGACGGTGCTCGCGTACTGCAGCAGGCCCACCCTGGTGGCATCGGGCCCCACGTCCAGGAAGCGCAGGATGCCCACCAGGAACTCCTTGACCCGGGCATAGTCCTGGACGCTCACGCTGCGAGAGCTGTCAATGACGAAGACCAGGTCTGCGCGCTTCTTCTCGCAGGAGCTCCCTGGGGAGGAGGCAAAGGTCAGGCCAGGGAACCCCCCACTGCCCCCCTTGCACCCCCAGGCCACTGCCATCGCCCCCCTTGCACCCACAGGCCACTGGTGCCCACTGGTTCTCAGGCCCTTCAACAGGGCGTGTGTTGGGTCCGGAGAGACCGCACAGCGGTAAGGCGTTGGTTTGGATCCCTGAGGGCCACTGGGGTTAATAAAAAGTAATAAAATGTGAAAACGAACAACAATCATGTTGGTAGGCATGGTGCTTAAAGAGTTTATATATTAAAATAAGATAAAATAATAAAATAGGGATCAGAGCGGTGGCTCAAGCAGTTGGGTATCTGCTTGCATGTGCTAACCTAGGACAGACCGCTGTTTGATCCCCTAACATCCCATATGGTCCCCCAAGCCAGGAGCAATTTCTGAGCACATGGCCAGGAGTAACCCCTGAGCATCATCCCAAAACCAACAAAAATAAAATAAAATAAAAACTATGTGTGTCTTATGGTCAGATACATCTTATAGAGCAAAAAATATAATATGGTAGGTAAAATGAGCCTCACAACTTGGTGAAACTTTGTTACTAGCAACTCCCCCAATCCCATAATATTGTAAACCCATGATAAATATCTTTAAAGGGGGAGAGGACAGAGGATAGAGGAAGTGGACAGAACAATCTGCAAAACATAAACAGCCATCCAATCTGGTGGCAAAGGCTAGATGTGCCCCAATATCCTGAGACAGCACCACAGCGTAGGTCAGAACCCAGCGAAGGTCAAAGCCAAACCACCAAGTGCCGTTTCTGCCGGACACAGAAAGCTCTTGTCCTCTGCTAATGCCAGGACAGCTGGCTTGGATCTGTGCTAAGTCTGAGAGTGCTCCTGCCAGCTGCCCCTGCCCATAGCACTCCCCTCCTCACCCCCACACATAGCCAGACTGGAAGGAACAGAACCTCACATGGGCAAGTGTCAGCACTGAAACCTCCAGCGCCAGTACTGGGATTCATGCCCCAGGCCCTGGTCACGGTGCCAACATCGCAGTCAGCATCCAGAGCAGCCGGGAGGTTCTGTGGGGATTCCGTGTACCAGTGGGTGGGTTCTGCCATGCCGGGGTATTCACAGAGCCATAGAGAAATTCATAGTGCTGCAGAGGATCCCAAGTCTCCTGGGGTGCCCTGAAGATTCAGGACTTATCTCAGCACGCCTCCAGATTTAAAGGTGCCTCCCAGTTCCCTTGGAGACGAGTGAAAAAATGCAGATCCGGGGCCAGAAAGAGCCCAACAGCCTGAGCACAGGCTTTGTTTGTATGAGATCCAGATTCCATTCCCAGCACTGTATGGCCCCCCCAAGGACTTACCCCAGAGCACAGAGCCAGGAGTAAGCCCTGAGCTCATCCAGGTGTGGTCCCCAGACAAAAGGAAAAGAAAGGGGTCTAAAGCACAGTGGAGAGGGCACTTGCCGTCTCTTGCACACAGAGGACCTGAGTTCTATCCCTGGTATCCCCCCAAGCACAAACAGGAGTGATTCCTGAGCACTGAGTGAGGAGTAACCCCGAGCATCCCTTGGTGTGACCCTCAAACTAAAAAACAAACAAAAGAGAGAAAATAGAGGGGCCAGAGTGATAACATAGTGGTAGGGCTTTTGCCTTGCACTTGGACGACCCGGGACAGATCCAGGTTCAATTTCTGGCATCCTATATGGTCCCCTGAGCCTACCAGGAGCGATTTCTGAGCACAGAGACAGAGCCCCAGAGTACTGCTGGGTGTGGTCCAACCCCCCACCCCCAAGAACAAAAGAAGAATGAGAAAAACTAGGACTGGATTGCAATCCCAGTCCATAACCTCAGCCACAATGTCAACCGCATCCTCAACCACCTCAAACACAACCTCAAACCACCAGCTCAGCTACAAACCCAGTCACAACCTTAAAGCACAACTCGTGATAGTTTTTAGTTTTCGGGCCAGAGCCAGCAGTGCTCAGGGACAGTTTCTGGTTCTGTGCTCCTGAGTGGCCCCTGGTGGTGCTCAGGGGACCCTTTGGGGGCAGGGACCAACCAAGTTGGTGGTCTGTGAGGCCAGAAACAGGCGCAGCAGCTCAAGAGCCAGGCACGGGTCCCTTGGCATCTGACTCTGATCGGGACCTGTGAGTTTGTCAGAGGCAGAAGAGACTGACCAAGGGGAAGAACGGCCGCCTGCATACAGCTTCCAGAGCCTGCTGGCAGCTGTGGTTATGAGATGCCCCAAGACTTCTGTGTTTTGTCCTGAGGGTACACCTGAGCCCCAAGTCGCTGGGGTAACCAGCTGATGGGGCTCAGGGGTGATGCATGGGGAGTTCAGAGAAGGTCTGGGGCATGGAGAACCCTACCACGATGGCACTAGTACCCTGGGCCAGGGCCAGAAAGGCACCATCAACTGGTGTTTTACCATCGCAGACCCTGGTGGTCTGCCACTGCCTGGCCTCACACCTTATGCCAGAACCTCACACCTGGCATCATACATCCAATGACTCACCGCTGGTATCTCACACCTTCTACTTCATACCTGGGACCTCACACTTGCACCTCACACCTCATAACTGGCACCTCACACCCGACACTTCACACCTGGGTATTTCACACCTCACACCTAGCATCACTCACCTGATATTTCACACCTCATACCTGGCATTTCATATCTGATACCTCACACCCAAAATCTTGGTACCTCACATCTGGTGCTCCTCACAACTAGTATTTCACCCCTTATGTCTCACACCCCAAACCTTGGTACCTCACACTTCACACCGGGTGCCATATATGTCAAATCTGATTCCTCACAATTTACACCTAGTACCAAATACCTCACATCGAATACCTGATATCTTGTTCCTCGAACTTGGTAACTTAACACCTCACACTCCAGTGACCAGGGAACCCTATATGGAACCAAAGTTTCAAACCAGGGCCACCTACATGTAAGGCAAGTGCCTATACTATCTTTTCCAACCCTGGGTCTTGCTTTAGGCTTTGACTTCTGTGTTTGAAGCAAGCCAGCAGTACTCAGAGGCTATTCCTGGCTCTGTGCCAAGAATCTAACCAGGAACAAGGCAAGTGCCTTACCCATCATACTGTCTCTGGCTCTGCAATTCCCAGCATTCCATATGCTCTCCAAAAACAAACAAAAAAAAAAGGTGGTACTGGGGGCTGAAGCAATAGCACAGAGGGTAGGGTGTTTGCCTGGCACGCAGCCAACCCAGGTTCAATCCCTAGCAACCCATATGGTCCTCTGAGCCTGTCAGGACTGACCCCTGAGCACTGCTGGGTATAGCCTCAAAACAAAACAAAACACAGTAGGTAGGGTGCTTGTCTTGCATGTGTCCAACCTGGGTTTGATCCCCAACACCCCCATAGGGTCCCCAAGCAGCTACAGGAGTGATTCCTGAGAGCAGAGCCAGGACTAACCCCTGAGCCCTGCTGAGTGTGGCCAAAAGAAAAGTACTGGCCAACGGGCCTGCCTCTCTGGGTAGCACAGTGGCCCATAAACCTGGGCCTGGCTCAGATTTCAGCCATCCCTGCCCACTGCCTCCTCAGCTCCTGGAGGCCTTGGGGAACATGGCTCAGCAACAGCCAAATGGAAAAGGGAGGAAAGGAGAGGAAAGGGAAAACTCATGCCACATCACCCCAGTCTGCCTAGCAGCCTCTCATGAGCTGAGAGAAAGGGGACAGCTGAGATTTGGCGCCTGGGGTTTCCAAACCCTCCAGGAGCCATTTCTGTAAAAGGTGCCACCTGGTGAAGTTTCCAGCCAGGTAAAAAGCACCAGAGCACTGCTCAGACCCAGCCAGCAGACCTGTCCTGAAGTGACACAGAGAATCAGAGCCCTGAAGCATCACAAAAGTGAGCTGAGGGGACTGGAGTAATAGCACAGCAGGAAGAGCATTTGCCTTGCATGCAGTCAACCCATTGTTGGGTTCCATCCCCAGCATCAAGTAGGGCCCCGTGAGCCTGCCAGGAGTGATTCCTGAATGCTGAGCCAGGCGTAATCCCTGAACAATGACTACATGGGATATTCACCACCAACCTACCCACCATCTTTTCCCTTTTTTCTCTCAAGATGACAAATGAAGGGGCTGGAGAGATAGCATGGAGGTAAGGCATTTGCCTTTCATGCAGGAGGTCATCGGTTCGAATCCCAGCGTCCCATATGGTCCCCCGTGCCTGCCAGGAGCAATTTCTGAGCATGAAGCCAGGAGTAACCCCTGAACACTGCCGGGTGTGACCCAAAAACTACCAAAAAAAAAAAAAAAGATGACAAATGAAAGGCCGGAGTGATAGCACAGTGGCATATTTGTCTTGCTTGCAGCCGGCCAGAATGGACCTGGGTTCGATCCTCAGCATCCCATATGGTCCCCAGGACCAGGAGCCTGCCAGGACCGATTTTTGAGTGCAGAGCCAGCAGTAACCCCTGAGCCCTGCCAAGTGTGGCCCCACAAAAAATGTTGATAAATTATTTATGTTTTTCTTATTTTTAGTTGGGGGGCAACTCCTGAAAGTGCTCAGGGGCCATTTCCAGCTGAGAACATGAGGCTGAACCAAAGGAGGACTGGCCACCTGCAAGTGACCCAGCCCTGTAGAGCCCTCCAGCCCCATATTTTTTTTTAACTGTTCACCAAAAACAGGGCAGATTAAGGGAGAGAGGCATTTCAACTCAACTCATACCTTACATATGCGAGGTCCTGGTTTCAATCCCTGGCACCCAAAGAAATAAAATACAGGCCAGGGGCTAGGAGATAGCACAGTGATGGGTGGTTTGCCTTGCAAGTGGCCAACTCAGGACCAACGATGGTTCAAATCCCGACATCCCATATGATCCCCTGAGCCTGCCAGGAGCAATTTCTGAGCACAGAGCCAGGAGTAACCCCTGAGCGCCACCGAGTGTGGCCCAAAAACCAAAAGTAAAATAAAATACAGGCCAGAGGGAGGTTCAGTGGGAGCACAACTGCTTCACAAGCCTGAGGCTCTGGGTTCAAGCACCAACACTGCATGTTCTCCCAGTACCACTGGAAGTAACTCCTGAACATGGGGTGAGAGTGGAGGTAATGACCTAGGAGCACCAAGTTGGGATAGCATGCAGCACTACCAGATGTGACTCAAAAATCAGTATAAAGGGGCATGGAGGTAAGGCATCTGCTTTTCATGCAGAAGGTCGGTGGTTCAAATCCCAGCAACCCATATGGTCCCCTGACCCTGCCAGGAACAATTTCTGAGCATAGAGCCAGGAGTAACCCCTGAGCGCCGCCAGGTGTGACCCAAAACACACACACACACACACACACACACACACACACACACACACACACACATACACACACACAGTAAGAAGAGCAAGGAGTGAGAAGGGAGCAGGAGATTAAGAATGAGAAAGAAGGGCCGGAAAGATAGCATGGAGGTAGAGCGTTTGCCTTCCATGCAGAAAGACGGTGGTTCGAATCCCGGCATCCCATATGGTCCCCAGAGCCTATCAGGAGTGATTTCTGAGCATAGAGCCAGGAGTAACCTCTGAGTGCTGCCGGGTGTGACCCCCCGCCAAGAAAAAAAGAATGAGAAAGAGGGGCCAGAGAGATAGCATGGAGGTAAGGCATTTGCCTTGCATGCAGAAGGTCAGTGGTTCGAATCCTGGCATCCCATATTGCCCCCTGAGCCTGCCAGTAGTGATTTCTGAGCATAGAGCCAGGAGTAACCCCTGAGCTCTGCTGAGTGTGACCCCAAAACAAAAACAAACAAACAAAAAAAGAATGAGAAAGAGCAGGAGGAGGGGAAAAGAGAAGAGGAGAAGAGAGAAGGGAGAAGAGAAAGAGAGGGAGGAAGAGGATGAGGAACAGGAAGAGGGAAAAAACAGGAGGGGAAGGAGAAGGAATAGGAGCAGGAAAAGGAAGCATATGCTTTACACCCACACACCCTGCACCCCACTTGGCCCTCAAAATGAGACAGGATTGGGCTGAAGCGTTTTTCCCTGCACAGTGAAAAGGGAACCTTGGGGAGCTGAAAGCAAATGTCACCCCCTCCAAAAAGCAACTCACTAGGAACGCAAAGTGGCCCCATCCCCATGTCAGCCATGACCCACCTCTTCAGAACAGGACAACTAGAATTGAGTCCTCATGTTGCTTACTTTTGATTTTGACTGGTGGGTCCGTTCTGGTGGTGGTCAGGGCTTACTCCGGACTCTGTGCTCAGAGATCACTTCTGAAAGGGCTTAGAGGATCCTATGTGGTACCAAGGATAAGACTGAGCACGCAGTGCCCACCATAACTGACCTTTAGTTCTTAAGTTTTCTTTTCAACTTAGTTATATTTTGTGGTGGTTGTTTTTAGGTCACACCTGGTGGTGCTCAGAGCTGACCCCTGGCTCTGCACTCAGAGATGACTGCTGGCAGGCTCTGGGCATCATATGGGGTGTACTGGCATTGAATCCAGGTTTGCCACTTGCAAGGCAAACACCCTCCCCACTGCACTATCACTCCAGTCTCTCCTTCTCAACTTTAAAATATACATTTCAGGCCTGGAGCGATAGCACAGCATGTAGGGTGTCTGCCTTGCACAGGGCCTACCTGGATTTGATCCCTAACACCTCATAGGGTACCCTGAGTGCTGGGTTCTACCCTCAGCACAGCAAAATGAAATGAAATAAAATGGACAGTCCTGCCTGGGCCCTGCAGACTACATGGTGAGGAATGAATCCGTGGCCCTATGATGCTTGTGTGGTCTCAGTACCACCAACACTAAGAATGCTGCTGATTTGTGGAACAGTCTAGAAACCCGTCACCACAGCTGAGCTGGTCTCTTGGCAGGTACCTCCCGGTTTCCATAGCAACTTTGACCCTGGGCGCTAAACAGAAGGCAGCCAGTGATGGTAGCTGGGGCCCAGCCGAGCAATGAGAAAATGTGGCCGGCCAGTCCTGGCCCTTCTGGAACCACCCTGTCTCACAGCTTGTCAAGTCAGTGGGTTGGGAGTTCTGACTCAAGGATGGAGCAGAACCCAGAAGGTGGCACATGAGGCCCAGGGTCCTGGGATGTGGCTCTGAGGCTTGTGCAATGCCTGTGTTTTGCCTGTGCAAGATCCCGATTTGGAGGCCTTGTTTCTCTCCTGGTTGCATTGCTGTAAGAGATTGTGTGAGGGGTGTGTGGTGTGCTGAGACAAACCAGGACTGGCCACTTCGATGCAACTGCCTTAAGCCCTGTACTATCACTCTAGCCCCTATGTATCAATTATATTTTAGCCATGATATTTTATTAGCCATGACAGCATCTGCTAAAGTGTTATGAGAGGTTGGAGAGATAGTACAGAAGTTAAGGCACTCACTTTGCATGTAGCTGCAAAGACAATGGTTCAAATCCTGGTACCATACTGGTTCCTCCGGGCCTCTCTGCTCAGAGACAGGTGTGACCCTGAGTACTGCCATGTCTTATATGACAACTGTTTTGAGAGCCCAGTGGGGTATGTTTCTTTTTTCTTTTCTTTTCTTTTCTTTTCTTTTTTTTTTGGTTTTGAGGCCACACCTGGCAATCCTTGGGGGTTACTCCTGGCTCTGCACTCAGAAATCACTCCTGGTTTTGCTCGAGGACCATATGGGATGCTGGGGATTGAACTGAGGTTGGCCATGTGCAAGGAAAACTCCCTCCCATTATACTATCACTCCAGCTTCCAGGACATATTTTTTGAGGGGTAGGCATTCAGGGGGCTTTGGGGAACCATGTCTGGCACCATATGGTGCCAAAGATAAAAATTAGGGCCTCATAGTCCCAGCCTTTTGAACTATCTCCCTAATCCCAAACCAAGCACCTTTATTTTTGTTCTGTTTTAGGTCAACCCTGGGCTGACTCCTGACTCTGTGCTCAAGAGTTACTCTTGCCAGGATTCAGGAGGCCATATGGGGTGCCAGGGAGCAAACTTAAATTGGCTACATGTAAGGCAAGTGCTTGATCTGCTGTACTTTCTGATAAAGAAAAATACTAATAATCAAGTAGACTCCAGAAGAAGCAGAAAACTACATTTAATGTGGAATTAGAAAAATAAGGGGCTGGAGCAATAGGACAGCAGGGAAGGCACTTGCCTGGCATAAGGCCAGCCTGAGATTGATTTCTCGCATCCCACACTGCTCCTTGAGTACAGAGCCATGAGTAAGCCCTGAAGACAACTGGGTGTGGCCCCCCCAAAAATATTAGTAAAATTTTTCTATTAAACATTAGAGGGACTGGAGAAATAGTATAGCAGGTAAATCACTTGCTTTGAATGCAGCCAGCTCAGGTTAGATACACAGCATTCTACATGGTCCCTGAACATCTCCTAGCATAAATTCTTTTTTGTTTGTTTTTGTTTTTGTTTACATCTGGCAGCACTCAGGGGTTACTCCTGGCTCTACACGCTCAGAAATTACTCCTGGCAGGCTTCAGGACCAGATGGGATGCCAGAATTCAAACCACCATCCTTCTCATGCAAGGCAAATGCCCTTCCTCCATCAAGCATAAGTTCTAAGCATAGAGCCAGGTTTAACCCCTGAACATCACTGGTGTGACCCAAAAACAAAGACCAAAAAAAAAAAAAAAAAAGGAAGAAGAAGAAAGAAAGAGAAAAATTTTATAGGAGAATATCAAATGCCCAAAGGCTGCAGAAATAAAAACATAGAACTGGTCTCCAGTAGAAAGCTTGCCACAGATGCAGGAGAAGAGAATAAGGCAGGGAAGGGAGCACTAGGAGAATAGGGCAGTGAGAGAAGAAACATTTGGATAATGGAGGAGTTAGGAGGGAGCACTAGAACAAGGGAGCAGAGAGGGAGGAAGCAGAGGACACTGGGGATTTAGAGAGGACAATGGGGGTAAGGGGGGGCACTAGGATGATGGCGATTTAGGGACTGATCACTAGGATCATGGAAGAGTTAGAAGGGAGCTTTAGGACAATGGGGGACATAGAGAGGGGGCAGTTGGATAGTGAGAGCAAGGAGGGACCGCTCGGATGACAGGGATTTAGGGAGGGAGCACTAGGATACAATGGGGACTTGAGGAGGGATGATAGAGGTTTTGGGAGGGAGCACAAGGAAAGTGGGGAGGAGAAATGTATCTGCCATGCCGTCAGGCTTGGAGCCATGAGGTGGAGAGAAGTGGGCACTGGTCAAGGGAGGGGTTAGATCACTGTACACCTAAAACTCCATCACAAAATCTTTCTAACTCTAATACACATTGATTCCATGGAAAACAAGATTTTTTTTTGAAAGCTGTAAAGTCTTTTCTCCATCTCCAGGTCCCCTCGGGCCACTCTACGCTGCTGCGGCTGCTGAAAACAGCCTAGGTGTCAGGCTGTGAGTGCAGAGCAGAGATGGAAACCAGGCCCCGGACACCAGGCCAGTCTCAGCCCTCGGGACACAACTCTGGTATGGGTCAATGCGCAGTCCATCAGGGCCCCTCTCCTGGACCCCCTGCCAGACACTCCCCACAACACAGCCGAAATCACGACCTCTCCCAGCTCTCTTGGCTCTCAGCCCCAGGCATCAGCTGCTTTTCCTCACTGGTGTCTCTCCAGACCCTTCCCCTGCATCTGGCCCCAGGCTTCCTATTGATGTGCTCACCACTGGCTCCATAGGGCTGCGATTCCTCTGCCTCACCCTTCCTGGCCCTCTGAGCTGCCTCTCTCCATCCCAAGATTGCCTCTCCTGGGGAGCTTGATTGAAGATTTTCAGAGCTGGGATGGGGAGTGTCCCATGCTTTGGAAAACCCTTCCTGGGCACTCAGGAGTTGGTGGGGAATGAGCTAGAAAAGAAGGGGCATCTTGGAGGCTGTGTCTGCGTCAGGGAAGAAATACCCCTGAAAAGAGCCGGCACTGGGTTCAAAAAGGAAAAAGGAGGGGCCAGAGTGGTGGTGCAGTGGTAAGGCATTTGCCTTACACGAGGCTGACCCCCCCCCAACATCCCATATGGTCCCCCGAGCCAGGAGCAGCTTCTGAGCACATAACCAGGAGTAACCCCTGAGCATCACAGGGTATGGTCCAGGAAAAAAAAAAAGGAAAAGCGGGGAGGGACTGGAGCAATAGCACAACAGGAAAGGTGCTTGCTTTGCACGTGACTGACCCAAGTTCGATCCCAGGCATGCCATTTCCTGAGTATAGAGCCAGGACTAACCCCTGACCACCACTTGGTGTAGCCCCAAAATAAAACACACACACAGAAAAAAATGGAAAAAGGGGTCCCTCTAGGGAGTGCAAGAAGCCTGCACCCAGGTCCTGCTCAACTGTGTGCTTCTTCCCCAAATTCACACCTGCATCCTACAACCTCAGGATAGGGGCAGTTGCACCTTTACGGTATTGAATGAAATCAAGGCTGGGACTGGGGTTCAGGGATAGCACCCTTGCATTCATGAGGTCCTGGGTTCAATCTCTGGTATGGCCGTGCAAAAAACAAACATTTAAAGAAAAGGTCCAGTGAGGTCATGGGAGTGAGCACAGATCCAACAGCTTGGGAAAAGCAGCGGTGGACAGATCAGGTTCATCTGAAGCTGGTGGAACCTGAGGTGATGGCCAGGGTAGCCTCTCACCCAGCCAGCCTCCAGAGGTCTCCCCAGCTCCCTGGGTCATGGTGCACTCACCCCAATCAGCACGGCCCCCTTCCCACCTCAATAAAACTACAGTGGATCACAACAGACCCAGATCAGAACATCTCTGACTGTTTTTTGAGGGGATGGGCACATCTGGCAGTGCGCAGGGCTTCCTCCCACCTCTGTGCACAAGAATCACCCCTGTGGGGGCTCCAGGGACGCTCTGTGGACCAGGGAGTTGAACTGGGGTCAGCGGGCTGCAGGGGAAACGCCTCTCCCTGAGCTGCTCTAAGACTACCCCAGGTTTGGACCCTGGATGCAGCTCAGAAACTCAGACCTTCTGCACCAGCCAGTACCCCCAGCCCACTGTCCCTGCTCCATGTTCCCAGGCTTCTAGCCCCCAAAACATCCTCAACCCCCTCGTCCACCAAGGAGGCAGCAGCAGAAGAACCCCACACCAGCCCTGGGTAGGGAAGCCTGGGGCTGGGAGGGTAGAAACATCAGAAACTGCGGCCTCTATGCTTATTGATGTTGAGAGGCCTCTGTGTCCCCCACGGCCAACGCCATCCCCAGGAACCACCCCCACCCACGGCCACCCCGGTAGGCCCATTACTCACCAAGGGGGCCTCGCTGTAGGTGCAGCTGGGTCCGAGCCGGCCTGGCTCTGGCTCTAGAGGGCAGCCGCTGGCGTTCCCGGGCCTGTGCGGGGAGCAGAATCTGTCCCAGCAGCAACAGCAGGATGAGGGCCCCAGGCAGCTCCATGGTCCCCAGAGGAGCGGGGCTAGGCTGGGGCAGACAGAGCAGGGGTGGGGTGAGAGTCGGCTTCCTCTCAGCCTTCCCAGCCCGTGGACCCCAGCATGGAACACAACTGTGGAGGGTAGGCAGGACCCCTAGGAACCTCGGGGGTGGGGGCGCATAACTGGGATTCTTGGTGACTTGCTCACTCAGAGCTGAACAGAGTCTGAGGGGGACAGGCGGGGAGAGAGGGGCACTAGATGACTGGGCTGGAGTCCGAATGACAGCATCTTTTCTGTCTCCTGGTACTGGGTGCCTGGCAGACACGTTGGGGTGCACACACGAGCGCGTGCGCACATACACACACACACACACACACACACACACACACACACACACGCACACACACACAGGCACACACAAGTTTCAATTCCCAGTAACAATATGCTGTCAGTCTCATGATACTGGGTGGCTTAGACACACACAGATAGACAGACAGACAGACACTCACCCTGCCCGTCACTCACTCACTCACTCACTCACTCACTCACTCACTCACTCACTCCAGATTGTTCAGACTGTTCAATCCACAAATTGCTTTCAGAAATTGATGGGGAGATAAATCCCAGCCTGTCAGCCTCCAAAGCCACAGGAACCAATGAACACGGATACACACACACACACACACACACACACACACACACACACACACACACACACACACGCCACCCTTGGTCTATCATTCACTCAGTCTGTCCATTCTGCAAACTGGCCCAGGGATGAGTCCCATCCTGTCAGCCTCCAAAGTCCGCGCAGGTTTCCACACTGGCCAGACAAACCAATTCACTTTCCGCTGCGCACTGAGCGATATTAAAAACAGTTCTTACCGACCCAGTGAGCACCAGGCCCTTGCCAAAGTATTGCTTCTCGAAGTAACTGCAAGAAGCTGGGCTAAGGCTGAGTGACCTAAGTGACTGATGGGGGTGAAACAGCAGGCAGAGGGGCAGAGCCATCGTAGAGTTCGGAGGGCACTTGCCTCGCCTTGCACACAGCCCATCTAGGTTTGATCCTGGCATGCCATGACGTTCTCCTGAGCACCATAACAGGAGTAATCCCTAAGTGCAAAGCTAGTTCAGTCAGCCCTGAACATCACAGGGTCGGGCTCCAAAAAATAAAATAAAATAAAATAAAATAAAATAAAATAAAATAAAATAAAAAAATAAGTGAAACCACTGCTTCCAGCACCCTTTGCACCTGCCTTGGAACAAGTCAAGCCCTAACTAGAGGGCTGACTCTGTCCCCTTTCAGACAGTTCCTTGTTTTTGTGATTATTTTTCCCCACAACCCAGTTATGGATGCTGTGTGGTTCTATTGGTGGATGTTTACTTCTGGCTCTGTGTTGTTTTTTTTTTGTTGTTGTTGTTCCGTTTCGTTTAGTTTGGGGGAGGGGCACACCCTGCGGTGCCCAAGAGTTACTCCTGGCTCTGTGCTTAGAAATCACTCCTAGCAGGCTTGGGGGGCCATGTGGGATATTAGGGAATCAAAAGCAGTTTAGTCCTCCCCACTGTGCTAACTCGTGGACCCCAAATTGCAACTTCTTTCTAGAAGCTTCCACAGCCTCCTGGCTGCCTCTCTTTTAAAGCATTATCAGCTCTCTATCTTTACATCCTGTGCTCTCTTCAGTTGCCCTGAGTTAAACCCGGACAGGAGGGGCTGCTAGGAAGGGCTGGAGGGCTGGGACAGAAAGGAGGCTCAATATTTCTCAATCAGATCTCTAGGAGGGGCTTGGAGCTGCGTTAGGGGATTTGAGGGAGACATGAGTCCCCCAAGAGTGGGGACTGATCTTTATAGCCCCAAATGCAAGTGTGGGCTGAGGTGGCCTGGAGAGACAGACACCCACATTCTCCCATCCAGACCTGGGGCCTCACTATCACCCCCACCTCAGGACCCCCAGTGTAACTAACACCTGACTAGCCACCCCATGAGACCCCTCGCTGAGTTAGGAGGGAGTGACCCACCAAGTAAGTCACTGTTCTAGAAAGACAGGGAGAGAGAGGCTCAGCGCCCACCCAATCTCCCATGCTTCAAGCCCTTTATTTATTGGGGGGCTACACCCAGTAGTGCTCAAAACTTAGTCCTGGCTCGGTACTCAGGGAATCACTCCTAGCAGTGCTGGGGGGGGGGCCCTCTGGGGTGCCGGGGAGCAAATCCACATCAGCCAGTGCAAGGCAAGTACCCTCCCCCTTGTCCTATGCCTCTGATCCCCCCCACACACACACCCAGGCTGTCTTTCTATCTTTTCCCCGGTGCTCAGGGATCATTCCTGGCAGGGCTGGGGATCGAACCCGGCTCCCAGGCCCACGCTCTCCCTGCTGGACTCTCCCTGCTGGACGCCCCGCCGGCAGTGTCTGGAGGGGAAACTGAGGCCCAGAGGTGCGGGAGCGCGCCCGTCCCTCGAGCGCCGTCTGCCGGGAAGGGGCTCGCGCAGCCCGGGCTGGATTGGGAACTTGGTGCCGGAGTTGGGGACCCCCAAGGGGCGCCCCCCGCGGCGCCTGGAAATCGGGGTGCAGAGGGGCGCCCCGGCCTCCACCCAGGAGCGCTCCGCCCGGCCCCGCGGGGCTGGGCTTTGGGGGCCGGGCACCAGCTCCGAGGAGGCGATGACAGCCCACCTCGCGGCCCCGCGGCCCTCGATCGCCCGCTCCCCTCGGTCTGGGGCCCGGCACGCCTCACCTGCAGCGCGCGCGGGTCTGGGGGCGCCCGGGGGTCCTGCCTGGGGGGCTCCGGGCCGCTCGGGAGCCGGAGCCGGAGCCGCCGCGTCCGCGTCCGCCTCTCACTCCCGGGGCCGCTGCGCCTCGCTCGGCCCGGGGCCAGCGGGCGCAGGAGGCGGCGCAGGAGGCTGCGAGCGAGGGCGGGCCGGGGTCCGCTCTAGGATCGAGGGGCGCAGGCGGGCCCCGGGGAGCGATCGAGGGGCGCAGGCGGGCCCCGGGAGGCAGGGGCTAGCCGGGCGCTGCTGCCCCGGGGGTCCCGCTGCAGAGAATGGAGGGAGCTTCCCTTGGGGTTTCCAATGGGGTCCTGCCTCGCAGGGGGCTGGCACCAGGGGGTCTTGAGACCTTGGGGTTCCAGGCAGGCAGAGGCCCCAGAGCCCCGGGGTGGAGGGATCCGACCTGGTGGGGATCACTCGGTGCTAGGGGGCTTGGGGGCTTGGGGAAGAGGGAGAGCGTCTTTGTGGACGAGATGGGCCAAGGCTGGGCTGGGTGGGTGGGTGGGTGGGGGGCAGCTGGAGGTGCTGGGCTTCATCCAGGGGCCTCATTCGTGCAGGAAGGAAGGAAGAGACAAGTTGTCACAAGTGCTCAGAGGTCACTACAGGGGCCACCCCACCCCACCCCGGATTCAAGCAAGAGGCACAGGAAAGCGCTTCCATGCCTCGGAGGAAGGAGAAAGCCCAGCTCAGACAGGACTGAAATTATGGGCAAGTAAGTCCAAGGCCTTGACAACTTTGGGGAATGGGGAGGCCAGGAGACTCTGGGGAGCTGCAAGAAGGCTGCCTGATGCGTGGCAGGAAAGGTTTTGCACCCCCACCTTTTGCCCTCCCTCTTGCACCCCTGTCTGGGAAAAGAAGCTCCCAAGAGGAGCGCGAAGTCCTAATAATGGTCCACGTTGGCAGCCTGAAACCACTAACCAGCTACGCCCAGTTCAGGTTTTAACAAGCTCAGGAGACCGGTCTTGCCAATGGCTTTAAACCTTGGGGTGTGCCTGTCTGGTCTCCCCAGTGCGCCTGGCTAAGCCTCCTCCTGGATGGAAGGTTTGGTTCTGGATCAGCAAGACACACCTGAGACACATGGCGGACACTGGCCAAATGGGTCCCACATCTTTCCAGCCCTACAGCAAAGGTTTCACGTTCCCAAATCCACAAGCTTCATGGTAAACGGCTCACTGGTCAGCCAAGCCCAGGAACGGAGTGGCCTCTTGGGGAAATGTTTGGTCTCCAAAGCCTTGGATCCCACAGCAGAAAATTCTTCCTGAGGCTGCGCCAGCAACACCACTCAGGAACTGGAGCAAAGATGAAGTTGATGGAAACTTAGGTGGAAGCGCAGCTGCCTTATTTAGCAGTAAAGCGATAGATAGCTCTCCCTTGCTGCCTTCCAAACCTGCAGAAATTACTGAGCAGGCCAAGTGAAAGGGGTTTTCCCTGGGCCACTTCTACAAAACAGCATCTCTGTGTGGGAAGGAGATGCCTGGGGGCCAAGTCCAAGAATTCTTCTACCTGTGCAAAGAGCTTCCAGTTGGTTGGCCAGGGAAGTGGGACGGGGAACAAAGGAAGCAAAAGTTGAATCTTATTTTTTCTGCCGGTAAAGCTGTATTTGGACTGCAGGAGGGAACTGAAATCCACCAAGGGCTGAAACCAAGCAAACCCACCTCGTTTCAACCCTTGATACTGGAGGGTATCAAGGCTGGAGCAATAGATATAATACAGCAGGTAGGGGGTTTGCCTTAGCCATGAAACCTGGGGAAAGGGGCCAGAGAGATAGCACAGTGGGTAGGATGCTTGTCTTGTACATGCCCCACCAGGGTTCTATCCCTGGCACCACAGAGGGTCCCTTGAGCCCAGTTCAAGTGGGAATGATCCAGAGTATTTCCAGGTGTGGCCCCAACCAAAAACCTGGAGAACCCACCTTTCTCATTCAAGCCAACCTGTAAGACGACATTTCAGATCATTGGAGATGGTGTGAGGCGACTCTGAGACAGGGTTCCAGTTCCAGCAGTAGGCTGAAGGGAGCACTTCCAGCAAGGGCAGGTTCCAACGTGGTCAGCCAGCTAGCTCCATGCCTGCCGTGCTTAAAAGCTGCCAGCACCGCAGCTCCAGATGAAGCCATTACTTTTCTTCTTTTTTAAAATAATATCTTTATTTAAGCACCATGATTACAAACATGTTTGCAGTTGGGGTTAAAGTGATTCCAAAATACATCTACCAGCCCACCTGAGGAACCTGCAGAAAAGTCTGGCAGGGCAGACCAACTCAAACAAAAACTAATATTCGGGCCGGAGTGATGGCACAGAGGCTAGGGCCTTTGCCTAGCATGTGGCCAACCTGGGTTTGATACCTGGCATCCCACATGGTCCCCAAGCCTGCCAGGTGTGACTCTTAAGCACAGAGCCAAACGGACAATGAGAACTGCAGGTATGGAAAAAAAAAATAAAGAAAACTGAAACAAAAAGGATGTACGCATGGTTCTCCCCAGACCCACGTGTGATTCTGCGCACATGTGCTGATGGCCCACACATGATGCCCGAGCACATGTTGCCTGCATCTCACATCTCACCTCCTTAGACATGACTTCTCCTTCCATGCTGGGTTGTGTACCCCGGCTCTCAAGCACATTACTCTCCCTTTCTTATCCTCTCCCTCCCCTGCTTGGAATTTTTTGGGGGATGCTACACCTGGTGATGCTCAGGGGTTACTGCTGGCTATGTGCTCAGAAATCTTGGGGAACCATATGGGACGCCAGGGGATCGAACTAGGGTCGTCCTAGGTCAGCCGCTTGCAAGGCAAATGCCCCAACGTTGCGTCCTTGCTCCGACACCATCTTAATTTTTTTGTTTTGTTTTTGTTTTTGAAACACAACCGGTGATACTCCTGGCTCTGCACTCAGAAATTGCTCCTGGCTTGGGGGCCTATATGGGATGCCAGGGGATCGAACTGTGGTCCATCCTAGGTTAACAAGCATGCAAACTGCTGCACCACCACTCCGGGCCTCCCCCCTTTTTTTGTGCTTAGAGTTTTTAAAATAAAACCTGTTTTTACTTCAAAAACATCTTTAAGAAATGTATTTGAAGAGCGCCCCAAAGTTTGAGTTCATTTTTCGCTGAAAGGAGACAATTCTGTGCTGAGTTTAGGTGTCCAATGTAATGAGAGCATCTCGGTGTACTGCAAACGGACTCAGATTAGCTGTCACCACATCGCCCGGTTACGTGAGTTTGCATTGTTTCTTGGTTTTCCTTTGGGAGTTTTACCTGGAGCACTGAGGAGCTATTCCTGATGATGGTGTGGGGTCTGATCCCAGGCATCAAATCCCAAGTTCTCTTATAAAATGTGTGCTCAGGGATAGAGACATAACTGCAATATACAGGGCACTTGGCTTGCAAGCAACCAACCCAAAACTGATCCTTGAGTGCCCCCTACCACCACCAGGAATGCCCCCTGAGCATCAGAGTGTGGACCAACAACAACAAAAATCTAAGAAAAATCAAAAACATTTAAGTGAACTTTCTTGGCAATTTGCCAATTGAAAAAAAGGGTTGTTTCATTCTGATTTGTTCTGTCCTGCAATGCTGAGAAGATGGAATCCAGGGCTCACACATACCAGGCAAGTGCTAAACTCCCTGGTCCATATGTTGACTAGACCTGCTGAGAATCAGCCCTTCATTAGTTGTTGTTGTTTGGTTTCTGGGTCACACTCAGCAGCGCTCAGGGGTTACTCCTGGCTCTACACCCAGAAATCACTCCTGGCAGGCTCGGGGATCATATGGGATGCCGGAATTCGAACCACCATCCTTCTGTATGCAAGGCAAACGCCTTACCTCCATGCTATCTCTCCAACCCCGAGCCCTTCATTAGGTTTTTTTTTTTTTGCTTCTGGGCCAACCCCAGAGGTACTCAGGAATCTCTTGCCTGCATTGCCCACTGAGCACCTCCCAGGCCCCTCATCATCCTTCACTAGCCTCCTGGATTCTAGCATGGCTGGGGGAAAGAGTTCTAGGGGACACGGATGGCAGCGCCAAAGGCCAGTTGCTCCCTCCCATGGTTCCTTGAAAACAGAACTATGGTTCTCTCGAGAGCAAAGGAATTAGTTCCTGCACCTCTCACCTCAGCACCAAGTGAGGAAACTCACAGGCTCCATACGCCAGCACACTCAGAGAAGCCAGCCCAGTTCCTGCAGTGCTGTTGCCTCAGGAGCTGCTCCAACTGCCCCAAAACTGCTCATTTGGACCGATTAATTTTTCTCACGGATGCAACTGCCCTACATGGAGGGTTTTTCGTTTTGGTTTTTGGGCCACACCTGATGATGCTCAGGGGTTACTCCTAGCTATGTGCTCAGAAATCGCTCCTGGCTTTGGGGACCATAATGGACAACGGAGGACTGAACGCAGTCTGTCCTAGGCTAGCTTTGCGCCACTGCTCCACCTTCCCTTTTTTATTAAAACAATTGTGACCTACAGTTCTTCATAGTTGAATTTCATATACAGTAAATGAAGATTTATTCCTAAGGAGAAAGCTGGAAGCCACAGAACACATTGGACTTGGGCAACAACCTTAGGTTCCAGGGGCCTAGGCTGACATCACACCCTGCTGACCATGGTTCCAATCCAAAGCATCACATGGTTCCTGAGCACTGACCAGGCTCACCCCTGAGCACAGAGCCAATAGTGAGCCCTGAGCATTCCCAATGTGATCCAAATACATACAAAACAGCCAACCTCTGGGGTCAGGGAAATGGCTCAGGGGGGCAAGTCAATGCTCACCACTGCAAGCACCCTGCACCACCAGAGGGAGCCCAAGTAATGCCAGGAAGGGGCTCAGGCAGTCGTTGGGAAGCCCCAGAGCTCAAGATCTCATGGGTTCTCATGGCTTCCAGTTTTAGTGGAAGCACGAGCTTCGTCCCTCGCACCTTAAAGGTTCCCCCCAGCACTGCCAAGAGTAATTCCTGAATGCAAAGGCAGAGGTAAATCTTGAGCACTACCTGGTGTGGCCCAAGATAAAAATTTAAAAAGTGGATAAACAAAGAGGGGAATACAAGTGAG
The DNA here is from genome assembly GCF_024139225.1 of Suncus etruscus. NCBI lineage: Eukaryota > Metazoa > Chordata > Mammalia > Eulipotyphla > Soricidae > Suncus > Suncus etruscus. The sequence goes on along the minus strand of NC_064852.1, from coordinate 153,930,747 downwards.
GAAATACTGGAAGATGCTCATTTCAGCAAAAATGCAAACCAGGCAAGCCACCAGCCTTCTGGCTGCCTGCAGAACATGACCCTTCCTTGTTTTCTCCGCTGGCTACAAGAAGTCATGTTTTCTCCAGAGTCAGGAAAGGGGTAGTTAACTGGAAGCAGGATTAGGGATGAATCTAAGTTCCCTAAAATCCAGGGCAGGGACTGGAGTGATAATACAGCAGTAGGACATTTGCCTTGCACGTACGTGGCCAACACAGGACAGACTCAGTTCAAATCCTGGATCCCATATGGTCCCCTGAGCCTGCAAGGAGCGACTTCTGAGTGTAGAGCCAGGAGGAACCCCTCAGCACTGCCAGATGTGACCCAAAAACCATAAAATTAAATAAATAAATAAATAAATAAATAACACTCAGGGCACAAACAGAGGGAGGAGCCACCAGATGGGTAGGAGAAGCAAAAGGTGAAGGAGACACTCAGCCTCCCCAAGGCCTGGTCAAGTACTTTGTCCAGTTTCTCAACAGCATTCATGGCCCCTAGACATCTTAATACACAGAAAAGAACTTAAGAGTCACCACTTGAGCCAGAGGTGGCTGCCTCATCTGCTCACAGGAGCTGCATGTCTGCCATATTTCAGCATGTGTGTATCTGTATGTTTGTGTATCTGCTTCATTTCAGCATGTCTGAGTGCCAAGGGGTACCCATAAAGCTTAGGGCTGCCATTGATGCTGGCAGCTTTGTTCAGGCCCCACCCCACTTTCACCAACACTTCCTGCAAGGCCCATCCCTGCAGACCTGGACTCAGGTGCTGGTTTCTGGGAGGGTTTGAGGAAGAGATGAGGAGGCAGCAGCCACCACCTCCATCTCCTCCTTTTTCTCCTCACTTCCCCACCCTACTGAGCAGCCAGAGGTGCAGAGCCCAGGCCCTTCTGCCCCAGAGATGAAGGACCTCCCTGTCCAACTCGCCAGTGACCAAAGTTCCAAGCAGATGGGAGGAAAACTACAGGGCTGAGCATGGAGAAATTTGCTCTGGACAGGAGGGAGAAAGGTAAGGATGGAAGGGAAAAGAGAAAAAAGGGAGGGGTGGGACATGTGAAAAAGTGGGGTCAGTAGAGCTGGGAGTCTTTGGAGCCCAAGGAGACCAACGTTTAGCCCAGAACTTGAGGAGGAGTGTGGAGAAAGGGCTGGGAGCCTCCTAATGATTTCCCACTGGCTCACTCTGAAATAGCGTGTGCAGCCTTCTCCTGCCCCAAATTCTGGTGTCTCCCACTCCCCAAAGAACAGACCCACCCTCTTGGCAGCTAAGGCCACGCCAGACACAGCAGGGCACATAGGCCGCTGTTCTCCAAAAGGGACTCGCTTCCATTCCAGACCCTGACCCTGAGGGCAGATCCAAACTGTGGTTGTGTTTTAGTCCCAGGAACCTTCACAAGAGCATGAACACGGGGCTTGTTCAGGAAGACGCTGGCCAGAAGGGGACAGAGATGTACTATCTACCTGGGGCTTTATTGTACGCTTGTAGGAAACCAAGGGGACAGGAATTGAGGGCCGTGTCAAGACTTTGGGGCACAGCAAGGACACAGTGCTTCTCCAACTTTAGACCAACTGCAAGTGGGCGCTGCCGCCACCAGGTCCTTCAAGAGCACTGGAAGGTCCAGAGCCGCTACGGGGCAAGCTCAAGCAGAGAGGTAGGTTGGCGGCAGCGGGTCCTTGGCAGCACCACTGACGCTGGCATCTTCGTAGGGGGGCAGCAGCACCTGAGACAGAAACCAGAGTCAGAGTTTACTACAGCTCCCACATTCCCACAACTCTTGAATCCCCCTGCAAGAAAGCGATCCGGGACCTGGGCCCAAGAGGTCCCAGTCCAGGGGCACAAAAGTCACTTCGTGATTCCTCGATGAAGTGCCTGCTGAGACAGAGGAAGTCCCTGCTCTGACCCCGGCTTCACAACACCACAAGGTGAGGGCAGAAAAGTCCCTCCTGGAACTGGAGAGATAGCACAGCAGGAAGAAGGGCATTTGTCTTGCACCTAGCTAAACCAGGTTCAATCATGGCATCCATATGGTCCCCCCGCCTCCCAAGCCTGCCAGGAGTAATTTCTGAGTGTAACCCCAAAGCCCCACCAGGTGTGGCCCCAAAACAAAGTCATTCGAACAACTGCAGGAGGAAGCCAACCAGGTCACGGCACTTTTTCCTCCTGCAGAAAACCATAAACCTGCAGTGGGTTGGCACATTCGTCTGCACTCGGCTCACAACTCCCCAGGCTTTCTCACCCCCAGCCCTTGCCCCAACCTCCCTTGGCTCTCCTGCACCTCTTTCCTAACGGGGTCAGATCCTGCACTCCTGTGAGGCTGGAGTGTGATTCTGCTCCTTCAGGAGATGCTTGTTGTAGGGAAACATCTATTGTCACCACGGGCTTGACACGGCCCAGAGCCAGGACTAGGCAGACAGACAGGCAGACAGACAGACAGACAGAGAAGTGCTGCGGACTTTTATCATAATTAGATAAAAGTCCCTGAAGCAAACCTTAGTGGATTTATTTTTCCACTGGGAATCAAGCGCATGCACGAGCGGACGAATATGAAATATGAATTATGAAATATGAAATAAATGAAACCACACAGAATTACATGGTGAAAACAAGAGGGAGAGGCCAGAGAGAGGCTTTACTTCTTGAATGGGTCTTATATAGACGGATTTTGGGGGCGTAGCCAGGGAGAAAAGAAAAGGGGATGAACCAATGAGATCAGAGCTTGAATTAGCATATGAAGAAACAGGTAAAGAGAAACCAGATACCTTTAAGGAAATGGGGGGAGAGAGAGAGAGAGATCACAAAAGAGCTCAGCAGGAGACTTTTGGCGGTTTTTTCTGTACCGTATTTTCTTTGTTTAGGAGAAACACTGAGGCCTGGTTATAGAGAGCAGGGTCAGTCACATGGTGGGTATGAGAGAAATATCGCTAGCCATCCACGCAAAGGATCCATCCATAATAGACCTCTATGCGGGCCTTCTAGCAGATGTTTCTTGGAAGAAAAAGTTAGACTGCGGGCCCGGAGAGATAGCACAGCGGCGTTTGCCTTGCAAGCAGCCAATCCAGGACCAAAGGTGGTTGGTTCGAATCCCGGTGTCCCATATGGTCCCCCGTGCCTGCCAGGAGCTATTTCTGAGCAGACAGCCAGGAGTAACCCTGAGCACCGCCGGGTGTGGCCCAAAAAACCAAAAAAAAAAAAAAAAAAAAAAAGTTAGACTGCACCAGGAAAGCCAGGGAGGCAATTTTGGTGCGTGCCCCCCTAAGTGGGGGGGGGGTAACAGAGAAGGATCTGAACAGAGCTCTGGGAGCAGCAGAACACAGGTTTGGAGCTAGCTCTAGAAAAGCAAAAACCTCAGACCAGCAGCACCAAGCTCGTGGACTCTTGGTGGGCAGCCCCGAAGAAGAAGTTCCTCCAAGGGCTTCAAACATTGCAATGCCTTAGTGCAAATCGAGGCAAGGCAACAGTGACCAGTGTGTGGAAAATGGCATCAGACAAGGCCTGGGGTTTTACACGCCAAGTCACTCACATAGAAGCAGCAGAGTCATCTGGGAGCACTGCAAACTGAGATGAGGGATATAAACACAACTGTGAGCTCACGGGGCCACACCCTGGGTCTACAGCCAAGGTCACACCAACAGCTCAAGGAACACCAGTCACCTGGGTGGCAATGAGAGAGAGTGGGTGGGCAACTCCACTCTACAGCAGTCGCGGCCATAGTACCAGCAGGGTGTGTGTGCCCGCCCAGAGCACTGGGCAGGCAGCAAAGCGAAGTGAGTCTCTGCTTGGCTTGGCCACTCTGCATTCCCGGAAGCCAGGGCTAGCAGAATCCACAGTAGCAACAAGAAAGCCAAGTAGGCTTGCAAGATATAAGATTGTAGAATAGAAGAAATGAGTCCAACTGGTAAAAAAAACCCATACGTGCTTTTAAATTTGAGAAACCAAATTCCCTCAATCACCAACTGAATAGGGCGTGTGCACCTGAGGGAAGGTAGAAAGACAGCATTGGGCCCCCTCTCTCTGGGTAGTGTGAGCTAAGCCACTGAGGGCTTATGGGGATGATGCAGCTGCTTGGACCGCAATCCCCAAAGTACCATCTATAAGCTACATGAATATTCTCAGGCACTCAAGAATTGCACTCTCAAATTCTGTGCCCTTATTTATCCTGACCGTTTCCACTGAATTCTTGATTCCCTGATTGGAAGGACTTAGGGGTGGAGGATGGAGTTGTGGCCGACCAAGAGCTTGCTTAAGATTTGGGCTCAGTACCCAGCACTACAAGAAAAAAAAAGTTTAAAAATGGAGGTAGAGGGGCCGGAGAGATAGCACAGCGGCGTTTGCCTTGCAAGCAGCCAACCCAGGACCTAAGGTGGTTGGTTCGAATCCCGGTGTCCCATATGGTCCCCCGTGCCTGCCAGGAGCTATTTCTGAGCAGATAGCCAAGAGTAACCCCTGAGCACCACTGGGTGTGGCCCAAAAACAAACAAACAAACAGAAAATTGGAGGTAGAGGGACCGAAGACATAGCATAATGGTAGGATATTTGCCTTGCATGCAGAAGGAAGGTGGTTCAAATTCCGGCATCCCAAATGGTCCCCTGAGCCTTCCAGGAGCAATTTCTGAGCATAGAGCCAGGAGTAGCCTCTGAGCACTGCCAGGTGTGACCCAAAACAAACAAACAAACAAAAAATAGGGGGTAGAGGGGCCTGAGCGGTGGTGCAAGTGGTAGGGCATTTGCCTTGCATGTGCTAACCTAGGATGAACCGAGGTTCTATCCCCCGGCATCCCATATGGTCCCTCATGCCAGGAGCGATTTCTGAGCGCGTAGCCAGGAGTAACCCCTGAACATCACTAGGTGTGGCTCCCCTCCAAAAAATGGGGACAAAGACCCTCGCATATACCACCAACTCCTGGGCTCGGATGCCAGTATATGTGGGACACTTTCCAGACATGGGACCCCCATGCCAGCAGGATAACCCAACCCCACGGGGCACAGCATTCCTCAGAATTAGGCAAGAAGCTCAGAAAAGAAAGAGAAGGAACAGACATTGGGGTCAAACACTCAGGAAAGAATGTTAAAGTTGAATGAACAGATCTGAAAGGGCTAGAGCCAGGTAAAAGGTAAAAGGCTGGAAGCTGAGAAAACAAGCACATCTTGGCTCAGGGGAAAAAAAAGGCTGCAGTACAAAGCCAGATAACTCGGCATTAACCCACACATCGTAGCTATACAGCAAATACCGAGATCATCCCAACAAGCTGTGTAGGTGGTGTCAGGGGGAGAAGATGGGGAGATAAGGAGTCACACCCTAGGGGCTAAATTACTACATGAGCGCTCCCACCGCCCCTGCACCAGCTGTGGCCCTTGTGGGCCAAGTATGGGGCAGAGTTAAATCCTAATGACCAATCAGAGACTGAGAGATTCCTCAGCATGCAAGACACAAAGAAGGCTGCCACAGACCAGCTTTGAGGAAACCACCCCTGCCTCAGACTGGAGAACCGGAAACATCTCCCTGAAATCAAAGCCTAGCCTTCTTTCCTTAACTGGGGGCCTGAGGACTACATGTGGGGAACAGTCCCTCATAGCTGGACCGAGCTTTGGGTCTGGCCCAATTAGAGTTCTAAGACCCTTTTCTGGTTTCCTGAGCATATCAGGATGCTTACAGCCAAGCCACATCCTACATGCAGAGCAGGGTCACGATGCTCGATGTACTAACAGCAAACACCTGACACTGACAAACCTTCGACAGGTGACTGGACAGGTCACGTTAGTGACCCTTGGAGTAAAAGTAGCAGGATGGGACCCGGCGAGGTGGCGCTAAAGGTAAGGTGTCTACCTTGCAAGTGCTAGCCAAAGAAGGACTGTGGTTTGATCCCCCAGCATCCCATATGGTCCCCCCAAGCCAGGGGCAATTTCTGAGCGCTTAGCCAGGAGTAAACCCTGAGCATCAAACGAGTATGGCCTGAAACCCCCCCCCAAAAAAAAGTAGCAGGATGGGGGCCCGAGAGATAGAATGGAGGTAGGGCGTTTGCCTTGCAATGCAGAAGGATGGTGGTTCAAATCCTGGCATCGCATATGGTCCCCCGAGCCTTCCAGGAGCAATTTCTGAGCACAGAGCCAGGAGTAACCCCTGAGCACTGCCGGGTAACCCAAAAACCAAAAAAAAAAAAGTAACAGAATGGTTGCCAATGTCCACATACATGAGGAAAACTGTAGGATGCGAGGAGCAGGAGAAAAGACATGACAAGAAAATATCCAGGTTACTGGCTTGAGGGACCAGACCAAAAAAAAAAAAAAAAAGTAGAGTAGGGTGTTTGCCTTACACACAGCCAACCCAGGATGGACCTGGGTTCCATTCCCAGCATTCCATATGGTCCCCTGAGCCTGCCAGGAGTGATTCCTGAGCAGAGCCAGGAGTAACCCCTGAACACTGCTGGGTGTGGCCCCAAAACAAACAAACAAAAAAAAAGTTAATGGGCAAAAAAAAAAAAAGTTAATGGGCAACTGAGACAGGACAGGACCTAAAGCATTTGTTGGGTTCACAGCTGACCCTGCCTGGGTCCCTCTCTGGCACAACTGTGGTCCCCCGCAGCACCACCAGGGGTCACTCTTGAGCCCAGAGCCAGGATGAGCTCAGCTCAAAAACTCAAAACAGAGCTGGCCCTGGGGCCAGAGATTGCACAGCCGTAGGGCATTTGCCTTGCAAGCGGCAGACCCAGGACCATGGTGGTTTGAATCCCGGCATCTCATATGGTCCTCCGTGCCAACCAGAAGCGATTCTGAGCACAGAGCCAGGATTAACCCCTGAGCGCCGCCAGATGTAGCCCAAAAATCAAAAACAAACAAATAAAAGAGCTGGCCAGCAAAGCAGTAGTCAGTCCTATGCACATGTGAGAATGCTAAGGGAAAGCACAGCATAACTCTTTGCTTTGCCTGCACCTCTGGTGTTGGTGTTGGTGTTGGTGTTGTTGTTGTTGGTGGTGGTGGTGGTGTGTGTGTGTGTGTGTGTGTGACTTTTGTACGGCTGACCCTGTAATTATCTTTCTTTTTCCTTTGGTTTTTGGGTCACACCCAGTGGTGTTTGGGGGTTCTCTTGGTTCTGAGCTCAGGAATCACTCTTGGTGGTGCTCAGAGGACCATATGTGATGCCAGGGATCGAACCCTAGTCTGCTATATGCTACACATGCTATCGCTATGCCCTCTTATTGTTTTTAACTACAGAACTAAGGAGGAGTGTGCCAGAGCTGTGCATCTGCCTGAAGCTGCTCTGAGAAAGCTGCTGACAGACCTAAATCCAGTAGGTCTTTCAGCCTGTTTATAAACAACAAAGAAAACAAAGCAGCTTCCCTTCCTGAGGCTAGATGGGAATCATTTCTTCTTCAGCCTGGGTTTTGTTAGAATCTAAAGCTTGAATTAGAATGAACTGTAACCTGGCCGGGGCGGGAAGGAGGCACTAGAGGTAAAGTGTCCGCCTTGCAAGTGCTAGTGTAGGACGGACAGCGGTTCAATCCCCCCGGCATCCCATATGGTCCTCCCAAGCCAGAGGCGATTTCTGAGCGCATAGCCAGGAATAACCCCTGAGCGTCAAATGGGTGTGGCCCCCCCCCAAAAAAAAGAATAAAAAAAGAATTAATTGTAATCTAGCTTTGCTGTGAACCAAATACAGCTATGACAGGCTCAAGGGGTTTTTGTTGTTGTTGTTATTTGGTTTTTGGGTCACACCTAGCAGCACTCAGGAGTAGTAACTCATGGCTCTGAGCTCAGAAGTTGCTCCTGGCAGCCACAGGGGACCATATGGGGTCCCAGGATTCGAACCACCATCCATCCTGGATCGTCTGCTTTCAAGGCAGATGCCCTCCCCGCTATGCTATCTCTCTGGCCCATGATATGATCAAGTTATAAGGAACAAAAACTAGGCCAAATGGACCCAGAGAGATAGCACAGCGACGTTTGCCTTCCAAGCAGCCGATCCAGGACCAAAGGTGGTTGGTTCAAATCCCAGTGTCCCATATGGTGCCCCATGCCTGCCAGGAGCTATTTCTCAGCAGACAGCCAGGAGTAACCCTGAGCATCGCCGGGTGTGGCCCAAAAACCAAAAAAAAAAAAAAAAAACAGGCCAAAAAAGACTAGGCCAGAACAGCCAGTTTCAGGAACTTCAAGGGTATGTAACAAAAGAGATAAACTAGCAACATCCAGGTTGGGGGGAGGGGCAGGGGGGCTACGGGTGGACAAAGTCATGGGTGCCCAGTGGGCACCCGAGCCTCTTTTCTACTACTTCAGCTGACAGACCCTGAGACCCCATATACCGCAATATTCCACTCTAGCTAGCTAGCCATACAAGGAAACACCGTAGACAGCAGCCAATCAACTTAAAGGTTAACTGTGAGGTTTGAAGCCTCTGGAACCCTATTAAAGAAGCCTGAGAGCTCAGTAAGGGCTTATTGCCTAATGAGGGTGACTTGAGCATGCTGGTAAATAAACTCCCATGCCTTATTGCAGTGCTTTTCATCTCCTTGTGGTCTTTGTGGGATGAATCTCGAATTTGAAGCCAATATTTTAATCGCCTGGCATCCCATATATAGGGCTCTCCCAAGCCTATCAGGAGTGATTCCTGAGTGCAGAGCAGGACTAAGCCCTGAGCACCTCCTGGTGTGTCTCTTCTATTCTCTCTCTCTCTCTCTCTCTCTCTCTCTCATACACACACACACACACACACACACACACACACAAAATCCTGAATGGTCTAGGTGTGATGCGAAAATCCAGAACCCATCAGGAACTGGATCCATCAGTGGGCAACTAACTGGCCCCTGTCTTTGGGGTACACAGTCAGTGCAAAAGAGCCGTGGAACAATATGGTCACAACACACAAAATATATAGCTGAGGTGCTATACTTATATATATATATAAATACATGTGTATGTATGTATGTATGTATGTATGATTATATATATATATATATATATATATATATAAAACACGCATAGATAAGTGCTGCAGCCTCATGAGCCCATTATTGGTTAAATTTGGATTATAAAAGCAGCCAGTGTAGTGGATGTCCCCAACATAGACCTTTAATAAGTCTGGGCCGAGAGTGACCTCCACCTACCGTCGTGTCATTGCTGGTCACATACACCAGGACGTCGGAGTTGTTCCTCCCGTTGATGTACCGGTAACAGTTCCAGACACAGCTGATGAGGTAAACCTGAAGTGAGGGAAGGTATGTGAGAAACACGAACCAGACCTTTTAAAGGACCACCACAGGGGCCGGAGAGATAGCATGGAGGTAAGGCGTTTGCCTTTCATGCAGAAGGTCATCGGTTCAAATCCCGGCGTCCCATATGGTCCCCCGTGCCTGCCAGGTGCAATTTCTGAGCATGGAGCCAGGAGTAACCCCTGAGCACTGCCGGGTGTGACCCAAAAAAAACACAAAAAAAAAAAAAAAAAAAATAAAGGACCACCACAGGGCCAGAGCAATAGCACAATGGTTTTAGAAAACACCCAGCAGGGCCTGGAGAGATAGCACAGTGGCGTTTGCCTTGCAAGCAGCCGATCCAGGACCAAAGGTGGTTGGTTCGAATCCCGGTGTCCCATATGGTCCCCCGTGCCTGCCAGGAGCTATTTCTGAGCAGACAACCCCTGAGACCCAAAAACAAAAACAAAAAAAAAAGAAAACACCCAGTAGTATTCAGGACTCACTTCAGGCAGGTCAGGGGACCACACAGGATGCCAGGGATCAAACTGGTTGGCTGCATACAAAGCAAACGCCCTCCCAGCTGTACTATCGTTCTCAGCCCTCAAATCCTCGGCTGACTGAAGTTTCCATTTCCTCAACAATAAACTTGTTCTTGTACTGGGGGGTGTGAAAAGCAGCCCCAGACTGAGAATTTGCAGGAATCAAGTAGGAACGGCTGGACTATCAGATCCGAGCCACGCAGTGACAAGAAGATACTGTGTGTCTAGTTGTTTGGAGGTGCTTGCCTGGAGGTTGAGCTGAAGCCCGATCAGCAGCCAGCAGGACACTGTCCTACACCACAGCTGTCACTCACTCCACAAAGACAATAACCCTCATCTGCCTTGACATGCCCAGGAGATGCCCAACGCCACAGAAACGAACAAAAAAAATCAAGCAACAAGTAACTGGTGTCTCTTCAGGATGTTTCTTCAGCAGTCCTGTGAGCCTGCACACAGACTCATCACAGCCTGGAAATGACCAAGGTCCCGTGAGTGTCCTAGGACAGTTGTGCCAACAATGGCCTGGTCTGGGATTCCTGGTGCAGTTACAAACCTTTAACAAACAACAAATGTTTGGGGCCAGAGAGATAGCATGGAGGTAAGGCGTTTGCCTTTCATGCAAAAGGTCATCAGTTCGAATCTCAGCGTCCCATATGGTCCCCCGTGCCTGCCAGGAGCAATTTCTGAGCATGAAGCCAGGAGTTTCCCCTGAGCAGTGCTGGGTGTGACCCAAAAACCACAACAACAACAACAACAACAACAACAACAAATGTTCGTTGGGAGAGACACACATCGGGTAAGCAGATCAATGAAAGCATATACATGTTTAGACTGATGTCCAGTCATAATCAGGCATCAGCAAAATGCTAAGAAGGCTAGAAAAATAAGTCGGTCTCTGATCTCAAGAAAAGTATCAGCTGGATGGGGAAGGCAGCAGATGCATGATTAGAGCAAATCTCCACTTCTCACATGCCAGGGAGCACTTGGACAAAGTGTATATCCATTTCTTGCACCATGTGCCTCCTTTATCCCTTTTTATTTTAAGAACCACTTAAGGTTCCATTACAATGGTTTTAGGTCACACACAACCTGAAAGCATGGAAGGCAGATCACAAGAAAACAGGAGAACCAGGAGCAGCAGGCTTTTGCTTTGCATAAGGTCAAACTGGGTTTAATCCCCAGCATCCCATGGTCCCTGAGCGCAGAGCAAAAAATAAGTCCTGAACACTTGGCCTGAAAACAAAAACAACTATCTGGGCTAGAGAGCTTTGAAGAGCCAGAAAAACCTGGCTGCAGCACTGTGCTCTTTATTTCTGTGGATGGCCCAAAATCCAATAAAAAACATAATAATGAGTAAAAAAAAAAAAAAAAAAAAAAACATAATAATGGGAAGGCCAAAGTGATAGCACAGAGGCAGGGTGTTTGCCTTGCACAGGGCTGACCCAGGACAAACCCAGGCTCAATTCCCAGCATCCAATAAGGTCCCCTGAGCCTGCCAGGAGCGATTTCTGAGCGCAGAGCCAGAAGTAACCCGAGCACCGCAGAGGGTGGCCCAAAAAACAAACAAACAAAAGCCATAATAATAATCAGATGCTTGCAAGGACCTACCCCCTTCATGGACCTGTGCACCATACACCCAACCCCTCTCAACTCAGAAGCCCAGCCCCCCCCCCCGTGGGGGGGGCTGCATACATGGAGCACAAGAAGATGCTGCTGACATTTCCTCACATTCATAAGGAGGTGTGGAAGCCAGAAGGAAAGCTCACCAGTCTAGTGTGAGCTTAGCATGTGGAAACCCAGGTTTGATCCCCAATATGCTGGGTGTGTGCCCACACCAATAAATATCAAAAAAACACAGTGTATGGGGCTGGAACAATAGCACAGTGAGTAGAGCATTTGCCTTGCCAGCAGCCGACCAGGTTTCGATCCCTGGCATCCCATATGGTCCCCCGAGTCTCCCAGGAGTGATTTTTGAGCACAGAGCCAGAAGTAACACCTGAGTACCACCGGCTGGCCCAAAATTAAAAATAAATAAATGAATAAGTAAAAAAAAAATAACATAAACCAAGACCACCACTACCACAAAAGTTGATGTGAAATGAAATGAAAGCTTTTGTACTTTATCTTTAAAGATGAGTCAGAAAGATAGCATAGAGGGGAGGGTGCTTGCCTTGCACAACGGCTAACCAGAGTTCAATCTCTGGCATCCCATAGGACCCCCCAGCACTACTAGGAGTGATCTCTAAGTGCTGAGCCAAGAATAAGCCCTGAGCAGTGCTGGATGTAGCCCAAAAACGAGAGGAAAGAAAGTGGAGAGAGAACAGATAAAAACCATAATGATTTTAAAACCATATGAATATGCTGACTCTTTGGCATTCAGAAATACTTGTCATAAATACCTAGCATAAAATCTCCCAGGGCACACGTGCCCACATCCAGCTCAAATGTGGTCTTCCAGGCTTCAGGGTGCATCCCCCCCTCTGGGGGAAGGAAATGGACTAATCCAAGCCTGACATATGCTCTCTGCTCTTTGTACTTCGGAAAAACCTGTGTTCTCTTGAGCTCATATTTTCGCTCACCCCTTTCCTTCTTAATTTATTCCCAGCATAAAACTTGTTTAAAAAAAAAAAAAGTAAAATTCTTGGGGCCAAAGAGATAGCATAGCAGTAGGGCGTTTGCCTTGCAAGAGGCCAACCCAGGACGGACGTTGGTTCAAATCCCGGCATCCCATGTGGTCCCCCATGCCTGCTATAAGTGATTTCTGAGCACAGAGCCAGGAGTGACCCCTGAGCACTGCCAGGTGTGCCCCAAAACAAACAAGCAAGCAAACAAAGTTAGATTCTTACCTTAAAAGTCAAGATGATGCTGATAAGCAGGAGAATAATAAAGACCAAGCAGGCTGGATTCACTGACATGATATCATCTTTGTAGGGAAAGTTGGGAGGCTGCAAAGGACAGGGGTCTCGTTAGCAAACCCCCTCAATCATTCAGGACTGTATTCCTTAGTGCGGTGGGGGGGGACACAGGTAAGAGATCATTATAAACATGAAGCTGAGAGACAGACAGGTCTACAGCACTCCTTGGGTGGCCCTAATTTAAGAAATAAATTAAGCTTTATTTATTTGCGACCCCCGGGGCCCCCCCGGCCTGCAGGGTGGATGAGGGTCATGAAATTATTCGTGAGTCACAAAGAGGATTCGACCTGAAAAATAAAAGAGGGCTGGGAAAATTGATGGACTCAAGACGAGATCCCGATCAAGAGTCAAAGTTTATTAAAAGGGGGCCAGTTTTTATAGCAAGCATGAGCATGTTTTCAGACAAAAGAGGGGAAGGGGTGGTTCAGTACTTTTCCACCGTAACATTCCCATACATCAAATATGTCAGGGGGGTTTCTAGTGAGTTATACATTTACTATAAGTGGTCCTGGGGTGCTCTGTTCTGTTAACAGTACTACAGATCTAATCTTAACTTGTAGCCTTTACATAGCATGTTTGTTCTTTATCCATTGACCTCTGGTAATGGCTCTTTTTATGGTCAGCTTTTTCTTTTTAGGTTCATGGGGGAAGCGCCACTAGCAACCTGTCACGTACACAGGCTTTTGACTTCTCAGGCATCAGAGACTCCATATTGCTCTCTAGTTAAAGGGCCTCCAACATTTATTGACAAGGTTCAATCCCCGGAACCCCAAATGGTCCCTGAACCCAGCTAGGAGTGATGCCTGAGCGCACACCTAGGAATAAACCCTGATCAGCATTGAATGTGGTCAGAAAACTAACCCATGTTTACCTGTATGTAATTTGCCTTTCAGGACCCCGCTCCCCCACTTACTGAGGCAGCTCCCAGCCCAGAGTCAGCCACCTACCAGCTGCCGTAGGTACTCCTGAATGGAGCTGGGGTACACCAGCACTGTGATTGCCACCAGGGAATTCAGGGCAAAGTCAAAGATCTGGTAACAGAAGAATGGGATGATCCAGGAAGCGCGTTGCTGTAAGAGAACAGAGGGCCATGAGGTCGGCATTCCCAACTGGATTCTGTGAAGCTGAGCAGAATCAGAAGAGACTGGTTCTTTTTCTTTTTCTTTTTTTTTTTTTTTTTGGTTTTTGGGCCACACCCTGTGCCGCTCAGGGGTTACTCCTGGCTATGCGCTCAGAAGTTGCTCCTGGCTTCTTGGGGGACCATATGGGACACCAGGGGATCGAACCGCGGTCCGTCCTAGGCTAGTGCAGGCAAGGCAGGCACCTTACCTCCAGCGCCACCGCCCGGCCCCCTTTTTCTTTTCTTTTTTTTTTTTTTTTTTTTTTGGTTTTTGGGTCACACCCGTTTGACGCTCAGGGGTTACTCCTGGCTATGCGCTCAGAAATCGCCCCTGGCTTGGGGGGGACCATATGGGACGCCGGGGGATCGAACCGTGGTCCGTCCTACGCTAGCGCTTGCAAGGCAGACACCTTACCTCCAGCGCCACCTTCCCGGCCCCACCCCTTTTTCTTTTTTTTAATATAAATTTTTATTTAAGCACCAGGATTACAAGCATGTTTGTAGTTGGGTTTCAGTTATAAACAGAACACCCCCTCACAGGCACAGAAATTCAGTAAAGAGAGGCCAAACACAACAGGTAACAACAAACTGAAAACTAGCTGGGAAAGCCTCAATGATGCCTGACACTGTAATCCTGGTTTTCTAGTACCATGATGTAGGGACAAGAGAGTCCAAGTCCCCACGGCTCTGGCTGAAGGTGGATACTGATGCCGCCTCCTTCCCACAGACCAGCGAGAGACTGGAAACCAACCCCTCACCTTGTACGCTCCATATGTGGCCATGGCGCAGATCAGGATCATGAGGACAGAAATGGCGATCGCGATGCACATGTCTGCAAAAGAGAAGGTAACCTTGGGAGCTGTTCACACTTTCAACTCTTTCTACACAAGCGCTTTCCTTGGGTCACACCAGGTGGCGCTCAGGGGTTACTCCTGGCCCCGAGCTCAGAAATTGCTCCTGGCAAGCAAGAGAGAACATATGGGATGCAGGGATTCGAAGCACCATCTGTCCTGGGTCGGCTGCCTGCAAGGCAAATGCCCTACCTTTGTGCTATCTCTCCGGCACCTACACAAGGGCTTTAAATACAGTAAACCATCATAACCCATTTGGGATTTGGTAATTAATGAAGCCATAAATACCAATGAGTGTCTCTTCCAAAAAGAAAAGAAAAAAAATACGGGCCCGGAGAGATAGCACAGCAGCGTTTGCCTTGCAAGCAGCCGATCCAGGACCAAAGGTGGTTGGTTCGAATCCTGGTGTCCCATATGGTCCCCCGTGCCTGCCAGGAGCTATTTCTGAGCAGAGAGCCAGGAGTAACCCCTGAGCACCGCCGGGTGTGGCCCAAAAACCAAAAAAAAGAAAAAAAAGAAAACATCTTATCACCTCTTATAATAAAAAACTATCTGTCAGGGGCTGGTGAGGTGGCGCTAGAGGTAAGGTGTCTGCCTTGCAAGAGCTAGCCAAGGAAGGACTGCGGATCAATCCCCTGGCGTCCCATATGATCCCCCCAAGTCAGGGGCGATTTCTGAGTGCTTAGCCAGGAGTAACCCCTGAGCATCAAATGGGTGTGGCCTGAAAAAACAAAAACAGAAACAAAAAAAAAAGTATAAAAAACTATCTGATCAACAAGGAATTTTGGTGGAAGAGTCCCCCAGTTTAATGCTTATGATTGAACCATGTCATGGGAATCATTGGATTTGTACTTATGGCCCCCATATGCGCCAATAACACCACGTGGCATTGCTTCTTATTTGCATAGGCACATTAAAATGGGAAAATACTATACATACAAATAAGATCCTATCTAATAGAGATTGGAACACACAAATCTTGTAGTGCAAAGGGACCTTACACCCTGAACATTGACATACGACCTGGCACAGACCTCAGAAGAAAGGGCATAATCCATTCTCCCCTGAACCAGGGAAGCCATCCACGAAACATCCAGGCTGGTCTATAACATCACCTGGAAGCAATCCTTTACCACGGAAGACCTACACTGCTCAGACTTCGACCTGCTCAAAAGAGACTTCCCTTAACACTGAGAAGACTTAATAACAACGACCTGCTTACAGGACAGGGCTCCCTGCATTGCCCTTTTGATTGTGAGGTGAAAGGAGAGGATGCTCCACATCCTGACTTCAATGTAAGATATGCAGATTCCAGGATATTTAATACAGAAACATGACACCAACAACAGAGACTGTGAAAGATAATAGTGTGTTGGCACTACAGACAATGTATTGGATTGGACGATCTAGCTTGCCTGGAGCCTAGAGTTGGTCTTGTGCCAGGAAACTTCAGGGGTCTGGTCTCTTTGTACTTAGGCCAAGGTTATTTCTTTCCATGTCCCTCATATTTTGGTGGGCCTATGCAAACAACAATTGCCACTCTAACACCATTTTTACTGTGCTCCTTTGACTCTAATCCTTAAAAAGAACTCACTTAAAATTTGAGGTTAACTTAAGCTAATATGCATGTATATGGAAATGTAAGAAAATACTATGCCTGTAATGTTTAAGGAGTTACGTAAGTTTTATGGCTTTAGATTGCCTTGTGTACTGTTAAGAAATATTATAATGTGTTACAATCTGGGGACTTGAGGGACAAAGTAATTGTACATGGATTCTGTCTTATTTATCTTAATGTTCTTTGGCTGAAATTTCAAAGTTAAGATATCAGCAAGGGGACTTCTGAGAATTATGTTATGGGTGATTGTCCTTCCACTGTAACCTTACCTTGTCCTCTTTCTTTGCACACTTGTTCTCATAATTAAAAATAAAAATTAAAAAAAAAAAAAACTATCTGATCAGGGCCAGACAGATAGCACAGCAGTAGGGCGTTTGCCTTGCACACAGCTGACCCAGGACTGAAGGTGGTTCGAATCCCGGCATCCCTTATGATCCCCTGAGCCTGCCAGGAGCAATTTCTGAGCCCAAAGCTAGGAGTAACACCTGAGCACTGACGGTATGACCCAAAAACAAACAAACAAAAAAAACCTATCTGATCATTTTAATGCTAATTTGAAATGCGGGGGGCCGGTGAGGTGGCGCCAGAGGTAAGGTGTCTGCCTTGTAAGAGCTAGCCAAGGAAGGACTGCGGTTCAATCTCCTGGCGTCCCATATAGTCCCCCCAAGCTAGGGGCGATTTCTGAGTGCTTAGCCAGGAGTAACCCCTGAGCATCAAACGGGTGTGGCCTGAAAAACCAAAAAAAAAAAAAAAAAAAACTTGAAATGGGGACATTTTCAAAATTCTATATAAAGGATGCTGTGGGTCACACTGAATCAACTAAATCACAAGTGAATGAAATTGCAAATGAAGAGCTGAAGTGATCAGCTCATAAGCCCCGGTGCTTAAAGAACGCAGAAATCCCTTGCTCTGTGGGGACTGCCGGGGAAACACTCCTAAAAACTGAAATTCTTTTTATGAGGACAGAAGGCAAAGGGCTGGAGCCCATGCCTGAACCCACAGCACAGTGAACCCCTGTTCATAAAAAGAAAGAGAACAAAATTTACCCCATTAAGTATGCTGTGGGCTAGGCCTAGTGCATTAGTTGGCAAGCAGCCAACCCGATTCAGTCCTCAGGGTCCATGTGATCTCTGGAGCTCGGCAGAGGTATTTCCAGAGTAAGTAACTCCAGAGTACCACTGGGTGTGGCTCAAAGACAATATGGAAAAGTGGCCATGTGGTTGTTTGTTTGTTTTTTTATTCTGGGGCCACACCTGTTGACGTTTAGGGGTTACTTCTGGCTATGCACTCAGAAATCGCACCTGGCTTGGGGGACCATACGGGATGCTGGGGAAATCGAACCACGGTCCATCCTAGGCTAGCGCTGGCAAGGCAAATACCCTACCGCTTGTGCCACCACTCCGGCCCTTGTGTCAACAATTGTACCGGCCGTGACACAAACAGCGTCTACTACTCTTCACCCAGGCTGAGCCATAGTAAAGCTGTTAGTGTCATGGCAGGGGTAGTATAGTGGGGAGAGTGCCTTGAACATAGCCAACCCAGGCTCAATTCCTGGCATCCAAAGTCAGCCCTGGCCATAGCCAGGTGTGGCCCCCTAAGAATACAAAAAAAAAAAAAACCTCCAACAGGAGTACCGACTCAGAGGTCAGTGTTTCCAGATAAACTTCAGCCCTGTCTGCAAAGGAGCCACAGAAGGCGGAAATAGAAACTGTTCCGACCTTGGTGAAAGAATCGAGACCAACCCAAGTTCCCTAAAGCTATCTGCCTCCATCGCCTACTTCTAGTTCTACTCCACTCCTCCGGGATCTGTCTCATACAACTCATGCCAGCAAATTGCTAATTCAGGTTTCATGGTCTTTCGAGACTACTCAAGTCATTCTGAGGTTTCCAGTCTAAGTGTCCTCGTCTCTTGGAGCCACGGAGCAAAGCTGGGGTGACTCCTTGCTAAGTGCTCCTCTAGCACACCATGTCCTGGTAGGGGTCAGCTCAGCTTTGTTCATTCGTTAGTCATAACTGTTCTGGATGTTTCCTTCCTCAGACAAATGTGTCTTTTTGATGAATAAGAGGAACTTCAGGAGAAAGACAAATTTGCTACATGAGCAGAACTCCGAAAGAGCTGTTCCAGTTGATTCAGATGCAGAGCAAAGACACTAATTGTCTGCCAGTCATTGACATTTGGCAAAGAGGCCGAGAGATAGCATGGAGGCGGGATGTTTGCCTTGCATGCACAAGGACGGCAGTTCGAATCCCATGGGTCTCCCAAATCTGCCAGGATCGATTTCTGAGCGTAGAGCCAGGAGGAACCCCAGAGCACTGCCGCGTGTGACTCAAAATAAAAAAAAATTTGACAAGTAAAAGCCCAAGGGTCTAAATCCTAGAGCTGTACTATGATCATCTGAAACAAGCCTCTGTGCATCTCTTTTTCTCCCTCTCTTCCTTTCCCTCTCTCCAATCCCATCACCTCCTTCTTCTTCTCCTCTCTCTCCCTCCCCATTCCCTTCCTCCCCCTCATGCCAGGAACTGCAACAGTGGGCCTAGACTTCTCTCCTAGGCTCACATATAGAGACTAATCCAAATTTTTTGTTATTTGTTTTTGTTTTTTTGATGGGCCATACCCAGTGGTGCTCAGGGATTACTCCTTGCAGGCGGGATGGGGTGGGGTGGGGTGGTGGCAAAGATATGGGATGCCAGGGATTGAACCCAAGTCAACTGTGTACAAAGCCAACACCCTATACTCACTGTGCTATCACTCCAGCCTCTAATCCCAAATTTTCAGAAACTCATTTTGTGGCTTAGAGTGATAAGAGAGTGGACAGGGCCCTTGCATTACCACATGGCTTGACCATGGCTCTATTATCCCCAACAGCCCATAGGATCTTCCTGAGCACTACCAAGAATGATTTCTGCATACAGTCATGAATAACCCCTAAGCATTGCCAGATATGGCCCCCAAACAAACAAAATACACACACACACACACATAAATAAAAAATCAAGGGGCCGGAGAAATAGCACAGCAGTAGGGTGTTTGTCTTGCACGTAGCCAATTCAGGATGAACCGTGGTTCAAATCCCAGCATCCCATGCCTGCCAGGAGCAATTTCTGAGCACAGAGCCAGGAGTAACCCCTGAGTGCCACTAGGTGTCACCCAAAAAACAAACAAACAAAAATAAATAAATAAAAACTCAAGGAGAAGAAGTAGGATGCCCAGAGAGACCAGAATTTCAATATTTATAGGAGTCAAGGTGCTTTCTCTTGCATATGGCCAAACCTGAATTGTCCCCAGGCATCACCAGGCATGGCCAAAGCCCCACTCCACCAAGAAAGAGACGAGAGAGAGGAGAAGAGAGGAGAGGGAAGGGGAGGGGAGGGGAGAGGAGAGGAGAGGGGAGGGGAGGGGAGGAGGAGAGGGGAAGGGAGAGGAGAGGAGAGGAGAGGAGAGGAGAGGAGAGGAGAGGAGAGGAGAGGAGAGGAGAGGAGAGGAGAGGAGAGGAGAGGAGAGGAGAGGAGAGGAGAGGAGAGGAGAGGAGAGGAGAGGAGAGGGGAATGGGAGGGGAGGGGAGAGGAAGGGAGCGGAGAGGAGAGAAGAGGAGAGGAACGAAGGGGAGGGGAGGGGAGAGAGAGAGAGGGAGAGAGGAGTCCCAAAAAAGACACAACAAGCAATTCATTCTTTGCACCGGCATGAGAGAAACTCCAAAAGATCTAACTGGAATTCATATCCAGACCATCCCCAAACCATTACTGATTTATACCCAACCTGCCAGGAGCCTTTGAGGTCAGCTGCATTAAGCCTAAACTGTCTCTAGGTCATCACCCAGCACAATCTCAGGCAATGAGAACAAGATCAACAGGATTAAGACCCAATCCTGATCCCACAGAACCCCAGGATGCCGCAAAGAACTGCTTTCTAACCTTGAGAAGGAAGCTGGTGCCTGGGAACAGAGGCAGGTCGCTGTGCTCAGCTTATCATCCTGATAAGGAGACAGGCAGAGGGATGCCTGAATGCTCAGGAGGTGATTTGGTACCTCCCTGAAAGACTGAGGAACAGACAGGGTTGTCGGATAGGAGCAGTGACTGCAGGTCACCGGATTCCACTGGGCCAAGGCAGCCTCTTCTCATACAGTCTCATGATGCTTCTGAGGGATGAGCACTGTGTGTAGGCCTCCCTGGAGAGCCTCCTCAAGGCTCCATCCTAAGGGTCTTCTCCTTCCCTCTCCCTGACACAGATGCCATATTCATGCTGATGACCTGGGATTCTCCTCAGCCCAGAGTTCTGGCTACGAACACAAATCACTTAACTACTCTGTTTTTTTGCCGCATCAGAGATGGAACAGAGACACAAAAAGCACAGTGAGTGGGCCTGGAAAGATAGCACAGTGGCGTTTGCCTTGCAAGCAGCCGATCCAGGACCAAAGGTGGTTGGTTCGAATCCCGGTGTCCCATAGGGTCCCCCGTGCCTGCCAGGAGCTATTTCTGAGCAGATAGCCAGGAGTAACTCCTGAGCGCCGCCGGGTGTGGCCAAAAAAAGACAAAACAAAACAAAAAAAGTAAAAAGGAGAGGGGCCAGAGCAACATAACAGTGGGCAGGGCATATCCATACACGCGGCTGACCCATGTTCGATACCCAGCATCCCAAGTGGTCCCCCAAGCACCTCTACGAATGATCGAAACACAGAAGGATATGGTCCAAAAACAAACAAAAAGAAAAAAAGAGGGGCCAGAGAGCTAGCATGGAGGTAAGGTGTTTGGATGTGACCCAAAAACCAACCCCCCCAAAAAAAATAAGAAAAAGAAGGGCCAGAGAGATAGCATGGAGGTAGGGCGTTTGCAGGACAGTGGTTCAAATCCTGGCATCTTATGTGGTCCCCCCCCGAGCCTGCCAGGAACAATTTCTGAGCATCGAGCCAGGAGTACCCCCTGAGCACTGCTGGGTGTGACCCAAAAACCAAAAAGAAAGAAAGAAAGAAAGAAAGAAAGAAAGAAAGAAAGAAAGAAAGAAAGAAAGAAAGAAAGAAAGAAAGAAAGAAAGAAAGAAAGAAAGAAGAAGAAGAAGGAAGGAAGAAGGAAGGAAGGAAGAAGAAGGAAGGAAAGAAAGAAAGAAAGAAAGAAAGAAAGAAAGAAAGAAAGAAAGAAAGAAAGAAAGAAAGAAAGAAAGAAAGAAAGAAAGAAAGAAAGAAAGAAAGAAAGAAAGAAAGAAAGAAAGAAAGAAAGAAAGAAAGAAAGAAAGAAAGAAAGAAAGAAAGAAGAAGAAAAATTATTTAAAAGTAAAAAGAAGGAAGTGGGACCAGAGCAACAGCACAGCAGTAGGTCTTCTTTTGTTTTGTTTTGTTTTGTTTTGTTTTTTTGGGCCACACCTGGCGGTGCTCAGGGGTTACTCCTGGCTGTCTGCTCAGAAATAGCTCCTGGCAGGCACGGGGGACCCTATGGGACACCGGGATTCAAACCAACCACCTTTGGTCCTGGATCGGCTGCTTGCAAGGCAAACGCCACTGTGCTATCTCTCAGGGCCCACAGCAGTAGGTCTTTTGCCTTGTATGCGGAGGACCCAGGTTTGATCCCAGGCATCCTATATGGTCCTCTGAACACCCCCAGGAATGACCCCTGAGAGTAAACCAGGAGCGCCACCTGGTTGACCCCCCCCATCCAAAAGAAGAAAAAAAAACACAAAACAAAAAGTAAACAGAAGGGTTGGGGGAGGGAAGCAGACAGGACCTATAATGACACACAGGGAGGAAGAAATCTCTTTTTGTTTTGTTTTTGTTTTGGGGCCATACCCGTTGACGCTCAGGGTTACTCCTGGCTATGCACTCAGAAATCGCTGCTGACTTAGGGGACCATATGGGATGCTGGGGATCGAACCAAGGTCCGTCCTGGATCAGCCACATGCAAGACAAACGCCCTACTGCTGTGTTATCAATAGCTCTGCTGCAGTTAGAGTACAAAGCAGGACAGAAATATCTGCTGATCTGATTTGTAATGATGGGAAGAACATTCAGGATCAGTTTAAGTGGTCCCCTGAATCAATATTTGTAATTTAGCAGGAAAAAGCTAGCAGTCAGGTTCCCTGTCCTTGAGACACCAGACCAGGGGCAGAGACTGGGCAGACAAAGTACCCATCACTGTGTGGCCCTAAAAGGGTGAGAAGGTGGGGCCACACGCTGAAGGCTTGAAATCCATTCTGGACATCATGTGGTCCCACAACTGACCTCCCTCCACCCCAAAGAAGAATATACTTACTGGCATCATCCATGAACTCAAAGTCCCGTCCAAGTTCGGAATCTGAAAAGCGATACTGCTCGGGGTCAGCCAGAGCACTCAGCAAGATCAGCAGAACCACGGCATTGATGATCTGCAGGAAGAAGAAAAGGGTTCAGCTGCTCTACCTTTGAATGAAGAAACACCTAATCTTGGTGGACTGCAGTGGTGGGAAAGCTAGAGGTGGGCATCAGGGGCCACTATGGGAACCGGGCATAACTCGTACAGCACCCAGAACACCAACATGGGAGAACACTTCTCAAGGCCAAAGGGATCGACGGATGGTTCCAGGGCCCAGGGTGCTTGGCTATGCCTGCTGGAATCCTGTTCCACTGCTGGCATCACCAGGCAGACTCTCTGCCTGGACACCAGGCAACCAAAAAGGGTTTTTGCCTTGTATGAGGCCGACCCGAATTCCATCCCCAGCATCCCATAAAGTTCCCTGCATCTGCCAGGTGAAATTTCTGAGCACAGAGCCAGGAATAACCCTGGAGTGCTGCCAGCTGTGGCTCATAAACCAAAAATAATAATAAATAAAATATAATAAAACAAATAAAATAAAAGATTTGTGAAGGTTGAGGGAGCAGAGCCTGCAGTTGAAAATCTCTTCATCTCGTGTACTGACCCCCGGATGTCATGACCTAGATGGCACCCAAGGGACCAGGAAGCTGCCTGACCTCAGTCTCTCGAACCAGAGGCAAGTCAACAAAAATCTGCCCTGATGGGGCCAGAGTGATAGCACAGCGGTAAGGCAATTGCCTTGCACGCGGCCAACACAGGACAGATACTGGTGCGAATCCCAGCATTCCATATGGTCCCCCGAGCCTGCCAGAAACAACTTCTGAGCACAGAGCCAGAAGTAACCCCTGAGTACAGTTGGGTGTGGGCCAAAAACCAAAACCAAACCAAAACAAAACAAAAAAAACCTGTCCCCTGAAAACCCTGTTTGGCACATGTTTAGCAAAGATGTTAGGGAATAAGCCATCACGTGTTCTAGGTGCTTCCCTGCAAAAAGGCTCTGAGATCAACTACCAGATCATTCATGTGCAACGCTCTCTCACTCTACCTGCCATTCTATCTCTCCAGCCCCTTTGTGTCCTGTATGGCCAGCCTTGCTTTTTGACTCCTGCCCACAACCAACCCCAGAAGTATCTGCTGAAAGACTAAGTTCCAAACATGCGTGGATGATAAAAAAGCATCGTGCACAGAGGTGTCATGGCGGCCACTGGCACGCAGAGCCATCAATAGACAAATACACTGGGGCTGGAGAGATAGGATGGAGGTAGTATGTTTGTCCCACATGCAGAAGAACGGTGGTTCAAATCTCGGCATCCCATATGGTCCCCCGAGCCTGCCAGGAGTGATTTCTGAGAATGGAGCCAGGAGTAGCCCCTGAGCACTGCAGGTGTGACCCAAAACAAACAAACAAACCAAAACCAGACAAATACAGAAAAAAATAAAATCTGGAGCACTGCCATAAATTTAAAAAAATAATAATAATCAAGACTATTTGTTTCAATTGCCAGCCCCAAGTCATTTCCTGTGCATCCAGATTGCCCTGAGCAGCACACTCACATCTAGGAAACAAGGCATCTCTAAAAAGGGGTCCCCATTTCTGGGCACCCACAGGGGCACTAGAACGCTCTCCTTTTATCACAAGGAAGAGAAAACTGGCCCGGTGCCCAGGGCTACAGAGCTGAGGATCCTCCTCTCTACCTTCCACAGAACTGCTCAGCCCCAGCAGGGCTGTTGCACATCACGAGGGGCAACTGGCAACGCTGACAGTCCCAATCTGCAAGCCAGGGACTCCCCTAAATTGCAGCCACTGGTCACCACTCAACACTCTGCCAGAAAGGGCTGGAAAGAGGAGAGGCTCGGCTTCGGGAAAGTAGAACATGGAAGTCCCTGACCCAGCTGTTGCCCCTTCACCACATTAGAGACTGAAGCCAGCAGTGTCCCAAAGCTCCAACTTCGGAAATGCCCTCCTCTTCTCCCTTCACTAAAGTCACTGGGCTTGGAGACAGGGGAGCATTCAGACATTCCTTTGTGGTTCACCCCAAGAGTCTGTCCTTGCCCTCCCCCATTCCAGTCTGGCAGGATTACTGCCAGCAATCGGGTTTAAGCAGATTTCTCTGGGGCCTGCGGAGATCACACAGTGCATTTTACCTAATGCAATGCCCTAGATTTCCCGAATTACGTTCACTGATGTGCTTCCAATGCTGCGGGTGCCAACATTTTCTTCAGAGAGGACTCGAGATATTAGCATAAGTATGCCTGGATCATGCAAAACCCCCTAGCCAGAAAGAAGCCACCATAATCCTGGAGCTGTGATTCTGTATCTTATAGAGGGAGTCTTCTCTCCATTTCCTACCAAGAGTTGAGTAGTGCTTATCTGCATTTACAAAGCACAGTAAGAAGCCCACACCCACACCCCCGCGAGCTGTTTGAGCCTTTGAAGGACTTCACAGAGCCCCCAAATGCCTGTGGGATGGTCTGCAAAAGCTCACGGGTAAAATAAACTAGAAACTAAACAGCATCTAGAATCCAGAACGCAAGGCCAGAGACAATACAACGAACGGGTCAGGCCAGGCGTCGCTTCGCCAGCAACCGACCAGGGTTCGCTTCCCGACACCCTTCAGGTTCCCCAAAGCTTGAGCACCGCCAGAGGATAAACCGTGAGCGCTGCCAAGTGTGGCTTAAAAACTAAAAAAAAAAAGTTCTGCTTTGTCTACAAAGCCCCGTTTTAAGGTGCTTTAAAAGTACTCACGGCAGGGATCGAATGCTCCGTGCATCTCAGTTTTTTTTACAACACAACACAACACACACACACACCAAAAGGAAACCCTCAAAACTCCAGAGGCAGCCTAGGTGAAGCCTTAAGAGTGCAACAGCGGGCCGGAGAGATAGCATGGAGGGTAAGGTGTTGGCCTTCCATGCAGAAGGACAGTGGTTCGAATCCTGGCATCTCACATGGTCCCCCGAGTCTGCCAGGAGCGATTTCTGAGCATAGAGCCAGGAGGAACCCCTGAGCGTTGCTGGGTGTGACCCAAAAAAAAAAAAAAACAAACAAAAAGAAAAACAAAAAGAGTGCAACAGCAACCTGGGGCACCCAGCGGGCGGGCCGGGGCGCCACCAGATTTCCTCGAACCCAAACCCAGATCTCTCATCGCGCCCCACTGCAAAGCGACCCAGGAGAAGTGGGGCACGTTCCAGGCTGAGATCCAAAGCAGCAGCCCAACCTCAGGACCCCAACACAACATGGGGCTGGGAAGGGGCGACCCCAGCCCAACCCCAACCCCATCCCACCCACCCTCCCTCCCTTCCTTCCCGCCCCCAGTCGACAGAAGGGCCTGGATGGAGGGGAGCAAGAAGGGGCCGGTCTGGTCTGGGGCCGGAGCGCGCGCAGCGGCCAGGCCGGGACTGGACGTGGCCTCGGGCCCCCACATCCTAGGGTGCCCCGAGCCTGCCAGGAGCGACTTCCGAGCGCAGAGCCGGGAGGAGAGCCGCCGGGTGTGACCCCGAGACCAAAAGTGAGTAAGTAAGTAACTGCCGCAACACCGCACAATGGGCACAATGTAGCCGGGGAGGCGCGCGCGCGCGGGCCAGGGGAGCCGGCGTGCCAGCACCCCGGGAGCCCCCGACTCCCTCCCACACCTCGGGGCCCCCCGAGCCCCCCAGCCAGCACCCACGACCGCGCTCACCAGGTACCAGGCGCCCAGCAGGATGGTGCCGGTGCGGACGTGGCAGCAGAGGCAGCAGCTGTTGGAGTAGAAGCGCGTCCAGGCCGCGGACGACTTCATGGCTGCGAGTGGGCGGCCGGCTCCGGGTCCGAGGCGAGGCGAGGCGCTGGACCCGGCGCCTGCGCGGTCACGGGGCCCGGCGGGCGTGACGTCAAGGCCTCGCCGCCCTTTGGGGTTCGGGCCCCGCCCCGCCGGACACTGCGCGCGGGTCACTCCCGGGGCCCGGCCGGCGCCGGGGATCGAACCCGCGACGACCGCCCTAGACCCGGGGCTGAGTCTCCTCAAGGGCTTTTTTCCTTTGGGTTCTGCTTGTTTGTCTTGGGGTCACACCCAGCTCAGGGTGCTCACGGTTTCCTCCAGGCTCTGCGCTCAGGGAACCCTATGGGAATCGGACTGTCAGCCGGACGCAAGACTTGGGGACAGAGCTGTGGCCTCACGGGCCGGGCGCTGGCCTTGCGGGCTGGCTTTGCAAGGATCTGGGTTGGACCCCCGGCAACCCACAGGGTCCCCAAGCCTTCCAGGAGTGATTTCTGAACGCAGACTATGGCCCCAACATCAAAATGAAAAAAATGATTATCTACGCCTGAAACCTGCCCATCGACTGGGAAGTTGTCTCAGCGCCGTCTGACCTCCTGGAGAGGCCCTTCCTGTGAACAGAAATAGCTGAAATTCTTGTATTCAATGTGCAGAAATGATTTATGCTCGTGAACAGAAGAAAGAACTGGGACATACAGACAGGTACTACGTTCAAGTGCCCGCACACGACTGGTTCGTTTTACAAGGCTGTAAAACTTGCCTTCTCTCACTCTGAGGCTCAACTGGGAATCTAACAGGTCCCAAGGCTCATGCCCAGAGATGGCAGGTGTGGGTCCTTGGTAGAAATCATGAGGGCCAGGCTGGAGAGATGGCACAGCCGGGAGGACGCTTGCCTTGCACACAACTGGCCCAGGGTCAATCCCTGGCATCACATATGGTCCACTGAGCCTGCCAAGAGTAATTTCTGAGCACTGAGCCAGGAGTAACCCCTGAATGCTGCAGGATATGACTCAAAAAAAAAAAAAAAAAAAAAGCCTACAATTTTTCTGAAGGAGGGAAACCCTAAGCTCTATCCCAGGACCAAGTGGAGTCCTTGATTTTTTTTCTTTCATCCCCACAGCAACTCCACAGCAGGGACATGAGGATGGTTTGAAGCTGGCAGGTAACTAGGGCAGGGATCCCATAGCAATGAATTCTCTTTCTTTTTTTTTTTTTTCTTCTTTTTTTGGGGGACGAGGGGAGGGCCATACCCTGCCTTTGCACCCAGGAATCATATGAGATGCTGGAGATAGAACCGACTTCAGCTACATGCAAGGCAAGACCCCTACCCACTGTGCTATTTCTTCTCCCTACAATGAGTTCTTGTGGCAATACTCGCATCACTTCACCCTCAGACTACCAGGCCCCACCTGTGGATACAGGGACTAAGGCCTAATAAGGAAACTCCATCGGAACAAAGGCAGGAAAGGAAGGCCAGAGAAGACCATGTCTTCCAACCCTTCTCCTTGGCAACCACCCTAGCAACAGATCTTTAGTGCGGTGAAAAGCCCAGGATTGGGCAGATTAGGAAAAGCACTCTAGAAGCCAACTTGGAACAAAGGAAATGGGCGCATGCGCTTCCTGGGTCCATGTGTCATTGCTCTGCATATGTCTTGTCCAAGCACATGTCCTCTCCATCTCCCCTCTTAATGTGTGCACTTCCTTTTTGCTTTGGGGGATCCTACCCACAGTTCTCGATTTCTTCTACAGGCTCTGCACCCAACATTTACTCCTGAATACTTCTGACAGTCTCAGGGGACCCTATGGGATGTCAGGGATCAAAGCTGAATCAGCTTGTGCAAAGTAAACACCCTCCCTGTACTATGGTTCCAGCCCCATATGTACTTTCATATTGGGATGTGTACTGGGGCTCTATCCATCTTTGGAGAAGTCTCTGTTCTCTCTCTCTCTCTCTCTCTCTCTCTCTCTCTCTCTCTCTCTCTCTCTCTCTCTCTCTCTCTCTCTCCTCTCACTCTCGTGACTTTTTTTTTTTTTTTTTTTTAGGTTTTTGGGCCATACCTGGTGATATTCTGTGATTACTCCTGACTCTGCTCTCAGGAATTAACCCTGTCAGACTCAGGAAAACCATATGAGATGCCAGGATCAAACTTGATTTGACCACATACAAGGCAAGCTCCTTACCTGCTGTACTATTATTAGAAAGGATGAAGCCGGAGAGATAGTATGGAGGTAAGGCATTTGCCTTGCATGCAGAAGGACGGTGGTTCGAATCCCGGCATCCCATATGGACCCTGTGCCTGCCAGGGGCGATTTCTGAGCGTAGAACCAGGAGTAACCCCTGAGCACTGGCAGGTATGACCCCCCCCCCAAAAAAAAAAAAAAAGAAAGAAAGAAAGGAATATTAGAATGTGAGTTAAAACTAAGTTTAGAATTAACTGTGGCTGACCTGTTTCTGTAACCCTGCTTCCTGCATAAGTTTGATTTAGGATCAATTTTTTGTTTTACTTCTGTAACCTCGCTTTGCGATACACATAACCTCATCCATGACAGGCTTCAGATGTGTGACAAAAGAAACTAGACCCAAGGGGCCAGAGAGATAGCACAGTGGTAGGGCATTTGCCTTGCATGTAGCCAACCCAGGACAAACAGTGGTTCAAATCCCAGCATTCCATATGGTCCCCTGAGCTTGCCAGGAATGATTTCTGAGCGCAGAGCCAGGAGTAATTCCTGAGCGACACCAGGTGTGACCCAAAAGTACAAAAAAAAAAAAAGAACTAGGCTTAGAATGGGGACAGTTCCTGGAACTGGCCCATACAAGCATATACCGAGAAACAGCAGGAAGGCAGGTGGGTCCTGATGATAAGGATATGGCATACTGAGCTGCATTCTGGGTCTGGGGGTCTGAACATGGTTGATTTCCTCTAGATTGACATTAAAAATGTTGTCCAATCATAAAAATTTGTCTGATGTACAAATATATAGTAAGAGCCTATACATTTAAAGGTCAATTAGGGCGGGGCCGGAGAGATAGCATGGAGGTAGGGCATGTGCCTTGCATGCAGAAGGATGTTGGTTCGAATCCCGGCATCCCATAGGGTCCCCTGTGCCTGCCAGGAACAATTTCTGAGCATGAGCCAGGAGGAACCCCTCAGCGCTGTCGGGTGTGATGCCCCCTCAAAAAAAAAAAAAAAAAAAGTCAGTTAGATCTGGCAGACTCAACCTGTCCTGAGAATCTAGACTTTTACTCTTAGCTTGAAGCTCTCAGAGCCCTGTACAAAATGGTCTGTAGGACCGGAGCCATAGCACAGCAGTAAGGTGTTTGCCTTGAATGAGGCCAACCCCAGACAGACTTGGTTCATCCCTATGGTCTCCCGTGCCTGCCAGGCGTGATTTCTGAGCGTAGAACCAGGAGTTAACCCCTGAGTGCCACTAGGTGTAAACCCCCCCCCCCAAAAAAAAACCAGCAACAACAAAAAAGGCCTGGGGCCGGAGCGGTGGCACTAAAGGTAAGGTGTCTGCCTTGTGCAGCTAGCCTAGGATGGACCACAGTTCCATCCCCCAGCGTCCCAAATGATCCCCCCAAGCCGGGAGCGATTTCTGAGTGCATAGCCAGGAGTACTCCCTGAGCGTCAACAGGTGTGGCCCAAAAACCAAAAAAAAAAAAAATAATAAAGCCTGTAATGGGCTGAAGCAATAGTACAATGGTAGGGGATTTGCCTTGCATGCAGCCAATCTGGGACAGACTCTGGTTTATATGGTCCCCCATGCCTGCCAGGAGGGATTTCTGAGCACAGAGCCAACAGTAACCCCTGAGTGCCAACAGGTGTGGCCCAAAAACAACAACAAAGGAAGTCGGAGAGATAGCATGGAGGTAAGGCATTTGCCTTTCTTGCAGAAGGTCATTGGTTCGAATCCCGGCATTCCATATGGTCCCTGGAGCCTGCCAGGAGCGATTTCTGAGCGTGGAGCCAGGAGGAACCCCTGAGCACTGCCGGGTGTGACCCAAAAAACAACAACAACAACAACAACAAAGAAAAAAAAAGGAAACTGGCCTGTAAGTCACTCATGAGAGGTTCGAGGTTCGCCCCAGCATGCTGGAACTCCCTTGCTTTTTGCATTACTGTGTTGTCTCTGCTGGTTTTTGTGGGTTGGATTTCTAATCCGGAGCAGTGTTTCTAAATAAAACCTGTTTTCACTTCACTGACCTTCCCCTGAAATTTTTTCTGAGAAAAAGGCAACACACCTGAAAGGCCTCTATCTTTTCCTGGAGAGACCAAACCTCACAGACCTAGATCTCCCCGATCTCCCCAGCTGTTCCCAGAGTGGCAGAGATAGGTAGAGAGAAAGTGTCTCATTCCCACTCTTCCCCACCCATTTGTGAGGGAAAATGATGGAATTCTGGGAATGTGTGAGAAACTGGCAAAGATTTACAGGCATAAGGGGGAGTAACCCTTTGTTCTTCAAAGCCAGGTTGCTTGGAACCGAAATTTTTGCTTGCTTGATTGCTTCCAAGTGGGAAGGAATGAAAACTGAATGGACCATTTGTTCAGGACAGAGACTTGGCAGTGGTTTACCTCAACTCTTTGTTTGTTTGTGTTTTGGGGCCACACCTAGAAGTACACCTGGCTCAGAAATCACTCTTGGCAAGCTCCAGAGGCCATACAGAATCCCAGGAATCAAACTTGGGTCAATCACATGCAAGGCAAATGCCCTACTCACTGTGCTATCACTGTGGCCCTACCTGAAATTTTGGCCTACGAAGAAGGAACTCCTTTCACTTCCACCCATCTTGGGCTGCCATCTCCAGTCCTTGAACTTTTCCTAACCAAGTCACCCTGTATATCCCCTCCTCACATCACTCCCCCTCCCGCCTCGAAAATAAATACGGGAAAATATCAAGCATGAACTTTTACTTTTTGTTTTCTTTGCTTACTCCAATGTTCTCTTTAATCGTCTAGAATCACTCTAGATGATTCTAGAGTCTAGCAGGGGTCCTCAAACTTTTTAAAAAGGGGGCCAGTTCACTGTCCCTCAGACCATTGGAGGGTCTGACTATAGTAAAAACAAAACTTGTGAACGAATTCTTATGCACACTGCATATATCTTATTTTGCAATGAAGAAACAAAACAGATACAAATACAATATGTGGCCCGCGGGCCATAGTTTGAGGACCACTAGTAGATCATCTCTCTAGGATTTTTCCTTGGTTAATGTTGCAGGTAGTTTGATAAAGTGAGTGTCAAGGGGAAAACCCAGTCTCCGAGATGGAGAGTTCCTATCTTCCTGCTCAACCCACCTGAGCCAACCTGGGCAATACCTGGCACAGGTCAGGACTGGCCAAGTCAGCTCCGAGTGCCCACCTGCATGGCATAGACGTTCTGCCAGCCCCAAGGGGTCAAGCTGTGCTAAATTCCACTTGTTCTATAGTGCGTGAAAACTGGTCCCAGAACCCAAGTTCTTAGAAAGACATGACTCAGGTTGGAACCAAGCATCGCTCTGTGCCAGAAAGGAGAATCAGGGCTACTCTCAGCTCCTTTGTGTTCAAGAGTAAGCAGGTGCTTGAGAAGCAAGGAAACCTCTACCAACTTTTGGGAGGACCATGTATACGATCCCATCTGGTCTCAGCCTGGAATTCTCTGCAAACACACAAAGTTCATCTTGGGGCCAGAGTGATAGCACAGGGGGTTGGGGTGTTTCCTTGCACAAGGCGACCCAGGCTCAATCCCCAGAATCTCATAGAACCCCTGAGCCCACCAGGAGTGCAGAGCCAGGAGTAACCAACCCCTGAGCATCACCGGGTTTGGCCAGAGAACAAACAAAAAATAAGTTAAACTGAGTATTGGCACAGGGCAGCCCTGGCAGTGTTGATCATCTCACCGTGACCCTGAGATTCTTCCGTAGAGTCTTCTTTTCTGAAGGGTCCTCCCTTCTGTGTCTCAATTTCCTCAAAGAGCTCAGGAGGTGCCTCTCAAAGGGATGTGGTCTTCATGACTTTGGGCTACTTCAGGGCTTTGCCATTTCTTCTTGATTTATTATTTCCCTAAAGCTCATTACCTGAGTTTCCCTATCTTTCTGCTTGTAGCACTATGGCTTTAGTCACTTCCTTTCAAAACATTTGGTATTGGGTAGAATCACACCCAGTGGTCCTCAGGGCTTACTCGGTGCTTGGGGTCAATCCTGGCACTGCTCAGGAAACCATATGTGGTGTGAGAGTCAAACCTAGGTCAGTGATATGTAAGGCAAGGGTCTAACTCACTGTGCTGTGTCTCTGGCCCACTCCTAGTCACCTTTAATCAACCTTGAAACAAGCATCAGTTCTCTTAGAAGGAAGGGACAGAAATCAGAGAATCAAGACAGTTCCAACACTACAAAAAATAAAAAAGACATTATGGCGATCACTTCCAAAGACAATAGAGTAAAAGACCAGGAGGACTGGTCCACGGTAGGAAGCTTTTCACAAAGAACAGGGAAGGGCAGTCAGATCAGAGAAAGGACTACGACGACAATGAGAGTTGGAAATGATCACTCAGGACAAGAACTGGATGCTAACAGGAGATAAAGTGATAGGTATGATATCCTTTCAATGACAATATTGCAAACCATGTCTAAAAGGAAATAAAAGGAAGGGGGAGTGTCTACCATACAGGAAGGCAGGGGAAAGGGTAGGACGAAAACAGGGGACCTTGATGGCAGGAAATGTGCACTGGTGAAGGGTGTTGGACATTGTATGACTGAAACTCAATAATCAACAACAATGTAACTGGGTCCTGGAGAGATAGCATGGAGGTGGGGCATTTGCCTTCCATGCAAAAGGACAGGGGTTTGAATCCCAGCATCCCATGTGGTCCCCTGAGCCTGCCAGGAGCGATTTTTGAGTGCAGAGCCAGAAGTAACCCCTGAGCTGCCGGGTGTGACCCCGCAAAAAATAACCCCAAAAAATAAAAATAAAAAAAAACATTGTAACTATCTCTCAGGGTAATTTAATTAAAGAGTTTATAAATAAAAGAAAATGATGGTTCCCACCAGTAGCAGTTATTTCCTTCTTCTAGTCTCTGCCAGAATTGCATGTGATTAAGCAAATATAATAACAATTAGGGGGAGTGGGGTACATGTGTAAAAGGGTAACTGCTAAGGTCCAGAGTTGAAAGACAAGACTGCACAATTGAAAAAAGTAAAGCAATACTTTATTCCATCAGCCACAAGCCCCAAACTGGCTAGCCAGGGCCACCTCTTGCAGGAAGGGACCCATCCCCAAGGTCACAAGCCAGTTTATATAGGGAGGGAATGAGGAAATTCTAACTTCTAATGATCTTTTTTTTTTTGGTTTTTGTTTTTGTTTTTTTTTTGGCCACACCCAGTGGCACTCAGGGGTTATTCCTGGCTATGCTCTCAGAAATCGCTCCTGGCTTGAGGGACCATATGGGATGCCAGGGATCGAACCACTGTCAGTCCTAGACTAGCACGGGCAAGGTAGACGCCTTACCACTTGCACCACCGCTCGAGCCCCAACTTCTGTTGATTCTTAAGACAATTGTCTGCAGTCTAGGGTACCTTCCTACTGCTCCCTTGTGTCCTTTCCAGATAGGCAACCTGGTATGGCCAGAGATCTCAGGGTGGTATTAATGAAAATTTAGGTTTGATAAAGAGAAGCCTAATATGGGACCCTTTACGAAATGGTTTCTCCCTCCACCCTGTTCAGAAGGATACAGAAAATGGCATGGACAGCTACCAGAGCATAGAGAAAAAGGAAGGCCTTCTCCAGTGCTCTGAGCTGGGTACATGCAGGTGCCAGTGGCAGCAGGACCACCAGGACGGAGGATGGAGAAAGATAATGGATGTACTTATGAATTGGGGGAAAAGGGAGGGAATTCTGTGAGCGTGTAATGAGTTGGTTGCAAATTGGAATGAAGAAAAAGAACTATGGTCAAGGGCCCGGAGAGATAGCACAGCGGCGTTTGCCTTGCAAGCAGCCGATCCAGGACCAAAGGTGGTTGGTTCAAATCCCGGTGTTCCATATGGTCCCCAGTGCCTGCCAGGAGCTATTTCTGAGCAGACAGCCAGGAGTAACCCCTGAGCACCGCAGGGTGTGGCCCAAAAACCAAAAAAAAAAAAAAAAAAAAAAGAACTATGGTCAAACTGGATTGTTATTAGTACGTCTCTAAATTAGGAATGATCTAATGTTTTTGTACAGAGAATCCTATGGAAAAAGAGCTTAGATACTCTAGACTCATGTTACAGTGCTCTTAGAAAATGGAGCACAACTGTAGGGCGTTTGCCTTAGATGCAGAAGCATGGTGGTTCAAATCCCGGCATCCCATATGGTCCCCCGAGTCTGCCAGGAGCGATTTCTGAGCACAGAGCCAGGAGTAAATCCTGAGTGCTGCCGGGTGTGACCCCCCCCAAAAGAAAGAAAACGGAACCTTTAGAAATGACAGGAAATCACGGTTTTCCAAATGGAATTTAAAATTATATGCATAATGGTTGTTCTGTGTGTTTTGTAAATTGAGAAATATTGCTTTTACTTTTTTCTTGGCACCTTAAGTATTTTTGATGCTTCATAACAGTATGTTGTTTTGCATAAATACAGGCAGGAAATTTTCCTCTCTGTAGGAGGTATTACTCCTCATGCACAAAGGAAATCTTAAAAGTCAACTAGAGGGCCCGAAGAGATAGCACAACGGCCTTTGCCTTGCAAGCAGCTGATCCAAGACCAAAGGTGGTTGGTTCGAATCCCAGTGTCCCATATGGTCCCCCGTGCCTGCCAGGAGCTATTTCTGAGCAGACAGCCAGGAGCTGAGCACCGCCGGGTGTGGCCCAAAAAACAAAAAACAAAAAAACAAAACAAAACAAAACAAGTCAACTAAAGGGGTCCAAGAGATAGCACAGCATAGGGCATTTGCCTTGCATGTGACCAACCCTGGAGGGACCTGGTTCAATTCCCAGCATCCCATATGGGCCCCCAGCCTGTCAGGGGCAATTTCAGAGTCAGAGCCAGAAGGACCCCTGAGCTCTGCTGGGTATAGCCCAGAAACCAACCAACCAACCAATCAATCAATCAATAAAGTTAAAAAAAAGTCAACTAGGGGCCGGTGAGGTGGCGCTAGAGGTAAGGTGTCTGCCTTGCAAACGCTAGCCAAGGAAGTGCAGGGTCCAGAAAACCCGATTTCCAGCTGCCCAGCGCAGAGTAATGAAAAAGACTCGAGCCCAGCAATGATACAAGCAAGTTCCGTATATTTTATCTGACTGGTCAGTGGTCTGAAATGTACTCGTGGTAGAGTAGAGGTTTACGGACCCCGAAACCTTAAGCCAGTCTTTTTTTATACAGAATTTAGACAGGTTACTTCATTCTTATCATCAAAGCACAATCTTAAAAGAAACAGGAATGAGCACTGACATAGGAGAGTGGCGCCTGGGGTTGTGAGATAAAGGTGATTTCAAATTTCAAGATTTTAGGGTGGGTGGGCCACACAGGAGCGGGAAGCAGGGAGGCGGGGGGGGGGCAGGGGGGCAGCATCTTCAAATCTCAAGGACGGGTGGGTCCTACAGGGGCTCGAGGGCAGGTGGGTCACACAGGGGCTCGTAAAGCTGCGGGAAGCAGGGAGGCCGCAGGGAGATTCTGTAACTTGGCAGATAAGAAATATATGCAGGCAGGCAGTTAGGGAAAACAACTTATAATTAGTTGAAATGAAACGGGAGAGAAAAACAACTTATGGCTGGAGTTTAATAAATTCATATCATATTTTAAGGCTTTCATTAAAAGTATGTTTTTCACTTCTTTCAGAAGGACCGCGGTTCGATCCCCCTGCGTCCCATATGGTCCCCCCAAGCCAGGGGCAATTTCTGAGCACTTAGCCAGGAGTAACCCCTGAGCATCAAACAGGTGTGGCCCGAAAAAAAAAAAGTCAACTAGAGGACCCCAGAGCCCTCTTCCAGGGAAACAGATTTGAAAGGGGTTGAGGTTAAATTATAGGAGCAGGTCGAATAATAATAGGTACTGTACAGTACTCTGCTAACCTCAGGGAGACCATAGAGGCGGATTGGCCTAAGGATATGGGAAATCATCTAGGACTGTCTAGATCTGCACCGACCGGACCACCGCCTGGGCCCTGCTCTCAGCATTGAGAAAAGTTCGGGAGATCAGAGTCTCTCCCAACCCTGGGACAGACACCCTCCTACCAGAACACTGCTATGGAGAATGTCAGAGGTCCTAGGCCACCTCCAGCTCATGTTGACTTGACCTTCTCATCTTTACATTGGCCACGCCTGGGTAACCCTGACGTGACAGGTAAAGTACTAATGCCTTTATTGGTAAAACCCCTGCTCTGTCCTTGACCAATCCCCAGAAATTCTCTGCAAATAATGGGGTGCCCTAAATGGAGGTTTCTCCAGTCTTGCCAACTCTCGCGCCCAACAAAGGGATCGCTTCATTTTTATGTCTTTGAATGAGGAAGTGAGCGAGTGAACAGGTTTACACAAGCTAAATTGCTGTTCAGGTTGACAGGGCTTAGAAGAACAAAGGGTTTTGTACATTAGGCTGTACATGGTTTCTTCAGCTGTAATGGTCTGATGGCCAGGCCTTTCTTGTGCTCCGAATGCTTCATCCCTTTCCTTCACTCCCCTTATGCCCATTATCTCTGCCTGTTTCCCTCATAGTCCCCCCAGATTTCCATCCATTTCCCTTGCAGCAGAATATGGGGACTGAGCCAAGAGAGGACATTGGGGAGGGCTTCTGCCTTGCATGTGATTGACCTGGTTTAGATCCCCGGCACCTCATATGCTTTCCTGAACCCGAGTACAGTTGGTATGAGTCCAAACCAAAAAATAATAATTCTAAGATAGTAGAAAAGGATGGACAGAATATCTTAGGGTATTTGGTTACAATTAAATGCAGCCACAGGTAATCAAAGCTAAGGGATAGGTTTTCAGGGTTCCTCCCCCCCACCCCCCTCCCAATGTTGGGCCTTTGAGCCCATCTAGCTCTTACTACACTGGTGCACCACCTGCCAACCTCCAGCTTCTGGAGGAATTTGGCCCTAAAGCCCTCATTTCCTTACACATTTGCAGCTGTTAAATCCTGCTTTCACAAGGCCCAGCCACCTTGGAAACGGGTCATTTTGAAGCCAGCAGGAGGTGAGGGTGAGGAGCAGCGCAGGAGTAACCCACACCCCCTTCAGAGTCAGCATACCCGGATTCAGGCTCAACTTCTGCAGTGCTGCCCTTTGTCCTCTTGACGGGCGTTTATCACTCGCCGCAGGGGAAGCCCAGCTCTGTTCCTGCCAAGGCGCAAGTCCCCTTCCCTGGCGCCCCCTTATCTCAGTTTACCTCCAGTTGGAATTTCGGAGACGTCCCTTGCAGCGCCTGGGGAAGCCTCTGCCAGACGCTGGGGAAGGGGAGTGTAGGTGCCTGCAAACCCAGGGGAGTGCAGGACAACGTCAGGTACCAGGGACAGTAAATCTTAGAAAGCAGAATCTAACTGTGTAATTTTATCTAATAAACTATAAAACTATAGAACAACTAAACAAACATTACACTGAACACAGCCGAATGTGACCCCAAAACAAAACAAAAATACCCGATGATGCTCTGGGGTTATTCTTGGCTCTGCACTCAGGAATCACTCTTGGTGGTGCTTGGGGGACCATATGGGATGTCGGGAATTGAACCAGGGTTGCAAGGCAAACGTCCTACCTCCTGTACTGTCATTCTGTCCACCCTCATTTATTTATTTGATTGTTGGGTCACCCCTGGAGATGCATAGGTTACTCCCAGCTCTGCTCTCAGAAATTACTCCTGGCAGACTTGGAGCACCATCTGGGATGCTAAAGATCTTTTTGTTTGTTTGTTTTTGGCCACACCCAGCCACACTCTGGAGTGACTCCTGGCTCTGCACTTCGAAATCGCTCCTGGCAACTTCAGGGACCCATATGGGATGCCAATAATCGAACCCGGGCCTGTCCTGTGTTGGCCACATACAAGGCAAATGCCATACCGCTGCACTATATCTCTGGCCCCACAAGATCTGGGTTGGCTGCATACAAGACAAAGGTCCTACCCACTGTGCGATAGCTCTGGAACCCCCTCCCCCCTTTTATTTTTAAATATAGGAAAGTGAAGTCAGAATGATAGTACAGCTGACAGGGTATTTGCCTTGTATGTGGTTGACCCAGGTTCAAATCTCTGACACCCTATATGGTCCCTGGAGTTCACCAGGTATGATCCCTAAGCAGTGACAGGTGTCAGCCCTGAGCACCACCAGATGTGTCCCCCACCCCACCCCCCACTCCCCACCCCCACATACAATGAAAGTTCAAAGTTTGTTGGAGCTCAGACTTTGTTAGGAGACCCAAGTTCCATTCCCGGCACCATTAGGAGTGACTCCAGAGAACTAAACCAGGAGGCCAGGAGTAGCCCTTGAGCTCCACTGGCTGTAGGTTGCCTAAAAAAAATGAACAATGGAAGAGTGAACCCCTGAGGTGAGGAGATAGCTCAAAGGGAGGACCTTACATGTGGTGCCCAGTGGGAGAGCTAGACACCACGCCCCCCCCACTGTGACCCTCTGACCTCCATCCATCACCCCCTGGCCCAAGCACTGAACGTGAGTGACCACAAGGCCTGTGAGCACAGGGAACAAGACCCAAGAAAGAGAAAAGAGAAGCTGCAGAGCTTGTGCCTGTCACAGTCTCCTAGGAAAGACAAGAGACAACCTGGGTCTCTGCTTGCCTTCCGGCATGAATGAACCTGGCCTGGTTCTTGATTCTTTCATTCATGAGCTTCACTGAGTTATCTCTGAGGAGCAGAGAGCATCTCTCACTGAACCATGTCCTAGCTCTCACAGCTGCATGAGGGCTACAGAGAGAAAAAGGGAAGTAAAGAGCAGTAAAAGAATTAAAAGCAGTAAAAGGGCAGAGCAGCAAAAAAAGTGCTCGGGTCTGGATCTCAGGAAAGGGCCTATCCAGGAAAATCCCCAGTATGGGGGGCCAGAGTGATAGAACAGTGGGTAGGGCATTTGCCTTGCATGCGGCTGACCCGGATTTGATCGTGGCATCATATGGTCCCTAAACCTGCCAGGAATGACATCTTTTTTTCTTCATGTTTTGTTTTGGTTTGGTTTGGTTTTTTGGCCACACCCAAAACCCCTGGTGACATTCAGGTGTTACTCCTGACTATGCGCTCAGAAATCACTCCTGGCTCAGGGAACCATATGGGATTCCGGGGGATCAAACCGTGGTCTGTTCTAGGTCAGCCGTGTGCAAGGCAAATGCCCTACCGCTTTGGCCCCAAGGATGATTTCTGAGTGCAGAGCCAGGAGTAAACCATGAATGCTACTGAGCCCCCCACCCCAAAGTAAAGTCCTCAGTATATTAGCTCTGAAAATCATGCATTTCACAGGCAGCCTGTAGGCTAAATTGCACAAGACCAGGGAGAGAAAAAAAAAACAAAACCACAATACTGTAGAATCCCCTTCCCCCATCCGCAATCTCCACCCCAAGGCCAGACAGGAACAGGATGTATAGGCCAGAAGGCCACATAGCTGTTGTGTGAACTCACTGCTTTCTAAACCTCCTGTATCTTTTTTTTTTTTTTTTTTTTTTTTGGTTTTTAGGTCACACCCAGCAGTGCTCAGAGGTCACTCCTGGCTCTAAGCTCAGAAATCACTCCTGGCAGTCTCAGGGAACCATATGGGATGTGGGAATTCAAACCACTGTCCTTCTGCATACAAGGCAAACGCCTTATCTCCATGCTAGCTCTCTGGCCCACTGTATCTTTTCTTTTTGTTTCTTTTTGTTTGTTATTTATTGATGATTTGGGTGGCAGTGCTCAGGGCTTACTCCTGGCTCTGCACTCAGGAATCAGGCTAAGGGGTTCCTCTAGGGGTGTCTGGCATTGAACTTTGGTGACCCTGTGCAAGGCAAATGCTCTCCCCTGCTAGGAAATAGTTAAAAGAATCAGATGTTCGAATGGGGCCAGCCCCATAGATTTACTCTTTTCTAAGATGAGATGTAAACCAAGCCATAAAAGACCATGCGAACACTGGCCCATGCACCAGAAAGCTGGAGATCTCGGGAGAAGAGGGGCCAAGCCCCCACCTGCAGAAACCACACTTGCTGCCTCCATCGCCCAGAATCACTGTTTCTCTGATGGCCCTGCCTCCTCTGTGACCCTTTATCAGTGGTTCTCAAATAGTGGGGTGCGCCCCCAAGGGGGGCCCGTTTGACCTTAGCAAACACTGCCCTAACAAGCTAAGCCCCATGTTTATGTCTCTGTATGTCTCTGGAGCTGAGAGTCACTATGTCCTGCTTCAAACCCTGCTTCAAAAAGCTATGCATTGCAAAAGGTGCTCATTGAAGCCATGAATCCAGACATCACCTGTAGTATATGAAAAAGTTTCCATAAGATTATTCTTGGAATTGTTGTTTTGATTTTTTTGTTGTTGTTTTTTGTTTTTGGTTTTTGGGCCACACCCGGCGGTGCTCAGGGGTTACTCCTGGCTGTCTGCTCAGAAATAGCTCCTGGCAGGCACAGGGGACCCTATGGGACACCGGGATTCAAACCAACCACCTTTGGTCCTGGATTGGCTGCTTGCAAGGCAAACGCCGCTGTGCTATCTCTCCGGGCCCGGAATTGTTGTATATAAAAGTATTTCCTTAGGATTGTTCTGTGACTATTGCCCCACCTAGACCTTCCAGGTGGGGCGCTGTGGAGTTGGCAATAAATAGCTTGGTGGACAGGGGAGAGGGGTCCATTTGCGAAAGCTGTTTGCAGGCTGCAAGAGGATTCTCTCGCTCTCTTTGCCCAATCTTTTACACCCTATCCTTCTTGTCTGTGTGGATTATTATTTGCTGCATATAAATATTACCAAGGTCTCCCCCCGAAAGGGGACAAAGGGGATGGAAAGTAATTTCTCATTCTGGGGACTGTTCTTGGATTCACAAATACCCAACAAAGGATTTAACATCGAAGATAATTTACAATCACCTCTGATTAAAAAAATCAGCTCAAATTATTTTATATATTTTTGTTTTGCAGGTTAAA
The DNA here is from genome assembly GCF_024139225.1 of Suncus etruscus. Lineage (NCBI taxonomy): Eukaryota > Metazoa > Chordata > Mammalia > Eulipotyphla > Soricidae > Suncus > Suncus etruscus. The sequence goes on along the minus strand of NC_064852.1, from coordinate 153,889,421 downwards.
GTTTTTTTTTAGTAAAGATACTATTTACAGTTGTGCGCTGGGGGCACGAAAAATGTTTTCTTCTTCCTTTGGGGGCATGACAGAAAATAATTGAGAAGCACTGCCCTTTATGATCCCTTTGGGGAACTTGACCTGACCACACTTCAGGTATGCCAGTTTGAGGGGCTGATGTCACTAGGGCTTTTTGGAGCTAGTGCGGGCACCCTATCTTCCTTCTGCCAGGATGGCAGCTGAGTACGCACCCCTACAAACTGCATTATCTATAAAAGTGCTTTAATTTTCGGGACAACTTCACTTATTTGATGTTGTCACCCCTATAGCAACACACCAATTTAACCAATGAACAGCTAAAAAAGAGCTTACTAAGCCTTCTGCCACTGAATTAATGACTTCATTGGTACAATTATTGGCACAGTACTTTTTACAAATGTGCTACTGAAAAGGGAAGTCAACAACTAGTTACACCAGCCCCCACTGCTGTAGCTCATGGAACTTAAAGGTCAGGTTTTTGTAACCAGAATTCTGTAATTTTCTATGCTTATATCTGCTTTTTGTATCTAACCCTTTCTGTCCTAAAAAGGAAGCTTATACTATCCCTAAGCTCATGTGATACCTTGTACTACCTCAAAATGTCTTAGCGGATGTTATGCCCTTATAAGGAACTTGTATTACCTCAGAATATCTTAGTGGACGTTATGCCCTTATAAAGGAATCATCCCTACCCCCTCTCCCCTTCTTATGGTATATAAGGATGAACAAAGAAAGCCAAGTGGTCCTTTGCCTCTGTTCGGTTCTGGATGGGCTCTGGACCCTGGCCGGCCAGAACAAAGAACCCACTTGAGCTATTGCCTGAGTGACTGTCTCTTCATTTCTCTGAGTCGGAGCAGCATCTGGACTACTGAGCCTTTCACTACTACTGTACTTTTTCTTTTCTCTTTCTTTCCTTATTTTTTTTTCTTTTCCTGTTAGGTTCTAGTATGCAAAAGACCACGGTTTTATCTCCTGCATCCCATATGGTCCCCTGAGCAGCACCAGAAATGACTCCTGAGTGCAAAACTAGGAGTAACCCTGAGCAACACTGTGTATGGCCCAAAAAGAAAACACAAACAAAAAGTATTCAGGGGCCCTGGTAATTCTTGGCCCTGAACAAAAGGTACACTCCATTCTTATACATTCAATAAGCAAGAAAGCATTCTCACACAAACTATGTTCCAGTCCAAACCAGTGTGACCTGGAAGAACAAGACATTCAGAATTCTGTCATTCTCACATTAAACTAAGGTGTGTTTGAAGCTGATGTGGCTGGCCTTGAGGAACAAGTCTTTTAGACTAAGGGGCCAGAGCGGTGGCATGGAGCAGTAAGGCATCTGTCTGCCTTGTCAGTCTAGGATGGACTGGTTCAATCCACAGGCGTCCCATATGGTCCCCCAAGCCAGGAGCAATTTCGGAGCACAGATCCAGGAGTAATTCCCGAGTTTAATTGGGTGTGGCCCCTACCCCCAAAAAATCTTCTAGACTAATCAAGGGGCAGCTGCTGTAATCAGATGGTTAGTAAATCCTTTTCAGCTGTTTTTCAGTCTCCAGTTTTTCCTGTTTCCCTCATACTATCTTTCCAGCTCCTAGAAGCAACTCTCTGATGCTGGGCATGAACTTTTAGTTTTGTTTTGTTCTAATTTGTTTGGATCATACCCAGCCATGCTCAGGAGTTACTCCTGGCTCTGCTCTTAGGAAGGCTCAAGGGACCATATGGGATGCGGGGGGCAGAGCCCTGGTTGGCCACATACAAGGCAAGGCCCTCCCTGCTGTGCAATATTCTCTGGCCTCATGGGCATGAACATTCAAGGAGGAGAAGACAGAGTGGAGAAAGAGGGAAAAAGAGTGGAGAAAGAGGGAGCTGCGTTCTGTGCTGACTGGAAGTGGGGGTCCTAACAAACGTTGTCCAGCTGCCTGGAGGGGTTCGGGGATGTAGTGTCTATGGGAAATGAATGAGTTTCTGAACTGCAGGGGACCTTCTAAGGGTAAGGCACTCACCTCCTGTGCAGCCCGCACAGCCTCAGCACCGCATATGCTCCTACACAAGGCAAGTAGGGGGATCCCTGAGCACCACTAAGCCCAAACACTGTCCACCCCCCACCAAAAAAAAAAGAAAATTAAAGGCATTTGATGTCTCAGGCTTAAGGTAAAGAAGAAAGTAATAGCTGCAATGGGCTAGGTCATTTTAGGGACTTGAACAAAATGAAGTGAGGGTTTTTGTTAAAAAGGGGGATAGAGAGCAATAGGACATAGGATGGGCAATAGGACATAGGGTGGGCGCTTGCCTTACATTTGTCAGATTGGAGTTCGATTCAGCATCTCATGTGGTCCCCTGAGCAACACCAGGAATATGTTTTTTTTTTTTTCGTTTTGTTTTTGAGTCACACCCGGTAGTGTTCAGGGGTTACTCCTAGCTCTGCACTCAGAAATCGCTTCTGGTAGACTTGGGGGACCATATGGGATGCCGGGATTCAAACCACCATTGAACTACCATCTGTCCTGGATCACCTGTGTGCAAGGCAGACACCCCACCACTGTGCTATTGCTTCGGCCCCACCAGGAATAATTTCTCAGTGCAGAGCCAGGAGTGACTGCTGAGCATCACCAGAAGTAACTTTCCTCCCAATAAAGTGAAAAAATGTAAAGGGAGAGAATTCCAAGATGGCAGCAATGAAGTCATTGGATACCTCCATCAATGGAGTCAATGGTAGCTGGCCCTGGGCTGGAACAGCAGGGCACTTGCCTTGCAGGTAAAAGACCAGGGTTCAATTTCTGACATCCTGTTGGGTTCTCTGAGCACTGCCAGGAGTGACTCCTGAATGCAGAGACAGGAATATCCACTGAGCACTGCCAGGAGTGATTCCTGAGCATTGAGCCACGACTATCTCCTGAGCACTGCCGGTTGTGGCCTTCAAACAAAACAAACAAATAGGATGCTAGCCCTGGAGAGAAACACCTTGTTGCTGTCATCTCTGTGGACCTCACAGCTCGCGAGGTTCACAGGGGGACTGCGATAAAGGCCCTTTTCTGAGGAGTCCGGGAAGAAGTGAATCATAGCCCTGATTTATTTCTGACTCTGGCACTCAGCCTAGGAGGACGGTGAAGGTCAGAACTTGAGGTGGGTTCCAGCCTTGAAAGGCTGCCAGGGAGGAAGCGGATGCCAAGAAGATGGCCTCGGCAGCTGATCACTCCCTGATTTGCACTCAGGAACACCAGGAACTCATTGGCTACTTATTAATGCACCAGATTGGGGTCTGTGCGAGCACAGCAAGTGGCCTTGTGAAAAGAGAGAGCATCTAATACACAATCCCAGCGATCCCTTCAATCCTGTGAGCTATGGAATGTTAGGGTCTGCACCCGTGTTCAAAGGCAAGCAACCCAATTTGCGTTAATACTGGTATCAGGGGCCAAAGAGATGGTACAGTGGGTAGAACATTTGCCTTTCTTTTTTATATTATTATATTAATAAATAATAATAATAATAATAATAATTATTATTATTGGTTTTTGGGTCACACCCGGCAGTGCTCACGGGTTACTCCTGGCTCTATGCTCAGAAATCGCCCCTGGCAGGCACAGGGGGACCATATGGGATGCCAGGATTCGAACCACTGTCCTTCTGCATGAAAGGCAAATGCCTTACCTTCATCCTATTTCTCCGGCCCCTAAATAAATTATTTAATTGAATCACCATAAAAGACACAGTTACGGGGCCGGAGAGAAAGCATGGAGGTAAGGCATTTATTTGCCTTTCATACAAATGCTCTCCCCATTGTTCTATCACTCGAGCCCTATCACCAAGACAGTCTTATAGAGCAAGAACAAGGTTTAGTTATATGAATTGGACAGATCCATGGGTCTAAGTTAAAGTAAAGCATTAATGTAAACATAATGTAAAGTTAATAGAGCAATAGCACAGTGGTAGGATGTTTGACTTGCACGTGGGCAACACAGGATGGACCTCGGTTTCCGATTCCTGACATCCCACATGGTGTCCCAAGCCTGCCAGGAGCGATTTCTGAGTGTAGAGTCAGGAAAAACTCCTGAGCACTGCCCGGTGTGACCCAAAAATAAAAATAAATAAATAAATAAATAAATAAATGAGAGCAGTTTTTATAGCGCCTTGGTGCAGATTCATCATTCTGATTCACATTTATCTGTCACAAATTACTGAAGGGAGTGTGGGGGACACATGATTACAACATACCGTATTTGCCGGCATATAAGACAACCCCCTAATTTTACAGTTAAAACATAGGTTTAGGCCTATATTTGCTGTATAAGACAGAACATTCCTGTGCTGCAACTGTATGTACTACAGTGAGCCAGCCGATCACAACAAGCAAAGGTCCAAAGGTTCTACTGTCATAGACTTCTTCTCTGACTCTGGCCCATCTGAGCAGGCTTTTGACAGTGTAGATTCGGTCCAGAACATTGTCTCATTTGCATGCATCAAAAGCCTGCTTGGACCGGCTGAGTTAGAGAGGCGTCTGAGCAGCCTGGTAGTGATTGGTGCAGGATCGAGTTGGAAAATTCATTTTGTGGCAATATTCAGACAATTTTCGTTTAGTGGCATATTGAAACATTTTTCGAGATATACTCGGCGTATAAGACGACCCCCGATTTTCGGTTGACTTTTTTTTTTTGTTTCAAAAGTCGTCTTATACGCCGGAAAATATGGTAAGTGTCTTATCAGCACTATAAAGGTGTTTTTAGGGACTTTCCAGAACTCAGCATTTCATAGTTTAGTATAAGGAAGTTCACCAAAGTATCAGGAACACTCTTTGGGGGAAGGGGTCATACTCAGCTGTGCTCAGGACTTGATCCTAGCTCTGCACTTAGAAATTATTCCTGGGGGCCCGAAGATAGCATGGAGGTAGGGCATTTACCTTGCATGCAGAAGGCCGGTGGTTCGAATCCTGGCATCCCATATGGTCCCCCGAGCCTGCCAGGAGCGATTTCTGAGCACAGAGCCAGGAGTGACCCCTGAGTGCCACCGGGTATGACCCCCCCCCCCCAAAAATAATATTGCAAACCACAGTGTCTAAAGGAAAAAAAAGGAAGAGAAAGAGAAAAATGTCTGCCATAGAGGTGCAGGGGTGAGGGCAAGAGGGAAACAGGAAGGAAACTGCGGACCTTGGTGGTGAGAAATGTGCACTGGTGAAGGGTATTAGATAATCTGTGGCTGAAACTCAATTATCAACAGCTTTGTAACTGTGTCTTTTTTTGTTTGTTTTTGGTTTTGGTTTTGGGTCAGACCCGGCAGCTCTCAGGGGTTACTCCTGGCTCTATGCTCAGAAATTGCCCCTGTCAGGTGATTTGCCTTGCACCCTGGTTTGAATATCCAGCACCACATCTGGTCCTCTTGAACTCCACCAGGAGTAAGCCCTGAGCACAGCCCGGTGTGGACCAAAACAAATATAAAACATAAAGCCAAAAAAACAAACCCACAAGGGGGCCAAGGAAATAGTTCAAAAGGCCTTGTAAGTAGCACCAGTGTCCCTTATCCTGAGCACTACTGGGGATGCCCAAACCCCCACACCAAAAAAAAAAAAGATGTAGACCTTGAAACTATAAACTGACAAGCTTGAGTCCTTCTATTCTCTTTCTTTTCTGTTTTTAGCTGCACCCAGTTCTCAAGAGTTACTCTCTGTGTTCAGAAATTACTACTGACAGTGTCAGGGAACCATATGGGATGCCAGATATGAAACCCATGTTGGCATGTGCAGGACAAACACCCTGTCCATTGTACGATCAATTGACCCCTCACGGGGCACTAGCTTTGTATGTGGTTGATCCTGGGTTCAATTTCTAGCACCCCAAATAATCCCTGAATCCTGGCAGGAATGATCGCTGATTCAGAGGCAAACGGTAGATGAGAGATCGTTAGGGCCGGCCAGGGGAGAGGCAAAGAAGGAAGTTGCTGTTTAATGAATACACCATTTGGGATCATGACAAAGTTCTGGAGATAAATGCTGGTCACGGGTGTACAACACTGTGAAAGATTTAAAGTTAGGTGGTGGTTGCCACAGAGAACAGAGGTCAGAGAGAGGAGAGTATAAGGATAGATTTTTTAAGTCTCAGCAATGGGCTCAAGGGGTGGCGCAAGCGGTAAGGCATCTCCTTGCACGTGGCTGACCCAGGACAGACCGAGGTTTGATCCCCCAGCGTCCCAATTGGTCCCCCAAGCCAGGAGTGATTTCTGAGTACATAGCCAGGAGTAACCCCTGAGAGTCACTGGGTGTGGCCCCAAACCAAAAACCACACACACACACACTAGACAGCGCTAAGGACCGCAGGTCAGAGAGACTTGGAGCCATAAGCGTGGGGTAGGCACACAATTTATACATTTTCAGCCCGCATAGTCCAGACACATATCCATATTCCTTCGAGGTACATATAAGCAAAGCAGATACTAGCTTAAGCCATGGATTGTATTTCTGAGCCCTGTTTGCTTGTTGTCCAGTCCAGTCTCTCCCCTCCCAGAGACCCAGGGGAGGAGTGTGTGTTGTGTGTGGAATGTCCCTAAACCCATTCCAGCCACTGGGAGGACCTGGTCTCCGTTTTGTTTTACTGCTCTGACTCCCAATCCCACCAAACTCTAAAAGTCCCCGGGCTCCATTTCTTGATTTTGATGCTTGGCCACAATAGGAACTAGGTCACTCATAGGAAGGAGAGGGACTGGGAGGAGGTTGATTGGGAACAAGGAAGAAAGGCAGGACTCCGCCTATCCTGGTAAGGTAGCAATCACAGGCAATGTGCTTGGATATTCTAGAAAGACGGTTTTGCAATGCCGTGGTTGGCAGGCAGGAAGAGAAAGTTGCTCTTCTTTCTCAGTCTATAGAAATTTATAAGAAGAGGTCATGCCCTTTTCTACATCCCAACAAGCTCAATTCTAGTCCTTCACTCCCTCACCCCAACCCACATTTACCCTTTTTATCTTCAGTACTGCACAGGCCAAATCACAGACTAAAGTGGTGCACCGAATTTAACACCCCCCAACTATTTCAAAAGACATAAAAGGGACACGTATGTCTTTTGAATATTTTATATGTATTTTCTTAACAGCTATAACTCTTACTAAATAGTCTCTTATATAGTGACGATTTTCCCCACTTTTTGTTTGTTCTTCTCTTTGTGATCTGTTCAATAAGGAATTCTGGTAGAAGAGTCCCTCAGTTTAAGTTTATGTTAGAACCAAGTTATGCGGATTGTTGGACTTTTTCTAGCAGCCCCCATATGCACCAATAATGCCACGTAGCATTGTTCCTCTTTTGCATAGGCACATTAAAAGGGGAAAGTACTGTACATACAAACAAGTTCTTATCTAATAGAGATAGGAACACACAAATCTTATAATGCAATGGGACCTTACACCCTGAACATTGTCACGATGACCTGACTCAGGCCTCAGAAGAATGGGCATTCTCCATCACCCCTGAACCAGGGATGCCATCTATGAAACAACCAAGGTTGTCTATAACATCACCTGGGAGCAATCTTTAACCAGAAAAGACCCTACTGCTGCTCTGACTTCGACCTACTCAAGAGAGACTTCTCTTAACACTGAAAAGACTTAACAACAACAACGACCTGCTTTCAGGACAGGGCTCTCTGCATTGCCCTCTAATTGTGAGGTGAAACTAGAGGATGCTCCACATCATCCTGACTTCAATGTGGGATATGCAGAGATTCCAGATCTTTAACTACAGAAACCTGACACCAACAGCAGCGACTGTATGAAAAATAAAAATGTATTGGCACTACAGACAATAACTTGGGTTGGACAACCTAGTACGCCTGGAGCAGGGGTCTTCAAACTATGGCCCTCGGGCCACATATTGTATTTATTCCCATTTTGTTTCTTCACTTCTAAATAAGATATATGCAGTGTGCATAGAAATTTGTTCATAATTTTTGTTTTTACTATAATCTGGCCCTCCAACAGTCTGAAGGACAGTGAACTGGCCCCCTGTTTAAAAAGTTTGAGGACCCCTGGCCTGGAGCCTAAAGTTGGCCTTATGCCAGAAAACTCCAGGGGTAGGGTCTCCTTGTATTTAGGCTAAGGCTTTTCTTTTCCATGTCCCCCATATTTTGCTGGGCCCATGCAAACAACAATTGCCACTTTAACACCATTTTTGCTGTGCTCCCTTGACTCTAATCCTTAAAAAAAAACACTTAAACTTTTTTGTTTTGTTTTTTGTTTTGTTTTTGTTTTTGGACCATACCTGGCAGTGCTCAGGGGTTACTCCTGGCTATCTGCTCAGAAATAGCTTCTGGCAGGCACGGGGGACCATATGGGACACCGGGATTCGAACCAACCACCTTTGGTCATGGATCGGCTGCTTGCAAGGCAAATGCCACTGTGCTATCTCTCTGGGCCCCACTTAAACTTTTTTTTTTTTTTTTTTTTTTTTTTTTTGGTTTTTGGGCCACACCCGGTGACGCTCAGGGGTTACTCCTGGCTATGCGCTCAGAAGTCGCTCCTGGCTTGGGGGACCATATGGGATGCCGGGGGATCGAACCGCGGTCCATCCTAGGCTAGCGCAGGTAAGGCAGGCACCTTACCTCGAGCGCCACCGCCCGGCCCCCCCACTTAAACTTTTGAGGTTAACTTAAACTAATATGCATGTGCATGAAACTGTAAAAAAAAAAAAGTACTATGCCTTCAATGTTAAAAGAGTTACATAAATTGTGTGGCTTTAGATTGCTTTGTCTACTGCTAAGAAATGTTATAATGTGGGCCCGGAGAGATAGCACAGCGGCGTTTGCCTTGCAAGCAGCCGATCCAGGACCAAAGATGGTTGGTTCAAATCCTGGTGTCCCATATGGTTCCCCGTGCCTGCCAGGAGCTATTTCTGAGCAGACAGCCAGGAGTAACCCCTGAGCACGGCCAGGTATGGCCCAAAAACAAAAACAAAAACAAAAGAAGAAGAAGAAGAAGAAATGTTATAATGTACTATCTGGGGACTTGAGATACAAAGTAATTGTGCATGGGTTTTGTTTTATTTTTCTTAATGTTTTCTGGCTGAAAGTTCAAAATTAAGGTGTCAGCAAGGGGATTTCTTCTGAGAATTCTGTTTATGGGTGATTGTCCTCCCACTGTAACTTTACCTTGTCCTCTTTCTTTTCATCTTTGTTCTCATAAAAAATATATATAAAGACTTGAAAAAAAGAGAAGAGTTCATGGGTTGAGAGAGGGAGAGGGAGAGAGAAAAGAGAGAAGGAGGATGAGAGAGGGAGAGAAAAGAGAGACTGAGAAAGAGAGAGGGGAGAGAAAGGGAGAGAGGGAGAGAGAAAAGAGAGGAGAGAGAAGAAGATGGAGAGAGAGAAGAGAGGGAAAAGGGGAAAAGAGGGGGAGTGAGGGAGGGAGGGAGGAAGGGAGAGAGAGAGAGAGAGAGAGAGAGAGAGAGAGAGAGAGAGAGAGAGAGAGAGAGAGAGAGAGAGAGAGAGAGAGAGAGAGACCAGATGGCCAGATAAGAGCTTAGCAGGAAGAAATAATGGGTTGGATCCCCAAGTCCACATTTTCCCCCATTCCCTCCAGCACTATTGGGGGTCACCCCAAAGCACAAAACCAGAAGTAACCTTGCAGAATATGGTTCAAGAAAGAAAAAGGAAAAGTTGGGAGGGACCGAAGCTATAGCACACCAGAAAGGGCATTTGCCTCGCAGGTGGCTGACCTGGATTCAATCCATGGCATCCTATATGGTCCCCTGAGCCTGTCAGGAGTGAATTTCTGAACGCAAAGCCAGGGTAACCTCTGAGCACCGCTGGTGTGGCCCAAAAACCAAATCTAAAAAAAAAAGGGGGGGAGCAAGGAGATTAGATTAAACTAGAAAGTCCTATTGCTAATGCGATGGCTTTTCTCCCTGGACAAGTAAAAGCTCTTTCTAATGACACTTCAACTGCAGAAGACTGACTATGATGAAATTCCTCTCATTTTTTTTTTACACATTTCTGAATTGGTTTTTTGCACAAAGGAGCACGATCCATCCTGCTGGATGGTCCAGAGAGGAAGGTAATCACAATTCTGCCTTCTCAAGGACTCATTTCAAAGCTTTTAAGTTTATGAGACTGACTCATACTAGCACTTTAATTTTCCCTTTTCCAGCCATGGTCATAAATTGATAAGACCCAAGATGCAATAAAATATTTCCATGCTTGCACAAATAGCTCCTTCCGAGGAGGGCAAGAGAGCCGAAATGGGCACCAGGAGCAGGTGAACCAGAGAATGTCTGTCCTCTGAGGGATGAACCTCCTCATTCCACTGAATCAAAGCTTCCAGGAGTGCTTGGAGAGCCTGAGCAATAGGACAACATGGAGGGTGCTAGTCTTGCATGTGGCGAAGCAGAATTCGATCCTGGCACTCCATATGTTTTCCTTAAATCCAACCAGGAGAGATCTTTGAATGCAGAGGCTGGAGTAGTCCCTGAGCCAGCTAGGTGTGGCCCCCAAACAAAAACAAATAAAACAGAGAGCTCTGTTTATAGACTAGCTGTTGTGTGTGTGTGTGTGTGTGTGTGTGTGTGTGTGTGTGTGTGTGTGTGTGACATGTGCACGTAGCAGGCAGGAGAGAACAAAGGCAGAAATTCCTAAGCATGCTACTTGCAAGCAGGGTCAGTCCCATTTCTAAGACAACCCCTTATTTCCAACTCAGCCTGCTCTGGGCCACCATTCAGTGCATCCCTTAGCACCGGTCTGGTCTTCGAGACGAGCCATTCTCAAACTGCTCTGGTTTCCCAATAGAGGCCAGGAGCAGAGGCCAAGTTTACTCATCCTGGGGGTAACAGGGTCCTTTTATTTCCTTCACTAGCAGCACTAGGCGGTCACAGACAGCAGAGCACCCCAGCTGGACCAGTAGTGGCCAGGGGACGTGCCAGGTACATGTGGGACTCGGATTAGAACTCAGGTGACTCTTGCAAGACTCAGTACCATTCCTCCAGGCTCTGGTGGGTGGACCAGAGGATGCTCGCCAGGTGGTTTCCTCCTGTCCCTGCATAGGACACGGTTTCCAGACAGTACATGAATCAGAGACACCCCATCCTCCTCGGGAAAAGAAAGGAGGCAAAATTTGCCTCGTGCAGCTGGAGAGAGAGCACAATGGTTGGGAGCATTTGCTTTGCACACAGGAGGCTGGGTTAGATTCCCAGAACTGCAGTCATCCACTCCAAACCTCCATGCACCAAGCTGGGAATACTAACCTCTGAGCACCCCTGGGTGTGGCTCCCCCAAAAAACAAGTAAACAAAAAACATAGTTGTCATAAGCAGAAGCTTCTAGGGGTGCCTGTAACCAAGGACCAAAAACATTCCCCAAAAGTCTGGCTAGGGGATTGGGAGAAAGAAAACAGCTCTGGAACCAGGACTGATCTGCAAAGAGAAAGGAGGCCAAGATTGAGGTATGCTTTGTTCCTGTTCCATTGGATGTCCATTGATACATTCCCAACCACCAGATACTGAAGAGGTTCATGAAGGAACAGTGGAATTTTTTTTTTTTTTTGTGGTTTTTGGGTCACACCCAGCAGTGCTCAGGGGTTATTTCTGGCTCCAGGCTCAGAAATTGCTCCTGGCAGGCACTAGGGACCATATGGGACACCAGGATTCGAACCGATGACCTCCTGCATGAAAGGCAAACGCCTTACCTCCATGCTATCTCTCCGGCCCCGGAACAGTGGAATTTGGGTCAAGAAAGACTTACATGGGGCCAGAAAGATAGCACAATGGGGAGAGTGCTTGCTTTGCATGCTGCCTACCTGGGTTCTGTCCCTGGCATCCCAAGCCTAGAGACAGAAATAATCCCTGAGCATTCCCAAAAATTAGTTTAAAAAAATCTGAAAACCATCAAGTTTTTCTCTTTATAAAAAATAAAAGTTTTTCGGGCCCGGAGAGATAGCACAGCGGCGTTTGCCTTGCAAGCAGCCGATCCAGGACCTAAGGTGGTTGGTTCGAATCCTGGTGTCCCATAGGGTCCCCCGTGCCTGCCAGGAGCTATTTCCGAGCAGACAGCCAGGAGTAACTCCTGAGCATCGCCGTGTGTGGCCCCAAAACCAAAAATAAATAAATAAAAGTTTTTCGTTTCAAAGTGGCAGCATGGTATTGGGGCCGAAGAGCTGGCATGGAGTAGGGCATTTGCCTTGCATGCAGAAGGACGGTGGTTCGAATCCTGGCATCCCAATTGGTCGTTCGAGCCTGTCAGGAGCAATTTCTTTTCTTTTTCTTTTTTTTTTTTTTTGGTTTTTGGGCCACACCCGGCGGTGCTCAGGGGTGACTCCTGGCTGTCTGCTCGGAAATAGCTCCTGGCAGGCACGGGGGATCCTATGGGACACCGGGATTCGAACGTGGTCAACCACCTTTGGTCCTGGTTCGGCTGCTTGTAAGGCAAACGCCGCTGTGCTATCTCTCCGGGCCCAGGAGCACTTTCTGAGCGTAGAGCCAGGAGTAACCCCTGAGTGCTGCAGGGTGTGACCTAAAAAAAAAGTGTCAGCAGGGACATTGGGCCTGAGCACTGGACTTGGAAGGCCTGCAGTCAAGAAATACTAACATCCTGGCCCTAGGAGTGGGGGTAGTTTGGAAGTGCTGGGCTCCTCCTGGCATCCAGCAGGGTTCTTACTGGAAGACAGAGTGGTAGGGTCCTTGAGGGCTGCAGTGAAACTGAAATCGATTGAGGATGTGGTGGGAATGGGGAAGTGGTGGAGTGGGGTAGCCCCCATAGGAGCTTCTCTGCATTTCCAGAGGACTAGGACAGGCCTCCATATCTCTAGCTGTGGGTTCAGGAACTGTACCAACTTCTTTTTGGATTCTATTTTTTTTTTTTTAGTATCTTTATTTAAGCACCGTGATTACAAACATGTTTTTGTAGTTGGGGTTCATCATAAAAAGAACACCCCCCCCACCAGTGCAACATATCTACCACCGATGCCCCCATCTCCCCATCTCCCTCCTCCCCCACCCCCTGCCTATATTCAAGACAGGGGTTCTACTTTTCTCACCTATTTATTTTATTTTTTGGCTTTTTTTTTTTTTGGGGGGGGGTCACAACCGGAGGTGCTCAGGGGTTACTCCTGGGTCTGTGCTCAGAAATCGCTCCTGGCAGGTTCAGGGAACAATATGGGATGCTGGGATTCGAACCACCGTCCATGTCCATCCTGAATCGGCTTCGTGAAAGGCAAACGCCCTACCAGGGTGCTATCTCTGGCCCCATACTTCTCTCACTTATTAACATTTTCATGATAATTGTTAGTGTAGTTATTTCTCTAACTGCACTCATTACTTTGTGGTGAGCTGGTCCTTCCAGCCTTCATCTCTATTGCCTCAGGGCATTATTACAATAATGTCTTTTGTTTTTCTTAAAACCCATAAAAGAGTGAGACTATTCTATCTCTCTCCCCCTGACTTATTTCACTCAGTATAATAGATTCCATGTACATCCATGTATAGGAAAATTTCATGACTTCATCTCTCCTGACGGCTGCATAATATTCCATTGTGTATATGTATCACAGTTTCTTTAGCCACTCATTGTTGAAGGGCATCTTGGTTGTTTCCAGAGTCTGGCTATTGTAAATAGTGCTACAATGAATATAGGTGTGAGGAAGGGATTTTTGTATTGTTTTTGTGTTCCTAGGGTATATCCCTAAGAGTGGTATAGTTGGATTATATGGGAGCTCAATTTCTAGTCTTTTGAGGAATCTCCATATTGTTTTCCATCAAGGCTGGACTAGATGGCATTCCCACCAGCAGTGAATGAGAGTTCCTTTCCACATCCCCGCCAGCATTGATTATTCTTGTTTTGTGATATGTGCCAGTCTCTGTGGCGTGAGATGGTACCTCCTTCATTGTTGTCTTGATTTGCATTTCCCTGATGATTAGTGATGTGGAGCATTTTTTTTTTTCATATGCCTTTTGGCCATTTGTATTTCTTCTTAGAGGAAGTGTCTGTTCATCCCCCCCCCCCCTTTTTTTTTTTTTTTTTTGGTTTTCGGGCCACACCCAGTCATGCTCATAGATTATTCCTGGCTCTGGGCTCAGAAACTGCTCCTGGCTCTGAGATCATATGGGACGCTGGGAATCAAATCCAGGTCCATCCTGGGCAGTAGCAAGGCAAACACCCTACTGCTGTACTATCGCTCGGGCCCCTTCTCCCCACTTTTTGATGTTTTTTTTTCTTGTTCTTTCAATATTTTGTATTATCTTATCAATATTAGCCCTTTATCTGATGAGTGTTGGCTGAATAGTTCCTCCTATTCTGAGTGGCTTTTGTATCCTAATCAATATTTTCTTTGAGGTGCAGAAGATTCTCATCTTTTTTTTTTTTTGGTTTTTTTTTGGGCCACACCCGGCTGTGCTCAGATGTTACTCCTGGCTGTCTGCTCAGAAATAGCTCCTGGCAGGCATGGGGGACCATATGGGACACCGGGATTCGAACCAACCACCTTTGGTCCTGGATTGGCTGCTGGCAAGGCAAACACCGCTGTGCTATCTCTCCGGGCCCAAGATTCTCATCTTAATATAATCCCATCTGTTTTTTTTTTTTTTTTTTGGGGTCACACCCGGAGGTGCTCAGGGGTTACTCCTGGCTGTCTGCTCAGAAATAGCTCCTGGCAGGCCTGGGGGACCATATGGGACACCAGGATTCGAACCAACCACCTTAGGTTCTGGATCGGCTGCTGGCAAGGCAAACACCGCTGTGGTATCTCTCCGGGCCCAATATAATCCCATCTGTTTATCTCCTCTTCCACTTGTTTGTTGAGTGCTGTTTCCTCCTTGAAGATGCCTTTAGTCTCAAAGTCATGGAATGTCTTACCTACGTGTTGGTCTTACCTACGTGTTGCTCTATATACCTTATGGTTCTGGGTCTGATAACAAGGTCTTTAATCCATTTGGATTTGCCCTTTGTGCAGGGTGTTAAATGGAGGTCTAAGTTTGCTTTTTTTTTTTTTTTTTTTGTTTTTGGGCCATACCCTGCAGCGCTCAGGAATTACTCCTGGCTCTACGCTCAGAAATCGCTCCTGGCAGGCTTGGGGGACCATATGGGATGCTGGGCTTTGAACTACCATTGGTCCTGGGTCGGCCGCTCGCAAGGCAAATGCCCTACCGCTGTGCTATCTCTCCGGCCTGAGTTTGTTCTTTTGCATGTGGCTGATCAGTTGTGCCAACACCACTTGAAGAGGCTTTCCTTGCCCCTTTATTAAAGAGCCTTGGATTCTTTTAAATTATTTGATTTTGGGGTCAGAAGTTAGGCTTGGCTTTGCACTCAGAAATCACTCAGAAGTTAGGCTTGGCTTTGCACTCAGAAATCACATTTGGCAGTGTTTAGAGAATCATATGGAACGGCAGGGTTCGAATCCAGGTCAGCCACTGTGTAAGGCAAATGCCCTACCCATATTGCTCTGACCTATTCTTCCAGTTTTCAAGCCTTAAAACTGCATGTTAGGGGGCCAGAGCGATAGCACAGCAATAGGATATTTGCCTTGTACATGGCCAATACTGACTGGCTGAGCCCTGGTTCGAGTCCCGGCATCCCATATGGTCCTGGAGCCTGCCAGGGGCGATTTCTGAGCTCAGAGCCAGGAGTAACTCGAGTGACGCAGGTTGTGACCTCCCCCCCCCCCCAGTTACTTATTAGGAGGTAAGTGGTGTCTTCCTTTCCTAAATATCTTTTTGGGAAAGTAGAGATTTTTGCTTGAACTGTGTACATGAAGAGATGGATATGAAAGGAGTCTTTTGAGGGAACAGTGTGGCAGGTATTACTCCTCACAGTCTACTGCTAATGAAGGAAACCAGTTCACTTTCAATGAGTTCTTGGAATAAAAATGCTTTTCACTTTGGGGAGAAAGGCCACAGCTGGTGTTAAGGAATGTGTCAAAGAGGCTCTTTCCTCTTTCCCTGCCCATTAGCCCACGACTTGAAAGAGGTGGGCTGTGGCCAAGGCAAAGTGCCTTACTACCTTGCTGGCACCTGGGTATAGAAGTGACTGGACACTGTCTACTAGCCAACACCAGAAATGTACTAAATTAGGGAATGAATTGGGATTGGCAATATGCAAAGCAATTGTAACCCCGTATTATTCCTCAGCCCCTGTACCTTTTTGGGGGGCGGGTGGGTAGGGGGAACAGGGCCACATTTGATGTTCAGGGCTTACTCCTGGCACTCGGGGGACCAAATGGGCTCCCAGGTTGGCTATGTGCAAAGCAGACAATCTGCCCCCTGTACCATCTCTCCAGCCCCGCTGTATCTGTGGTTTTAAAAGGGGCAAGCCCCAAAATTACAGTTCTTGGGCTGAGACAGTGCAGGAGTTAAGGTATTTGCCCTGCATGTGGCAGACGGCAGTTAGATCCCCTGCACGGCTGAAAGCAACTCCCCCCAAGTCGAGTTGAAACTTGCCCCCTCACTCCACAGGTTGTGACCCAAGACCCTACTTGCCCCCAAGCAAACAAAACTAAAGGGAACTGCTTCCAAACCAGCACCCAATGCCGAAATGCTGGGAATACGAGAAGCCCCTGCCCACCAGACAACTCAAGGAGCAATTTAACAAAACGAAAATGGTTTATTTACAATACTCAATGCGGTTTACAAACAACATTTGCATTCCCTAAGTCTTTTGGAAAGTAGTTCCAGTTTGTGCAATGAGTTTACAGGAAAATCACTGAAGACATCTAGGACTAGACATCTTCACCCTAAAGTCTAAATCTCAGAAGAGATGCCACACTATCGTCAGGACCGGTTTTTTAATGAAGGAAAACTAAACTCTGTAGTTAAATATTGCCCTTAAATATCTTTAACTGAAATACAAACCAGATTAGTCTATGAAACAATACCATTAAGATCGGAAGAATTAACTTCACCCCCTCTCCCAGAAAAGAAAAAACGCATGCACAAAGTAAACAAGGTCAAGAACATGACAATTGGCAATCCTTGCTTTTGGACTCTCAACTTAAGTTCTACACTGCCCAGAATAGTGCTGGGTAGGATTACTCCCACCTATAGATAGGGCATCGCTTCCATCAGTTCCCACCTTCTTGGGAAATAAGTCTGCACAGGGCTGGATGACCTCACCCACAAGTGCCCAAGGCTCTTCCACTGGGACCCACTGAAGCTCAGCCTTGATTTTCATGTCTGCAGATAGACGGTGGCAAAGCTCCACTGTTCCAGGGACAGAAACTGCTTTTTGGTCATGGAAAGGTCTTGGGAACCAGGTAAGGAGCAATGAATTTGTTCATTTTGATCGCTCAAAACGGCTATCTTTTGTGTGTGTGTGTGGTTGTTGGGTCACACCACCCAGCAGTGCTCAGGTGTTATTCCTGGCTCCAGGCTCAGAAATTGCTCCTGGCAGGCACGGGGACCATATGGGACGCCGGGATTCGAACCGATGACCTCCTGCATGAAAGGCAAACGCCTTACCCCCATGCTATCTCTCCGGCCCCAAAACTGCTATCTTTAAAACAGATTATGACCCATGTTCTCGCTCTGGAGCCAGAGAGGAGATTAAGGTGCTCCCAAGGTGGGCCCCCAGTTTAGGGGAGCTCTTTTCGGTGGCCCCCGGGAGAGGCTACAGTGCTGGAAACCAGCCCAACAGTTGACAGAGCTCACACAATTCTGCGAAGAAAGCGGTGAGGTAGAGTTGAGAGAGTTCAACGCCATCTTTTGAGCACGGACCTTTTGGCACATTCTGCAACGACAGACTCCCTGGCAAATTCTCCTCGGGAAAACTCTTTACAAAGTGCCCAGAGCCCAGGAATTACTTCCCCACTCTTTTAGCTAATTTACCCCCAAGACTGAAGCAAAGTAAAACAATGTTATCCATGTGCTGAATTTAACAAATCAAGAAATAGCCGAGAATGAAACAAAAATTTCTGACATGTAAACGTAGCGCCATGTTCCTGAAGCGGATGTTACACCTGATCAAAGCTAGTACTTGCTCACTAGGAAAGCTGTCCAGGGTAAGGCCAGTCTTCAGCAAAACGAAAACCATCCGCTTTAGCTTTCCTAGCCAAAGAACCACAGTCAAAGAGAATAAAGACAACAGTGGGTGTGGATGGAGACCAATACCATTGGTTACAGCTGTTAAACATGTTATTCTTGGGTGCCACAGAAAAACAATTGAGCCAATCACATTAAAAAAAAATCATGGCTTTTTTCTTCTCCTTTATCACAAGTCACTAAGTGATGTTACTCATGGTCCATGTCAAACACGTTTGGTAAAGGCTATTTACAGTGTACATGGCTGAGCATGCACTATTTATAGTTAGGAAGATACCTGCCAGCTTATTACCATAGAATTACACAGTGCCTGAAAATGGTGAAACATTTCACACATTGAAATCAACACAGTTCCAAGCAGGAAACGTTCCTTATTCGACCACAACGGCAATCATGAACATGAAAATTCTTATAAAAACACGAATTCCCTCTCAAGAAATGGATGCCTATTCTACACACTACAGGTTAAGGCAGTAAAAAAATGTATTCCTGATAACTGGAGGTGCTGACAATGTCGATTAAAGCTGTCTGACTCTCGGTTTCCCTTCTCCTTCAGAGACGCCAAGGATGGTCTGGAGAGCTAATTCCGTGAAATCTTTCCTTGTTAAAGTGATGCTTGAAAATGTTAACTGCTGCAGAAAGGAAAAGGGAAAGCTGGATCTGGCCAGTTTCTACATAAAAAATGAACATTACTAGAGCCTGGCCCTCAAAAGTATTAAACACAGTTTGCCTTTATAAATTTAAAATAGACCGAGCTTTGAACAATTCAAGTAATGTAAAAACTATCAAAAATAACTCCAGGAGCCATAAAACCAAAGTGAACAGCGTTGCCAATGTTTTTAAGAACTCTTATAATAAAAGGAAAAAAAACAAAACAAAAAACAAGTCAGTTAACTAAAATTAGGACAGTTTCTAGTTCCAAAAAAGATAAACGCCTTTTTTATTTGCACTTGTGATTCCTTGAATACAAACGGCTACCAACACATATATGTAAAGTTATGGCAGATTATGCATTTGATCAGAGCACTTTGATTGGAGCATAAAACCGGCGCTCGTGGTGAAAGTCCCGTGCAGAAGACCCGAGAAGCTGCCTCCAAGCCTGCAACCGCTGCTCTGTGGGCAGAACCCATCAGTCCCCAGTGGAGATGTGAACGGGTGCAAGCTGTTGTAAACACGGCGCTGTTGTCAAAGCAGAAGATTCGGAAATGAAAATCGCTCTCTTTCTGTGGCCGAGGCTTTCCCAAGGGTTTTCCAGCATGGCAGAACAAGCCCTGACCTCTCTTTCATTCCATAAATTAACTTTCCTTTAATTCCATTTTTTATGGTGGTTGTGTTCACAGTTTTAAAAATTGGTTTACATTTCTATAAAACTCTGTACATGTTCACAAATTATTGCATAAACAGCATAATCTTCAAGACAGTGTTAGCAAACACCTGTCCATTCAGGGGAAAAAATTCACGTTTCCCGTCTGGCTTTTTTCTTCTTTTTTATCTGTTTGGGAGATTCCCAGCTAGTTTCAGACTTGGCTGAAAGGGAAAATGAGAAATCAAAGTCAGAATAGCAATTAACTGTTATATCTTAAACATAGAATTGGGGCTGGAGCCTTAGTATACATTGTGTACAGCAGTTAATCCAGGTTCGACCCCCCAAACCAACCCCCCACAAAAATGAACAAAAACAAAGCCTGCCCCAAAGCCTACAAATTGTAGGTACTGAGCTTCATTTCAGGTTATTCTGTCTGTCAGCCTTTCATTTTCTTGGCTCTATACTCCAAAATCACTCCTGGTAGACTTAGGGGACCATATGGGATGCCAGGGACCACAGGAGGGGGACCAGTCTGACAAGGCGTAGCTGTGCCTGTCCTGGTCCTCTTTTTTTTTGGGGGGGGGGGGGTCACACCTGGCAGCACTCAGGAGTTACTCTTGGCTCTATGCTCAGAAATTGCTCCTGGCAGGCTCAAGGGACCATATGAGATGCTGGGGTTCGAACCATTGACCTTCTGCATGCAAGGCAGACACCTTACATTCATTCATGCTATCTCTCCGGCCCCTGCCCTTGTCCTCTTTACCCCACTGGCTCCCAAGCTCCCAGAGCATGTGGCCTTTGCAAAGCAGGAGGGCTCCTCTGTAAAGTCCCCCCACTCCTAAAGGAGTTTTTGAGGCTTGGGACATTCACTTTGGGTTTTGGGCATAACTGGTGGTGCTGATGCTTTATTTCCAATTCCTACTCAGGGGTCACTTCCAGCCGTAATTGGGAGCCTTCTACAGGCTGACTGTGCACTTGTCCCTTTGCATGGTCAGGTCCCGTGCCTTGGAGTCTTTACGAACACTTGCAAGTAGCAGACACCCCAGAGGCAAAAGGAGGTTGGCTTACTCTGTGAAGGAGGCACGCTATTTTGCTTCGGATTTGACTTGGGGTTTTCTGTCTCTTGTGGCATCAGTGGCACTTGGGGAGAGCTCTTGTCAGAATCATTCTTCGACAAAGAAATGGATGGCTCGGCAGAAACAGCCGGAGGAAGAGTCTTGGTCGGCTGGTTTGGAATGAAAGCACCAGGGAGTTTCAGGAACAATGATATCAAGTATGGCTGCCTCAGTAATACCAAGAGGCTGAGGAGCAGCAAGTAAGCACTGAGCTGGTTTTCAGTTCTGGCACCAACAGACAACCCACGCCTGCCCCCTAGTGAGACACCACCACTGGCAACGCCACACTCCTCCCCAAACCTCATTTTCACGATGGATTTCACTTTTCTCACAGTGATGCAGTGAGGGCTAAATGTGGACATAAGCACTGAAATACTTATTTAGCACAGTAGATTGACACAATATTAGTTATAATATGTACATACACACAACATACACATATACATATAACTACACTTTTCCTTTCTTTTGTTTTGTTTTGTTTTTTGGGCCACACCCGGTGATGCTCAGGGGTTACTCCTGGCTGTCTACTCAGAAATAGCTCCTGGCAGGCACGGGGGACCATATGGGACACCGGGATTCGAACCAACCACCTTTGGTCCTGGATTGGCTGCTGGCAAGGCAAACGCCGCTGTGCTATCTCTCCGGGCCCCACTTTTCCTTTCTTTTCAAGAATTTGACCCCTCAAGTGTAACAAGAATTACCTGGCTATTTTTGATGAGTACTTCAGCTGGATCACTAGTGCTTGTGGTCTTCAAAGAAAAAGTTTTTTCCTGTTTTGGGTGAATTTTAGAGGCATTCACTGGAAGCTCTTCTTTGATTTCTTTTTCAAAATCTTCTGTGTCCTAGAGAGAAAAGCAGTTTATTAGATTTAAGAAAAACTTTATGTTCATGAAGTCTATCTGAACTGTTTTATTAACACCCAAAAATTCTTCTGAAGGGTAATTTCATTGCAGAAACTATATAGTTAGATCTATAGTATGTAGGTACAATTGGAACATTTACAAATCAGCCCTGCCTTTTTCCAGGGATTTAAATCAAATGTGAACTTAAAAATGCTATAGAGCAGCTGGTCAGCAGCTAGAACATTTGCCTTGCATGATCTCCAGCATCTGTATGATCCCCCAAGCACCACCAGGCATAATTCCTGAGTGTAGAACCAGGAGCAATCCCTCCTGGGGATCGTCAGGTGTGGCATTATCAGGTGTGGCCCTAAAAAGCCAAAACAAAAAACAGCACAGGGCTAAAAAGACAGCATAGCTGGTAAGGTGCCTACATTCCATGTTGTTGACCAAGGTGACGTCCTGAGCAAACCAGGTCCCGAGCTACCTCCCCTCCCCTTGCATCCCGAATCTTAATGATACTTTGTGGTCAGGAAAACAGGTGAAAGAGCTACAGAACATGCTTTCATGGGAAAGGCCCAAGTTTGCTCCCTCATAGGAAACCATGCATCCAGTACCCCAAGAGCGAGACTGACATAGAAGTACCCCCCTCCTAAAAAGAGTGACAGAACACCAAAGGAAATGCCACTTTCTCCTTCACCCGGCAGCTACTCCCAATGGTGCTTGGGGATGACAGTGAGAGAAACACAGCCCAGGGTCCTTGATGGTAAAGCATGTCCTATCCTGTCCTTTCCTGTCAGTGCCAGGCCTGTGTCTGGCCTGGTGATGTTCACCTTAATCCCATAGCAGGGGAAAAAACTGTGGTAACACATTGGTATTAACTGAAGAACTAAACATGTACGTATTTCCTTGATAGCACATGGAGGAAGGCTTGCCCATTGCCGGCCAGAGTGAATTTCCTGATACTGCCAGTAGATATTAGTGAGCCCGGAGGCACCTGGGTATAGCACCCCAAACCAAAATGACCCAGTTCAATCCCTTATTCCATGTAGTCCCCAAACACCAGGAGTAATTTCTTGGTGCAGAGCCAGGAGTAACTCGAGTCTCACCTGAGTGTGGCCCCCAAACCAACAAACCAAACAGAAGACTCCAAGCATCCCTTGTAGTCTTATATGGTAGAAATGAAAGATGAAAGTGTCTTTGTTACCATCTACACTAACAAGATAGGAACAATTTCAAACGCGCACTCTATTTTGGGCAGGAAGGGAATCCCTGGGACATTGGAGAATGAAACGAAGAGGGCGTTCCTGGTGGTGGTGTGGGGCTGAAATAGGAATTGCATGAAAGTAGTAGTATTAAAAATACTAAAAAACATAGTATATCTCATTAAAAAAGGAACTAAACCCCCAAATGCATCTAGTTCGAAATTTCACATGATTTCTCTTTCTTTTTTTTCGGGGGTGGGGTGGGGTGGTGGAAGGCCAATACCCCATGATGCTCAGAGGTGTTACTTCTGGTGCTGGGCTCAGGAATTATGCCTGGTGGCCTCAGAGGACCATATGAGATGCTGGGGACTGAACCTGGGTAAACCATGTGTGCAAAGCAATCACTTCCCTACTGTGCTGTCATTGTAGCCATATTTTTTAATTGAAATCATTGTAATTTACAAAAGTTCTTCATACTTGGGTTTCAAATATATAATGAATCAGGAACAACCCCACCATCAGTGTCGGCCTCCCTCCACCATGTTCCAAGAGTGTCTCCCAACCACCACCCTTTGTCCCCCAGCCTACCAGTATAACAGGCTCAATTAATGTTTAGGTTATTGGGGCTGGAACAATAGGACAGTAGTAGGGAGCTTGCTTTGCACACAGCCAACCCTGGATGAACCCTGGTTCGATTCCCGGCATCCCATATGGTCTCCCAAGCCTGCCAGGAGTGACTTCTTAGCACAGAGTTAGGAGTAACCCAAGCGCTGCTAGGTGTTGCCAAAAAAAAAAAAAAAAAAAAAAAAAGTTTAGATTGCTTGATTCCACTGTTATCGACTCTGGCATTTAGTTCTGTCCCCCCTCCTGCCCCCCCCACCAGTGCACCTGAGACTGCTTGGCCCTTGGCCCCATCCTATGAAATAATGTGTTTTTCCTCTTCCACTCAGTTTCTTTCCTTCTCCTGGCTATACTCTGGGGCAAGGGTGTTCATTGAGGTCGTTTTGTGTTTTGGTGATATCTGGTGCCAGTTGGGCTGTGCGCAAGGCAAGCGCCGCACCTGCTGTACGGTCTCTGCAGCCCCAGGACTTGTTCTTAAACTACTGAAGGTATTTTGTCTGGAGGCTTTACCTGGCAGTGTTCAGGGGCTATTCCTGGCTATATGTGGGTGTCGCTTGCCAGGCCTTTGCTTTAACAATCAAACCCTGGCCTCCTGCATGCAAAGCACGTGCGCAGGCCTTTGAGGTTATTTCTCACTGTCCTCTGCCGCTAGCAATCAAGTTTTCATAGCAGTAAGATGCAGAAAAGCAATAAAACATTCTATGACCTTCCAAGTACATTTTCTTCGCTAATCCCAGGAATCTAGGGGCTTTGGGCTTAGAGGGCTCAGTGCTGGGAACTGAGCTCAGACACTGCATAGGTACCATCAGCCCCCTAACGTCCCTGCCGCAGGAATAAGCCCTTGCTCCTGCAAGCCTACCTGTGCCGGTGAATTTTCTTCACCTTGTTTCTTCTTTTTCTTCTTTTTCTTTTTTGATTTCCCAGTTGTAAAAGTTCCTTCTCCTTTTTCTTTATCATCATCTGAAACCTGATGTTTAAAAAGCAAAATATGAAAGTGACCAGTTGGTTAGATTTTTATTATCAGCCAATTTATTACTTCATTCACTAGGTTCAGAATTATTTACTACACTTTCACTAAAATTTAGAAGCCCATAATACAAATGACGGGAATAGTACACATAGTACTACGTACTTCATTCTTTTACTGTCCACCATGCTTCTCTTTCACATATACCGAGAACTCAATAATAAATCTTGATATTTTTGTTTTTGTTACTGGGTCAACCAGGCAGAGCTCAGGAATTAATCCTGGCAAGCTTGGGGGACCACATGGGATGCGGGAATTCAAACCACCGTCCTTCTGCCTGCAAGGTAAAGGCACTACCTCCATGTTACCTCTCCCGCCCTAAATCTTGATGTTTTAACAAGTCGTTCCCATAGATACAAATGTCTGTATACTTTTACCTTCTGCCGGGCCACAGGTTTCAAACTCCAGGCCTCACATGATCTACCACCGACCAACACCCCCAGGTGGACCCCTGAACTTAAGGGCCACACTTAAAGCTGAGAGAGCACAGCGAGAAGAGCACTTGACCTGCATGTGGCTGACCTGGGTTGGACCCCCAGAACTCCACATGGTCCACCAAACAGGAGTAATTCCTGAGTGTAATCAGGAGTCACCCCAAAAATATACGCAGAGCTATTTGCACAGTGAACTACTTTGTAGAGGATAGAATGCCACCTAGTGACAAAGAATTTCCAAATAATGGATAATAATAACAATAACAACAACAACAACAGAAGATTTGCTTTTATGTGGGAACCTGCAGTGCTGCTCAGGGCCTAATCCTGGCATGATTCGAGGGCTCATACCAGGTGTGGGGAATCAAACACGAGCTGGCTGCAATCTGGTCCCCAGATTTGTCATCTATTAAACTGGCCGGGTACATGGCTCAGTTGTTGGAACACTTGACTTGCGTGTGTGAAGTCTCGGTTCAAAGTCTCATCCCAGAAATAAACACAAATTGGATGCTGGGAAAGCGACCCACTGACACGTGCAGTTCATGTCCGGTATCTCTAGCATCGCCAAGAAAGTAAAAGAGCACTCCAAAGCTAAATCGGAAATAGCAAAATAGCAAAACACAGAACAGATATTTCACTACAGAGAAATGGTTAGTAATCTAGGTAAAGCTGCTCAACATTTACCAAGAGGGAAGTGCAAATTCACATTTAAATCACAATGAGATCGGCTAAAGAAGAAAACAGCCACAACAGTTCTGTGGCAAGGATGCAGAGAAATAATTTCCTTAGATTTGCTGGTGGGAAGCTATCATGAAAATTAGACTTTTCCAGGCTCCATTCCTGGTATCCTATGGTAGGTCATCCAAGCACATAGTACAGCGCTCAAGCTGTACTGGCGCACGCATGCAAGCCGGGAGTGATTCCTGAGTACACAGCCAGGAATAACTTACCCTGAGCAGTGCCAGGGTGGCCAAAACCAAAAAAACAACACAGATCCCACCAAAAAAAAGACACAATAGTAGGTGGTGATGAGCTAATGCAACTGTACATCAAGGTCAAGAAAGTCAGCACCATAGTAAAAATACTGCCTTGAACTATGAAAACCACCACATGGCAAACATGTAACAGGAAGGATCACAAAAGCCTAACTTTAGAAAGATCACAGGCATCAGGAAGAAAATGAAAGTTAGACACAAGAAATTGAGCTTCGTTTCTGCACTGGATGCCTGTAGCCCCAGCACAACTGAAAGGCACAACCCTGAGACTCAGACCTGGGGGGTTCAAGCACACACTGGATGCAACCCCAATCTAGCAGGTCAAGCAGCAAGGGGAGCACTCCGGGTGTTGGAACACCCACAAGGCCCCTTGTGGCCTGCTGAAGAAACCGAGGGGTAGTGCAGTTTCTAGGTTTGGATCTAGGACAATGCTTAATGCCCGCCTAGAGAGTGATAAGGTAGAGATCCCCGAGGCTTTTTGGCTTTTTTTAAAAAAAAAGGCCATATCGGGCCCGGAGAGATAGCTCAGTGGCGTTTGCCTCGCAAGCAGCCGATCCAGGACCAAAGGTGGTTGGTTCGAATCCCGGTGTCCCATATGGTCCCCCGTGCCTGCCAGGAGCTATTTCTGAGCAGAGAGCCAGGAGTGACCCCTGAGCATCGCCAGGTGTGGCCCAAAAACCAAAAACCAAAAAAAAAAAAAAAAAAAAGGCCATATCATGGGGACCGGAGAGATAGCACAGTGGTGGGGCATTTGCCTTGCACGCAACCAACCCCGGACAGATGGTGGTTCGAACCCGGCATCCCATATGGCAACTACTCCGGATGGACACAGGGATGAGCCCTGAATGCTAGGAAAGCGCCCACCCACAGCACCATCTCTCCATGTCTGAAGCGAGTCCTCACTCATTATAACAATATACCAATATACCTCCCTTTCCCCATTCAGGGCCCCAACCCCTGGATGAGAAATGCTCTCCCAGGAAAACAATGCCTCCAGGCCCGGGCTATTTTCAGCCAACACTCTCCTCTGCACAGTATCGACAGCTGCTTACCAAATGAAGATCTATGGCTTCGTTTAAAAGTGACCAGGACCGGACACTGACCCAAAGTGACAAGGAATGCCGTTGGAAGCACACTGGGGTGCTGGCCAACAGTACAGAAAGGCAGCTGCCTGAGATGGGGTAGATTAGGCCCTGAGCACTGCTGGGGAAAGCTCCAAACCCACCTCCCTTCTCCCTAAGAAAAAGAACAGTCTTTCCCTTTAATGGACAGCAAAAGACTCCATAATGGGGGTTGCTAAAGTCGTGTTCATTCCTCATCGATATAGAACATACAGCAGAGTTTTCTAGGGTGAGGGCTATTTGTTGCTTCTGCCCAGCTGACACTTTAATTTCCTAGATCCTCGTTACAAAGTTCACATGAAGCTGCTACTCACCTCAGCAACCAAGTCACCAGGGTATTAGATCTCGGCAACCACCAAACAGGTTATAGAAATGGTTAGCAACTGCATGACTTCATCTTTTCTGATGGCTGAGTAACATTCCATTGTGCGTATGTACCATAGTTGTTTTTAGGTATTCTTGGACACTTTGTTTCTAGATTTGGCTATTAGTATAGATAATGCCACAAGGAACACAGGAATGCAACACTTTTTCTCCATTTGTGGGGGAACCAATGGGATATATTCTAAGATGGACAGTTGTTGAGTCAAATGGTAGCTCAAGCATTAGATTTTTTTGTTTTTGGGTCACACCTGGCAGCGCTCAGGGGTTACTCCTGGCTGTCTGCTCAGAAATAACTCGCTCCTGGCAGGCACGGGGGACCATATGGGGCACCAGGATTTGAACCAACCACCTTAGGTCCTGGATCGGCTGCTTGCAAGGCAAACGCCGCTGTGCTATCTCTCTGGGCCCCAAGCATTACATTTTAATGTCTATATAATTTCCCAGAAAGGCTGGACCAGGGGACATTCATTCCACATAGCAGAGAATATGAGTCCCCTTTACAACGCATCTGAGCCAGTGTTGACCCACAGTATGAAATGGTAGGAAACTCTTGCTATTTCCAACCAACAGCAAAGTGTCATCACCAGTAGTTTGAAGTTTCTGTAACTCCCACTTCAAAGCTATCGACATAGCTCATTAGCCGTTAGCCCACTTCATGCTGCGGCCTCTTAAAGTCTTACCACGAATAGCCTCCAAAATTGGTCTAGAGCCTATTTATAGCCAGCCTAATTTTCCTCGCACTAGTAATCATTATACTGCATTTTTTTTTAAGCAGAGGTGGGGGTGGGGGAGGCGTGAAGCTGGGTGCTCAGGAATCCTGTGGGTGCTAGGGGAACACAGAGGGTGTCAGGTCCTGAACCCATGTCAGCTGTGTGTAAGGCCAATGCCTTACCTCTGTACTCTCTGGTCCCCATTTTTACCTGCTAGAAATGAACCCCAAAGGAGAAGATACACATCTGAACCATCATCACCCCTTTCCCACATCAGTACTCCTAACCTGTCCACACCAGGTGGCCAATATCCTGATGTCCTCAAGTCCTGTTTTTTTGCTATGAAACCATTTTTTACCATTTTACCATTCCCTGGGGGAAACAATCTACTTTGATCTATACACATCAGGGCTGTTAGGTGAATAGAAATAGTCTGTGAGGACAGAGGTCCTGATAGTGTATACTAATGCTCCCTACATAGCAGATGAACCAAGCAAGCACACGAGGACTTTAGCAAATAGTATCACAACATTTTCTGTTTGTTTTGTTTGTGGGCCAACCCAGCAGTGCTCAGGGGTTATTACTGGCTCAGCACTCAGGAATTACTCTTGGCGGTGCTCCAGGGACCATATGGAATGCAAGGGACTGAACTTCAGAATGTCGTTTATAAGCAATTCTCTCATTGAATATATTTATTATGTCATTGGGGGGTGGTGTTGTTGTTTTGGGGCCATAGCTGGCAATGCTCAGAATATATAGGATGCTGAGAATTAAACCCAAGGTGGTGGGGCCAAAGAGATAGCATGGAAGTAGGATGTTTGTCTTGCATGCAGAAGGACGGTGGTTCGAATCCTGGCATCTCATGTGGTCCCCCGAGCCTGCCAGAAACGATTTCTGAACCTAGAGCCAGGAGTAACCCCTGAGCACTGGCAGGTGTGACCCCCTACCAATAAACAAACAAACAATCCAACCCAGGGTAGCTTCTATGCAAGGCTAGTGCCCTTCCTGCTGTACTATCTCTCCTGCCACTGGATACATTTATAAGAGAGAATTCTATCCCCTAAACACAACTTTTTTTTTTTGGGTGGGGGGCCACACCCGGCGTTGCTCAGGGGTTACTCCTGGCTGTCTGCTCAGAAATAGGTCCTGGCAGGCACGGGGGACCTTATGGGACACCAGGATTCAAACCACCACCTTTGGTCCTGGATCGGCTGCTTGCAAGGCAAACACCGCTGTGCTATCTCTCCAGGCCCCCTAAACACAATTCTAACATAGCTGGGTGCATAGAAATAAACACCCCCAGCAATCCCATTACTCACTTTTTGGTCATCAGGAATTGGTTCCTGAGACTTTCGAAGTGATACTCTTTCTTCATCCACCCAGTTGCCCCACTCCTCTGCTGGCGCATTCCAGTCCGAGCTGGGGTCTGCCGAAGACAGGCCATCTAAAAGCGAACAGTCTGAGTTAAGCAAAATTGCTGAGGCAAGAGAATGAGCAATATGCTAACCTAGAAACTACTTAATATGGTAAAAAGTGAAGGAATATAAACCAGTAAAGCGCCTAACAAGTATTTTTTGGGGGAGGGTGTCTATTTTGTTTATGGGCCACACCCAGCTGCACTCGGGTTACTCCTGACTCTGAGCTCAGAAATTAATCCTGGCAGGCTTAGGGGGTCATATGGAATGCTGGGGACCGAACCCAGGTCAGCTGCATCCAAGGCAAAAGTCCTATCTGCTATGCTATTGCTCCAGCCCCAGAAGTAAGTATGTATGTATGTATGTATGTATGTATGTATGTATGTATGTATGTATGTATGTATGTATGTATGTTTTTGGGACACACCCAGCAGTGCTCAGAGATTACTCCTGGCTGTGTTGAGAAATCGCTCCTGGAAGGCTCAGGAGACCATATGGGATCGAACCTGGGTCCATCCCGAGTTGGTCATGTGCAACTACCGCTATGCTATCTCTCAGGCCCCCAAAAGTATTTTTTTTTATTTGTTTTTTTGGGTCACACTCAGCAGCGCTCAGGGGTAACTCCTGGCTCTATGCTCAGAAATCGCTCCTGGCAGGCTGGGGGAACCATATGGGATGCCGGGATTTGAACCATCGACCTTCTGCATGCAAGGCAAATGCATTATCTCCATGTTATCTCTCCAGCCCCATTTTTTTTTGTTGTTTTTGGGCCACACCTGACGATGCTCAGAGTTTATTCCTGGCTATGTGCTCAGAAATTGCTCCTGGCTAGGGGGACTAGCTGTGTAAGGCAAATGCCCTACCGCTGTGCTGTCGCTCTGGTCCCCCCAAATAAGTTTTTAAGGCTTAAATGAGGGTTGGGCACAAGCTTTGTATGTGGAAAGCCCAGGCTCAATCCCTGACATTAAAGGGTCCCCAAACAAATGATTCAAATCCATAAAGGCCTCTCAGAGGCTCATGAAGCCTAGGAAAATGGAATTATATTAAAAGCCTGGGAAAAGAGAATTATATTAAATGACTCAAGTCACACATAGCTCGCATGTGTGAGGCACCAATGTCCTGCTTAACCCTACCCCAGCACTGTAGAAAGTCCTCCACAATTTAAAGTATAAATCTCTATTGTTCAAAAAAAGTTTTGTTTGTCAGTGCAAGGCACTGATCCCAGGGCCTGACTAACATCAGGCCAAGTACCATAGTGTTAGCATCATCCTTGGATTCTAAATGTCAATTTGTTGTTTTGCTTGTTGGGTCATACAGGACAGTACTGAAGGTACCATGCAGTGCTAGAGATTAAACCCCGTTACATGGTCTAGCCCATGTGAACTACGAGATTAACAGGCCCTGGAAAGATGCTCACAATACCAGTCAGCAGGCTCTTGAGTGCAGGAGGCTCAGACGTGGTGCTTCTGGTCCCCTAGGCAACATGCCAGGAGTAGCCCTGATGATTCTAAAAAATGACTCCCTTTTCCCCAAGAGGTTCATGAAGTAAAATAAAACATAAACTTTTTTTTTTTGGTTTTTGGGCCACACCCGGCGTTGCTCAGGGGTTACTCCTGGCTGTCTGCTCAGAAATAGCTCCTCTCCTGGCAGGCACAGGGGACCCTATGGGACACCGGGATTCGAACCAACCACCTTTGGTCCTGGATCAGCTGCTTGCAAGGCAAACACCGCTGTGCTATCTCTCCGGGCCCCAAACATAAACTTATTCTTTTTTTTTTTTTTGGTTTTTTGGGCCACACCCGTTTGATGCTCAGGGTTACTCCTGGCTAAGCGCTCAGAAATTGCCACTGGCTTGGGGGGACCATATGGGACGCCGGGGGATCGAACCGTGGTCCTTCCTTGACTAGCGCTTGCAAAGCAGACACCTTACCTCTAGCGCCACCTCACCGGCCCCCAATAAAACTTCTTGAATATATTTCCATGGAAATGGCTCCTAGTCTTAAGATCTCTTTATTTATAATTCAGAATAATTTCTGCCTCTCAATATGCTCCTTTTGCTGTCTTTTAAAGAGCCTGGTGAGGGTGGGAGAGATAGCACAACTGTAGGGCATTTGCCTTGCATGCAGAAGGATGATGGTTCAAATCCCGGCATCCTATATGGTCCTCCGAGCCTGCCAGGATGATTTCTGAGCATAGAGCCAGGAGTAGCCACTGAGTGCTGCTGGGTGTGACCCAAATACCAAAACCAAAACCAAAACCAAAAAAAAAAAAGAGAGCCTAATGAGCTTCCTTTTCAGATAAAAAGAAATTTGTCTCTTAATATGTTGGAAAAAAAATTGGGGAGAGGGTCACACCTGGTGGTGCTCAGGGGTTCTTCCTGGCTCTGTGCTCAGAAATCAACCTTGGCAGGCTCAGGGGACCATATGGGATGCCGGGATTGGAACCAACGTCCGTCCTGTGTTGGTTGTGTGCAAGGCAATGTTGGAAAAATATTAAGCATCTCACTGATCACCCTGATTTTATCACAGTGAGAAAATACGGTTTTCAGCTATTTCTTGTCATAACTAAATTTGCAGCTGACTTTTGTCAGTAAAATTAAAAAAAAAAAGTGAAAAGCCATTTTCTGGTGTTCAAACCATCAACACTGAATTTTTCCTCCTGAGTAGTTAATTGTATTGGATGTATTGAATAGTAAGATGAATGCAAAGTACTTTTCTTTTGCCACACCAGGCAGTATTCTGGGTTACTTCCAGTGTGTCATGTGAGGCTTGCTCCCAGTGGTGTGAGGGGCCTAGGTGGTGAAGGGGACCAAAATGGGGCCTCAAGCCTCTAAGCTTACTGTACCTCAAGTGACACTTGTTC
This sequence comes from Suncus etruscus, assembly GCF_024139225.1. Lineage (NCBI taxonomy): Eukaryota > Metazoa > Chordata > Mammalia > Eulipotyphla > Soricidae > Suncus > Suncus etruscus. Next base: position 153,857,375 of record NC_064852.1, on the reverse strand, counting down.
TATGCGTCAGATTGCATCCCTATCTACTCTGTATGGGAATCATTATTCTCGAAGATACTGTACTAACCCTAAGGGTCTGTCCTGAGGCTGGGAGGAGTTCGTGTGTGAGAGACCCTGGCTCAGCCTGAGTCCCACAGTCTCCAGCATGTCTGAGAGCATGCAGCATGCCAGGAGAAGCCCCTCAATATCTCAGGTGTGGGTCGGACACCAGAACAAAAGCCCAAGTACTTTTAACCTTTACACTATACTACAGTGATTTTATTCACTCCGCAGGTTCAAAAGCATCAAAAAAGCTCTAACAGAACTTGATGGTTTTATTTTCAGGGGCTGTGATGATGAATTCCCTTATGGCCAATTTAACCTCCGATTAACTGCTGCCTCAATACAATGTCACCTCTGGTGCTAGAGCATAGGCTTTGCATGGGGGAGGCCAGGCTTAAGTCCCCATGGTCTCCTGTGCCCTTCCCCAGGCAGCACCAAGAGAAAAATCCCAAATACAGAGCCAGGATAGTCTGAGCACAATCAGATGTGGCCCCCAAAACAGCCCAAAGATAATCACATTTCTGCTTTTCGTACTGTAAGCTTATGCTCAAGCTCATGGCTAAATTCAATCTGCTGACCTTGATGCCGAGTCAGCCAAAGGGACCAGCACCTTAACTGTCCCCACTGCTCCCAGTACGGAGCTGTGAGTATAGCAGTTGTCTGCCACCTCTCTTCAAGGGACTGGAAGAGTCCAATCGAGCTCTTCTGTCCGAGCACAGGGTCTGCTTGTTTCATTTCCTCAAGCACCCAACTCTCTTTTTGTTTTATTTTTGGGTCACACCCAGCAGTGCTCAGGGGTTCCTCCTGGCTCTATGCTCAGAAATCGCTTCAGGCAGGCTCATGGGACCATATGGGATGCTGGGATTTGAATCATCGTCCTTCTGCATGCAAGGCAAACGCCTTGCCTCCATGCTATCTCTCTGGCCCCTAGAGTTTCTTAATCTTGACAGCAAAGTTAAGACTTTCACTATCTGGCTCTCCCTAATGTGTTCTTCTAACCTAAGTGCACCCCCTTCACCTTCAGTTGATGAGGCAGAAGGTAACTGTAACCTCTGTTGTGTCATAAGCGAATTTGAGGCAGTCCAGGTGGTGGTCCCAAGCAAGACAATGGCTCAGATGACCCAAGTCTACCTAACAGCTAGCTGAGTGACCTGTGGAACCTTCACAACTTGGCTTTGCCTCAGTTTGTTTTGCAAAGTGTGGAAGGAAAAGAACTCTACTTTATACGGACTCTAGTTAATACGCACAGGATTATTCCAGTAGCTATCTGCTGTCACCACACATCTGTACACAAAACACTAAAGTACTAAAGATGTGAACAGGAATTTCTAGCTCCAGCAGGTTCAACTCTATTTGAAAAATAAAAGTCTTAAAAATTATGCTTTCTGGGGCCAGCGAGGTGGCGCTAGAGGTAAGGTGTCTGCCTTGCAAGCACTAGCCAAGGAAGGACCATGGTTCGATCCCCCGGCGTCCCATATGGTCCCCCCAAGCCAGGGGCAATTTCTGAGCGCTTAGCCAGGAGTAACCCCTGAACATCAAACGGGTGTGGCCTGAAAAACCAAAAATAAATAAATAAATAAATAAATAAATAAATAAATAAATAAATAATGCTTTCTTAAAATTAAAAAAAAAAAAAAAAAAAAGCTTTCGTTTGTTTTTGTGTCACACCCAAGAGTGCTTGAGGAACATAATCTGAGAGATCAAGCTTGGGTCTTCCACAGGTTTGAGTTCAGCTATGGAACTTTCTTCTCTTAAGCCGTGATTGAAGAGCGCGCACGCGCGCATGCACACACACACGTTTCAAAAATGCTGAGAAAGAAATTGGGGTGAGAGATGACACACACACACACACACACACACACACACACACACACACACACACACACACACGTTTCAAAAATGCTGAGAAAGAGGTTGGGGTGAGAGATGAACTCTTAGAGTTGCAAGCCTGGAATCTGAGGGAGCCAATTTGGTTTCCAGCACTACAGGGCAAGGCCCGGGGAGCCTTCACAATGACAACCTGAATAGCTTCACGGCATGGGCCCGAGCACTGAGCCATCTGGCCTGGCTGGCTGAGGGTTATTGGGAGTGGCCCCTGCCATCATCCCCACTCCTGATAAGCTCAGGGGACCATATGGGATGGCAGGGATTGTATCTGAGTTGGCTAAATGCCACTCCGCTGTCCTCCCCACTCTCCAAATAAAAGGTGGTCTCAGCTTCATTTTTTTTTTGGTTTTTGGGCCACACCCAGTAACGCTCAGGAGTTACTCCTGGCTATGTGCTCAGAAGTTGCTCCTGGCTTGGGGGACCATATGGGACACCGGGGGATCGAACCGCGGTCCGTCCAAGGCTAGCGCAGGCAAGGCAGGCACCTTACCTTTAGCGCCACCGCCCGGCCCCCAGCTTCATTTTCTTGAGGGTGGAGGTAGCACAGCACCTGAGGCACTACTGTCTTGTATGTAGAAGAGCCAGTTCGATCCCTGGCACTGCATATGGCTCTCCCAAGTTACCACTGATGGGTCATTCCTGAGCACAAAGCCAGAAACAGTCTCCGAGTATTGCCCAAACACAACATTTTCAGGACAATCGGCCTTTCACCTTTTTATGCCTTTACTAGAAATTAGAATTCCAAATCATTTCTCTATTATCTATTTTAACAAATCTAAAAAGAGAAAGAGAACATTCATTTAAAACAGAACTTTAAGGGCCGAAACGATAGTGCAGCGGTAGGGCATTTGCCTTACATGCGGCTGATCCATGACAGACCTGGGTTCGATCCCTGGCTCCCATGTGGTCCCCCAAGCCAGAAACAACTCCTGAGCGCATAGCCAGTAAACAACTGAGCGTCACCGGGTGTGGCCTCAAAACAAAACAAAACAAACAAATAAAAAAAACCCAGCAGCTTAAAATAGAACTACAGAGCAACTTAAGAGAACTTTATATTTAAATATCCCTTTAACCATAAAAAGTAACTATAGTATTAATGCTACAGGCAAAGTCAATAATTAGCTTACAATCAATACAGTTCATATTAATTACTATGGCTTAACAGATGAGAAATGAGAAAATTACAACATAAAGCATGAATTGAGAGTGCTTGAATAAAGTTCTGGAAAAGGAAACTGGTAATTCCGAAAAGGACATACTTAACCCAGACCACTCATCATCGATGTAGGGCTGGTTACGGCCAACATCCCACTGATAATCAGAAGCAGAAGACTGAGAAACGGGCTCAGCAGCAGACCCTTAAATGAACAACGAATACAGGAAAATTAAAAATGCAACTTTCCAATGATGTTTCATAACAACAATAGAGCTAAACTTCGCATGTGGAGATTGATTTTTTATTTCTCCTAAAAAGAAAAATTTAGACATTAGAGTTGAGATAAAGTAGAACTGAGGATAATCTGAGATTATGCTTGATTTAATTTTACTGACAAGAAATATTTTCTCCCCTAGTATCAATCAATCCCCTGGAGTTTGTCTTTTATAATATTATACTTTTATAATAATATACACATTTCAAAAAATGTTTTGAAAAATGTAATGTATGTAAAGTAATAAAATATAACAAAACCCCTGGCTGTCCCAAAGGGAATGCTTGTATACTGTGACTCCTGAAGGGGAGAAGGACAAAGTGTAGGCATTTGCTAGAACCGGTGGCCTGTGTGAAGCTGGAGAAACGGAGCCTCTCAGGAGAGTTGAGCCTAAGGCCAGCTCCAGGTCGAGAGCAGGTATATTGACAGAGAAAAGAATAGGGGCCGGAGTAATAGGACAAGGGGGAGTGTTTGCCTTGCAATTGGTGGACCTGGGTTCAAGCCCTAGCATCTCTCATGGCTCCCTGAGCAATGCCAGGAGTGATAGTTAAGTGTAGAACCAAGGGTAAGCTCTGAGCACTATTGGATATGGCCTAAAAACAAAACAAACAAAAAAAGGAGAAGAAAAAGAATATTGTCTTTTTTAAATGGGGAGGACACAAAATTTGGTGATGCTCATAGGGTTACACTTGGCTTGCTGCCCCTGAATCACGCCTGGCAGGCTCTGGAACCAAAATGGATATTGGGGATAGAACCTGGGCTGGCCTGCATGGCAAGAGCCCTCCCCATTGTGTTATCAATCTCTAGTCCAGACTACTATCATTTTTTAAAGGTTCTATGTTGTGATTGTTCACATTAGTGGGGACTAGCTGGCTGAGTGAGTGGATCACACCAAGAGTGATCCACTATCTAGAACTTCAATAAGATTTTGTGAGAATAATTTCACAGCTTCCAGGTCCAAACCCATCTCAATAGTGAGATATTTCAAGGGTGTGTACATATACATTTATGCCTACATACACACAGAGCACGCACTCTCTTCACACCTTCAGCACCAGCGTTCTCAGGTGTTAGATTACTTTCATACTCAATTTTGATTCAGAGCCATTGACAAAGAAATGGTCAAGAAAAAAGACTGCCTAGCCGTCTGTACTGTATACATCCACTTCTCATTCAAGTCCTTACTCACCTGTAGTTATTCACTTGGCTATAGGTGACCTTACTACCAGCCCACTAATAGAACTACTTGATGAAAACTCCCAAAGTTATGGATATTCTCACATACATGTTAGTAGCATTATTCTAAAAATTCTTTCCTGTCACTGTCTTTAGCAATTCATGATGCCCCTCTGAACACAGTAAGAGAAATGGACTGTTGCATTCACCTAAGGCAGCAAACAATGGGCTTGTGCCCCTAGAACTGCTGCACTGTTTATAAGAGCAGGGCTTAGCACTGCAATTACGCACCCCACCTTTTAAGGGGAAGATTGGGGCCATACCTGGCAATTATGCTCAGGTATAACTCTTGGCTCTGCACTCAGAAATTACTCCTGGCAGGCTCAGGGTACCATTTGGGAGGGCCCCAGGACTGAGCTCTGGTTAGTTTTGTACAAGACAAACACATGGGGCCGGGCGGTGGCGCTAGAGGTAAGGTGTCTGCCTTGCCAGCGCTAGCCTAGGACGGACCGCGGTTCGATCCCCCGGTGTCCCATATGGTCCCCCAAGCCAGGAGCAACTTCTGAGCACATAGCCAGGAAAAACCCCTGAGCATCACCGGGTGTGGCCCAAAAACCAAAAACCAAAAAAAAAAAAAGACAAACACACACCCTCCTTGCTATACTATCCTTCAGGCCCTAAGAATTACTATGTTTGGGGCCGGGCGGTGGCGCTAAAGGTAAGGTGCCTGCCTTGCCTGTGCTAGTCTTGGACGGACTGCGGTTCGATCCCCCGGTGTCCCATATGGTCCCCCAAGCCAGGAGCAACTTCTGAGCACATAGCCAGGAGTAACCCCTGAGCGTTACCGGGTGTGGCCCAAAAACCAAAAAAAAAAAAAAAAAAAAAAAAAAAAAAGAATTACTATGTTTAATATGGCCTATAACATGAACAGTTTTCACATTTTCAAATGGGTTGGAAAAAACCTGCAATATTTCAGAACTAGGGCCGGAGAGATAGCACAGTGGTAGGGCGTTTGCCTTGCAAGTGGCCGACCCAGGACGGACAGTGGTTCGAGTCCCGGCATCCCATATGGTTCCCCGTGCCTGCCAGGAGCGATTTCTGAGCAGAGAGCCAGGAGTAACCCCTGCGCGCTGCCAGGTGTGACCCAAAAACCAAAACCAAAAACTAAAAAAATAAATATTTCAGAACTAAATGCACTCATCTATCATCTATTCATCTGAGTATAAACCACCCGAATGATTTCTTGCTACCACAACAGAATTAGGTGGTTGCAAGAGAAGTAAAATGGATCATTTCAAGAGTGACCAAGTCCAAAATATTTGCCACTGGGCCTTTTACAGAAGTTTGCTGAGCCCTGCTCTAGAGGAATCAATTAGGACAGTGGGTCTGCCCGGGATTCAACTTGAACGAAGTATCTATTATACAAGTTATCTATCAAACTGCCTAATATCTTAACACTTAAATACAGCTTCTAGATGATGAATAAAATAAGTGTCCATTTACGTACTGCTGAGCTACTATAGCTTATTGGTAACTGTAATTTCTTTTTTTTCCCTTTGGTTTTTGGGCCACACCCGGTGATGCTGAGGGGTTACTCTTGGCTGTGCGCTCAGAAATCGCTCCTAGCTTGGGGGACCATATGGGACGCCAGGGGATCAGACCACGGTCTGTCCTAGGTTAGGATGTCCGCTTGTGCCCCCAACTGTGTAATTGTGTCCCCAATTGCTCCGGCCCCAACTGTGTAATTTCTAAATTCATGTGCACTCGAAGAAAAGTTATTTGTGACTTAGCCTCACCTGAAAGCCTTAGCTATAAATTCACACGATTCAGTAAACAAGTGCCAGACTGCAGCATGATGAGCAGATTCGAGCCCCGAGCAGAGACCCGTGTATTTGCACACTGCCCTGCTTTAGTCAGGCAAACTTTGACTAATGAGCTTCCTAGCTTCCTGACCCAAAGGAACAGGCAGATGAGAACTGGGGTCCTTCTTTCTCTACTTTTTGTTCAGGCCTGCCACTTAATTCACGCATCTGTTATTTATGTTGATACCTGACACTCTTATTTCAAATCGCAAGTGTTAATATGAAACAAAAGAGATTTTGGGTTAACTAAATGAAAGACTGTTTTCACATACCAGGAACAGCAGAGTTAAGTGTGAGAGATGCCAAAGCAGCAGAATTCTGTTCAGAGGAATTCACCCCCCTATCCACACTAGACCAAGCAGCTGTTAAAATAAAGAACGTCACTTGGAATCTGGATTTGCAACGCAACTTAAAAGACTGTACAGATTAACAAACTGTGATAACAATATTTGAAAAGAATCTCGGAAATAAGAATCACTGATTAGAGCAATGCTACCATTTATTCGATGTCTGTGAAATGCTGAACGAAGTTTCAAAATAACTGACAAATAGCTAGAAAAGCAGCTGAGCCTTTCCAGGAAGATAAGGCAATCTCTAAAGCCTATGTATGGCAAACTACCTTGTTGTCTACCAAATTAAGCGGTTAGTTCTGACCAGGTGTTGAGCTTGGCACTTGACGTTCACTATCGCTGATCTTCACAACTACTTAAGATGAAGTTCGTACATATTGGATAACTAAGAATCTCCAAACACATTCCATAAACCGAAAGCAGAACATTCCATATGCATTCCATAAACCAAGCAGGTCTCTGAGATTTGTAATTTTTGAACATTTAAGGAACATAAAATCATACATGATGCCGGTCATATCTGGCTCTTTGAAGGATTCATCACAAACCTAATTTCCAGTTACCTTTATCTTTCTACAAAGAAACTGATTCACTGAGGCAGAAACTAAGTGGCTGCCTAATTTGATCTGTAGCAACAGATCAAAAGTATGAAGTAATTTATGTCCTAATTATGAAAATGCTATATAGCTTTATTCTTTTTTGGAGGTTGGGAAATAGCCACTGTGCTCAGGGCTTACTTCTGGCTGCCTACTTTCATCAATCACTCAGGTGGTAATTGGGGAAATGCCACATGTGGTATTGAATTGTGGACTGAACTTGGGTCAGGGGTATGCAAAGCAAGCATTCTTCCTGCTGTACTGCCTATTCTTCCCCCAGAAAATGCTATATGACTCTTCTAAGTAAATTGCAATTATCTCTTGGAGATCTTAACATTACTTAAAATCTGTTTCTTTAATTGCAGAAACTTTTCACTGATAAAAACAAGCCTGGAAATTTAGGTATTATCTATTCTTCCAAACTAATTCTACATACTTTTTTTTTTCATTTGTTTTTTTTTTTTGCACCACTCTTGGCAATGCTCAGAGCTTACTCCTAGAGGTGCTTAGGAGACCCAAAGGAATGCTGGGGACTGAACCCAGGGTTGCTTTGGGAAAGGCAAGTGTCCTACCTGTTATAGTATCTCTCTGGTTCCCTCTACATAATTTTTGAAAACTGCAGGGGGAGGAGAGGAGAGTAAGCTTAAGAACAGTATTAGTAAATGACCTAGTATTTACTTCTTGGATTAGTCAAAATGCCAATATTAGTTAAAAACCTTTTTCTAAGTTTAAAAGGGCAGAAAAGGTTTTCCTCTTTAAACATTAAAATCACTCTCAAATAGAATAGGTTAAGGCGTAGGGAATGACAACAAAATAATATATAAAATTTTCACGCTTACTCGCTTTAAAAAGTCAATCAGGGGCCGGAGAGATAGCATGGAGGTAGGGCGTTTGCCTTGCAAGCAGAAGGATGATGGTTCGAATCCTGGCATCCCATATGGTCCCCGAGCCTGCCGGGAGTGATTTCTAACCGTAGAGCCAGGAGTGACCCCTGAGCGCTGTCGGGTGTGACCACCCCCCAAAAAAAGTTAACCAAAAAAAATTTTTACTTTTTGATTAACAAATTAGAAAATAGTAATAAAATCCTCAAACCAAAAATCCCACTAATAATCGAGCACTGGCCAAATGTTATTTTGACAGGTCTCTCAGGAACCGCCCTGGCTATATGCGGTCCTTTACCCCCATACCATTCCTCTGAGGAATCAATCCTGAAGGGAAAAAAATCTGCCTGCAAACAATTTTCCAATGGTGAAAAAGGACGAAGACACTAATTTGATAACTCTAGTTAACTTAGAATACATAATACATCATAAAGCTATTCAACAAGAGCAAGGAAAGTGAATAGCATATTAAATAGGAGGAGGACATAAACTGGTTTGTATCAAAAAAACAAACCAAAATCTCAGGCAAACAAAACCCACACCTGAAGAACAAAAAAAGACAGCTGAGGGGCTGGACAGATAGCACAACCGTACAGTGTTTGTCTTGCACACAGGCACAGAAGGCAGACCCAGGACTGATAGTCGTTAGAATTTCAGCCTCTCATATGGTTAGTCCCCTGAACCTGCCAGGAGCGATCTCTGAGCACAGAGTCAGGATGTGCCGCCAGGTGTGACCCCCCCAAAAAAACAAGACAGCTGAAAAATCCCAACCGCTGGGGCTCTTGATGAGTGGTGAGGGGGCCAATAAATTCTGCTTCTCAGCACTTTTCATTACAAACTGGACTTTCTTTTTCCTGGCACACATTCTTACGGGCATGTGCCTGAAAGCAGCTCTTGAGCAGGCGCTGTTGCCCTGCCATGTGAGGCCCATCCCCTCAATCATAAAAACAAAAACACCAGTGATGTTTCTGAATGTAGCCAGGAGTAAACCTAAACATCAATGGTGTGACCCAAAAACCAAAACCAACCCCCCAAAAAACCACCCTTCAAGCCTAATAATATACTATGTTGTGTTTTCGCTGACTAATTTGTACAACTGCTAAAATTAAGCAAGAAGCCTGGTAAACCTTGACATTACTAGCAAACCTAACCGTAAGGGTAAGATATACTAATAAACGGGACAGCATGAAGAATAAACGCTGTTACTCACCTATTTCCACACCAAGGAGCTGAAAGAGCTGATCTGTGTGGCATGACTAAATTCCTACCCAGATGTAATAAAAATTCTGAACTATTCAAAATGTAGTCAGAAATCATTCGTTCACACTCCTTACCAATGCCAGAAAATATGGAGCGGTCACTCCAACTTCTTCCCCAGTCCTTGCCGTTGGCGCTGGTGCTGCTGGCGCTGGCCTCGCCAGGGTCCGGGCCCCAGGCAGCCGGCTCGGCCTTCCTCTTGCCGGCGGAGGCAGGGGTGACTGAGTTCCACTTCTCCTCTCCTGCATTCAGCGGGCTGGAGAGTTTCAGAGACTTGTCATTCCAGCTTCCGCCGTTGACAGCAAGGTTTTCATTCAAGCTTGAAGAAACTTCAATACAGAAAAGACAGATATAAAATGGATCTGTGACTCCAAGGCGTTTCCAAATTGCCGCACGACTGCCCCGTTCCAGTTCTCCTTCACTCTCTCTCTACAGCCCCGTCAATAGCTGGAGCTTTAAAATAAAAGCAGAATTTAAAAAGTGACATCCCAAGGATGAATCATCTTAAATCTAAAAAGAAGCTTGTACCTAATATAGACTGAGTGATGTTTCCAACAACCAAATGACTTGCTCAAAGGAAGTGGGACAGAGCACAAGAGAACTCAGCACATGTTGCTGCAGTCTCTCGGGCTTAGCTACATGTGGTTTCCATACACAACCCCCTGATAGGGGCTAGAGCGATAGCGCAGCAGTGTGGCGTTTGCCTTGCACACGGCTGACGTGGGATGGACCTGGGTTCAATCCCTGGCATCCCATATGGCCCCGAGCCTGCCAGAGCCCGGAGTAATACCTGAGTACTGCTGAGTGTGGCCCCCAAACCAAAAAACTCAAAATGCTCTGATACACTATGTATGTATGAGATAGTGGCTCAATGAGATAGTGACTACAGAATAAGTGGAAAAGTATTTTTTGATTCTTAGGCCACTCTTGGTGCTATTTGCAGGGACCATCTGGAGCCAGGGATCAAACATGAGTTTTCTGCATACAAAAGATGCACTTAGCTCACTGAAGTGTGTGTGCGACTAAGCACATGTTTATATGTAAGTTTATATTATATATATATATATATATATATTTTTTTTTTTTTGGTTTTTGGGCCACACCCGGCATTGCTCAGGGGTTACTCCTGGCTGTCTGCTCAGAAATAGCTCCTGGCAGGCACGGGGGACCATACGGGACACCGGGATTCGAACCAACCACCTTTGGTCCTGGATCGGCTGCTTGCAAGGCAAACGCCGCTGTGCTATCTCGCCGCTGTGCTATCTCTCTGGGCCCTATATTATATTTAAATGTAAGTTTATATGTTCCTAGGCATTCCGAGGTATAGGAGTATGTTTGTCTCTTAAGTACAGGTATACAAATTAATTTTGTTCTGCTCAACTTCCTAATAACTGAGAATCACGGCATGAAGAAAGCTGGCACTGTTTAAGAACAAGCCTGCAGGGCCGGGCGGTGGCGCTAAAGGTAAGGTGCCTGCCTTGCCTGCGCTAGCCTTGGACGGACCGCGGTTCGATCCCCTGGTGTCCCATATGGTCCCCCAAGCCAGGAGCAACTTCTGAGCACATAGCCAGGAGTAACCCCTGAGCGTTACCGGGTGTGGCCCAAAAAAAAAAAAAAAAAAAAACCAAAAAAAAAAAAAAGAACCAGCCTGCAGGCTCAGGATGAAAGTTTAGCAGGCACGGGGCGGCTCACCTTGCACAAGACCAACCCAGGTCTGGCACCATCTATTTGGTTCCCTGAGCACAGGGGAAGTAAGCATTAAGAACCAAGGGTATATGGCCCCTTCTTCCCAAAGGAGGGGATTAGATAATATAGTGGGTAGGTTACTTGCCTTGCACATGCCGACCAAAGTTCAATCTCTATCACCCCAAGAGTGATTTAAATCCCCACACCAAACCAAAAAGAAACCCCAAGCCTGAAATGAGAAAGTGATTTTCTATGTTTGTATGTAAGATACACTATGCCCCTTAATCCAATCTTTATCATGTATTTCCTATTTGTGATGTACTATATGTGTGTGTGTGTGTATGTATGTATATCCTGAATTCAGTTCATTTATTCTAAACTGTTTAATATTACTATAAAAATGTTTTAAGTATTACAGGCTTAAGGCTTTTTACTTATTGGTAAGAAAAACTATTTTTTTTGTTTTGCTTTTGGGCCACACCTTGTGATGCGCAGGGGTTATCCTTGGCTATGCGCTCAGAAATCATTCCTGGCTTGGGGGACCATATGGGTCGCCAGGGGATTGAACCTAGATGGGCTGCGTGCAAGGCAAACGCCCTACTGCTGTGCTATTGCTCTGGCCCCAAGAAGAACCTCTTCTCTCTATCTGAGATATGCTTAAATTAAACTCAAGGCCCTCCACTGCCAAAATCTTTTTTCTCTACTGCCTTAAATGATAAAGAAACAAAATTACATGTAATTTACTATCAATAGAATAGTTTCTCTATGGGGATCAGAGGGAAATACTAGAGCATACCAATGACACGACTATCAGCGTGGGATTAATTTTTTTTTAACCTTTTATTTCTTAAAATATTTGGATTGGGGGGCCGAAGAGATAGCACTGCGATAGGGCATTTGCATTGCATGCAGTGATGGTGGTTCAAATCCCGGCATCTCATATGATCCCCCGTTCTTGCCAGGGCGATTTCTGAGCACAGAGCCAGGAGTAATCCCTCTGCACCACCGGATGTGACCAAAAAAAAAAAAAAAAAAAGCAAACAAAATATTTGGATTGGGTTAGTTCAGTTACTGAAAACAATTTTGGGGCTGGAGAGATAGCACAGTGGGCCATTTTTTTTGTGGGTTTTTTTTTTTTTTGGTTCACACCTGGCAGTGCTCAGGGGTTATTTCTGGCTCCAGGCTCAGAAATTGCTCCTGGCAGGCACAGGGGACCATATGGGGTGCCGGGATTTGAATCGATGACCTCCTGCATGAAAGGCAAACGCCTTACCTCCGTGCTATCTCTCCGGCCCCCACAGTGGGCAATTTTAAGGCTTTCTCACCTACTGTGTCAATCATGGAAGGGAAGATGTATTTAAGTTTCTATTATGATAAACCTCCCAATGAAGTTACATATACTTTACTCACCCTGAAGTATGGAATCTCCTTTTCCAGATTTAAAGTTGCTAACTTGAACATTTAGATGAGAATCACCTGGTTGAAAGAGAAATAAAATTCATTCAACACGACAAAGGTTAGCCAGCACATTAAATTTGAAATAAACAACAATATTTACTTATTTTTAAACGAAATTTTAATAATTTGTTGATTGCTCTTTTAAGTACTGAATTCTTACACTGAAGAGCTAATTTATTTCATCATAACGTTAATATTTCTCTGTCCTTAAGAAACCAAATGCTCTATTTAGCATATAAAAGAGAAGTCAACTCAAACGCCAATCAAAGCTCTGGAAAACTTTTCTGAACATATACAGTGTCTGAGGTCCTGTAATGGTGCTCAAGATTCTTTTAATGAGAAACTGGAGAACTGGGCTCTGAGATTGGATTCAACTTTGCCACCAGTACCAGCTGCTTTCAACAAGCCTGGAAACAAACATCTATGTAAGAGGAACTTTGCCAGCATTTGGGACCAGGACTTAAGGAAACATGGCAAGAGATGAGTAGGTATGTTTTAGTTTTAACAAAGCTATTATTGCCTGACACAGCAAGCACGCTGCCCAAATTCTGCACGTGCCTGTTTCAGCAGGAAGCAGACACAGGACAGGGAAGAGGGTTCAAAACACCAAAGCAAGGCTCGTGTGCAAATCATGAAATGGGTGTCAGTTATTGCTGGATCACAGCAATAAATTCCACCAAGTTAGCAACAAAAATGGGGAAAGGTATGAACGTTAAGAAAATGGTGAGAGGGGCCGGCGAAGTGGCGCTAGAGGTAAGATGTCTGCCTTGCCAGAGCTAGCCAAGGAAGGACCAGGGTTCGGTCCTCCAGCGTCCCATATGGTTCCCCCCCCCCAAGCCAGGGGCAATTTCTGAGTGCTTAGCCAGGAGTAACCCCTAAGCATCAAACGGGTGTGGCCCAAAAAACAAAAAAACAAAAAAAAAAAAAAAAGAAGAAAATGGTGAGAAGGGCTAAAATGATAACATGGTGGTAAGGTGTTTGCTTTGCACACAGTGCACACAGCTGACCTGGGCTCGATCCCCAGAATCCCATATCCCTGAGCACTGCACCAAGAAGAAAGAGAAAGAGAAAGAGAGAGAGAGAGAGAGAGAGAGAGAGAGAGAGAGAGAGAGAGAGAGAGAGAGAGAGAGAGAGAGAGAGGAGCAAGCAAGCGAGCGAGCAAGCAGTTATGGCATTTGCATGGTTGACTAACCCAGATTCGATCCCTGATACCCTCTTGCCCCACACATTCCCCAGTCCCATCAGGAGTAATATCTGAGCTCAGAGCCAGGAATAATCTATGCATATAGTGAGTGTGTCCCCAAAATAAGAACGTGGTTTAGAAGAAAGAAGGGGATGAGGAAGAAATGACAAGGTAAAATGGGTAAATCATCCTGCAGACTCAAGTCTCCAGGGCACAAAGGAGGGAAAAGTCAAAACTACCAACAAGTCATCATTACTAGGTAATTTGGGCCTTTAAATGACTCATGAAGAATATAGCTCAAAAACCTTCCCCATCAGCGTCTAGCTTCATCAAACACCTGCAGCACTCTCAAAGAATTGGGTGCCCAGAAACACCCCATATAGGAAAGGGACAAATAAGCCCAGCAGGGAGATCATTTGCCTTTCGCTTGGCTGACCAGATTTGGTCTGAGTGCAGAGGCAGGGGTAAGCCTTTAACGCTGCCATTTTGGCCCAGAAACAAACAAAAAAAGTCCTGTCCACTAGAAAAATGAAGATGAAGAGAACCAGGGTAAACCAACACACATAAGGGGAAAAAAGGCAACGATCCTTTTCTCCTATGACTCAAGGCAAAGGCAATGGGATGTTCCAGGCCATCCAGCAGGCAGCACGTCCAAAGGGAGGCTGAGGCTGTAGGCAGCAGGGAAGCCACTCCATGGGCCACATGCTCTCACGAAGAAGGGTATATCAGCATGTTAGGGAAGAAAGCCAAGAAAGGCCGATTTCTTCCGTGCACCTTCCTCAAGAAGCCGGATTTGTGGCCTCCCTCATATCTCACTCATATACCTTTGTTCTTCTTGGAGCCAACGGGAAATGATGCAGCTGCAAGTTGCTCGCTGGTAACAGTGATGGTGCTTTCTATCCCAGGGAGAGTTGAATCCAATGAGCCAGAATCAGTCTGCACCTTATCCCGTTTACGCTGCTGCCGTTTCTCTCTGTGACTAATCTTAGTTTCCCAGGCTCCTGACATAGCCCCAGAAGAAAAAGGTCAGTTATTCAGTGAAGAGGGGGAAGACAACAAGCTGTAGTTACTTTGTATTTGGCAAGTGGGGGGCTGATGGGGCAGGCACACAAAAATACCACGCCAGATATATGCTGATTATAGTTAACTAATAACATATTATAAGCATTTAACTACCATTCTTTAGCATGTCATTTATGATTTAGAAAAATTATAACTATGTAATCTTGTGTATCTTCTATCTTGCTGGCTACAACTGACCGAATTATTAGAATGGCATAAGAGGTTCTTACTAACAAATGGTCACATTAGGTGATGACAACAAATGGCTTATCGGGGGTGGGGGGGTTGGTGTGGAGAGATAGCAAATCTAGTAGGGCATTTTCCTCTAACTCGGCCAACCAGGGACAGACCAGGGTTCAATTCCTGGCATCCCATATGGTCCCCTCCTGCCAGGACCGATGAGCAAAAAGCCAGAACTGATCCGAGCATTGCTGGGTATGACCCAAAAAAACAAAACAAAAAACAATTATTTTAAATTTATACTTCTTTCAATGTGCTCAGGTACCTTCATCAGCTTCCTTCCCGTCATGGCGTGAACTGCTCTGCACTGCTTTAGCGTCGGGCTTTGATTTCTTCTTATTTTTCTTTGACTGGAAGTAAAACAATGTTATTTACCATTTCATTGTTTTTTTTCAAAGGCAGTAAAATACATAAAGAAACGTATGATGCTGACAACCGCCCCCAAATGGTGTTGGATTAACAACATGTAAATGGCAGTAATAGCATCTTACACCATTTAATCAGTCATTACTATGAGCTTAAGTACTTTACATTAATTTTATTATTTATTCCTTAGAAACCTCACTAGAGAAAATAGTACTTGCATTTTAGAGACAAGAAAATGAAAACTTAGATGTTGAATATGGAAAAATTGTTCGAGTCACATGAAGTTAGTAATTAGTAACTGACGGCCGTATTCAGGACTACTATTCTATCTGGTTCCAAAGTCAGTGCCATTTGCTATCAAAGTATCCTATCTTAGTCCAGTTTCCATGCATAGGGTAAAATACTATGGTACAATAAAACAAAAATTTTCAGTGTTCAAAAAAAAAATAATGTAGGGTGGCTAAGAGATAGCACAGGTAGGGTGTTTACCTTACACTCAGCCAACCCAGGATGGACCCCAGTTCAATTCCAGGCATCCAATATGGTCCCCCGAGCCTGCCAGGAGCAATTTCTGAGTGGAGAGTCAGGAATTAACTCCTGAGTGCTGTTGGGTGTGGTCTCCCCCAAAAAGGAGGAGAAAAACAATGAAGCAATAACTGATTTTTGGATTTCATAAAGCAGAGTGGTTTTGGCAACCCTGTATATAGAACTGAATCAATCAATCGGACAAAGCATATATTTTGTCAGTTTAAACAACTTGAAAAATCTTTTTTTGGGGCTGGGAAGGTGGCGCTAGAGGTAAGGTGTCTGCCTGGCAAGCGCTAGCGTAGGACGGACAGTGGTTTGATCCCCCGGCGTCCCATATGGTCCCCCCAAGCCAGGGGCGATTTCTGAGCGCATAGCCAGGAGTAACCCGAGTGTCACAGCCGGCAGCGCTCAGGGGTTACTCCTGGTTCTATGCTCAGAAATAACCCCGGCAGGCTTGGGGGACCATATGGGATGCTGGGATTCCAACCACCATCCTTCTGCATGCAAGGCAAATGCCTTACCGCTATGCTATCTCTCCGGCCCCCGAAAAATCTACATTTTAAACATGCTAGATGTTAACTCTTTAAAGAAAAGACACTGGGTGGCTGGAGCAATGGCAGAGTTGGGAGGGCAGCTGACCTTGTATGCAGCTGACCTGGGGTCGATCCCCAGCATTTTAAATGTTCTCCTGAGCCTGGCAGAGCTAGGAGTAAACCCCTGATTACTGCCAGGTGTGACCCAAAACCGAAAAGAAAAGGGGAGGGGACAGGAGGGAACAAGGAGGAGGAGGAGGAGGAGGAGGAGAAGGAGGAGAGGAAGGAGAGGGAGAGAAAATGTTGGGCCAGAGAGAAAGTACAGCAAAAGGCTGATCTTGTATGAGGATAAACCACCTTTTATTCTGGGTGTAGACCTAGCAGTGTCTGCCTCTGGACTTTTTCTGTTTGGGGGCCATATCTGGCGGGGGTGGAGTGGGGGAAGAGAAAGATTTGGGACACTGATGGTGGGAATGTTGCACTGGTGAAGAGGGGTGTTCCAAGTGACCCACTTTCAAAAATTAGTTTATAAAGTATAATCAGGGCCCGGAGAGATAGCACAGTGGCATTTGCCTTGCAAGCAGCCGATCCAGGACCAAAGGTGGTTGGTTCAAATCCCAGTGTCCCATATGGTTCCCCGTGCCTGCCAGGAGCGATTTCTGAGCAGACAGCCAGGAGTATCCCCTGAGCACCGCCGGGTGTGACCCAAAAACCAAAAAAACCAAAAAACAAAACCAAAAACAAAACAAATAAAGTATAAACAAACTGTCTTTATGGAATAAATATGGATAAAGCCTTACTCTTGACTTAGTCTAGTTTCCTGTTTGTTATGTGGCTTTCACTCACTTTTGCCACCATCTTTTAAACTGTCAGCACTGTTTTTATGCTGTGTCCAACAGAACAAGTGGATGAAGCAGTATGTTTGGGTTGATGAGGAGTGTACTGTTTTGATAATTTTTGTTTGTTTGTTTTGGTTTTTGGGCCACACCTGGTGACGCTCAGGGGTTACTTCTGGCTATGCATTCAGAAATTGCTCCTGGCTTGGGGGACCATATGGGATGCCAGGGAATTGAACCGTAGTCCATCCTAGGTCAGCCGCATGCAAGGCAAACGCCCTACTGCTGCACCAGTTTTGATCATTTTAATATGGCAGAAAGAACTCATGTTTCTCATGGTCTATCTTTCCCTTGAAATAAGAAAGCTTGGGGCTGAAAAGATAACACAGCGGTAGGGTATTTGCCTTGCATGCGGCCGACCCAGGAGAAACCCGGTTCGATTCCTGACATCCCATATGGTCCCCTAGCCTGCCAGGGGTGATTTCTGATTGTAATGCCAAAAGTAACCCCTGAGCACTACTGGATGTGGCCCAACAACCAACCAATAAATAAATAAATAAAGTTAAAAAAGAAGAAAGCTAAAAAAAAAAAATAGAGGGGGCCGCTGTAGCAATAGTACAGTGGTAGGGTGTTTGCCTTGCATGCACCTGACCAAGGACAGACCTGGGTTCAATCTCTGGTGTCACATATGGTCCCCTGAACCAGGAGCGATTTTTGAGTCCATAGCCAGGAGTAAGCCCTGAATGTCACTAGGTGTTGCCCCCAAACCAAAAATAAATAAAAAAAAAAATAAATAAATAAATAATAAAGCTTAGAAGAGGTTTCTAAGCACTTTGACTCTTAAACAATAAAATCCTGTCATTCTGAATATTAAGTAAACATCTGTTGGTAAAAACCTTAGAAAGCCTGTCTTTGTGGCCGGGCAGTGGCGCAAGAGATAAGGTGCCTGCCTTTGCCTATACTAGCCTTGGACAGACCTCGGTTCGATCCCTCGGTGTCCCATATGGTCCCCCAAGCCAGGAGCGACTTCTGAGCGCACAGCCAGGAGTAACCCGAGCGTCACCAGGTGTGACCCCCCCCCCCCAAAAATAAAAGAAAAAAAAAAGAAAGCCTGTCTTTGTACCTAGAATGTTTTTTTTTTATTTTAGTTTAGTTTTTGGGTTTTTGGATCATACCCGGCAGCGCTCATGAGCTACTCTTGGCTCTGCACTCAGAAATCGCCGGAGAGATAGCATGGAGTGTAAGGCATTTGCCTTGCATGCAGAAGGACGGTGGTTCAAACCCCAGCATCCTATATGGTCCCCCGAGCCTGCCAGGGGCAATTTCTTAGCCTAGAACCAGGAATAACCTCTGAGCGCTGCTGGGTGTGACTTGAAAACCAACCAACCAACCAACCAAACAAACAAAAAAACAACAACAACAAAAAAAATTGCTCCTGACAGGCTCGAGGGACATTCTGGGATGCCGGGATTCGAACCACCGTCCATGCAAGGCAAACACCCTACCTCTGTGCTAGCTCTCCAGCCCCTTTACCTGGGATGTTTAAATAATCTACTTATTGAGAGTTTCAGACTACCATTGGCTAATCTCAGGACATAAAATAAACAAGAGTCCTCATAAAAATTAAAAAATACAGGGCAAAGTGATAGTGCAGCAGGTGGGGGCACTTGCATTGCAGGCAGCCAACCTGAGTTCGATCCTTGGTATCCCATAGGGTCCCTGAGCCCTATCAAGAGTGATTCCAGGGGCTGGAGCAATAGCACAGCAGGTAGGGCATTTGCCTCGCACGTGGCTGACCTGGGTTCCATCCCTGGCATCCCATGGTCCACTGAGCCTGCCAGGAGTGATTTCTGAGTGCAGAGCCAGCAAATAACCCAAGAACCACGGGGTATGACCAAAACAAAACAAAATAAATGATTCCTGAGTGCAGAGCCTTGAACATCACCAGGGCTTGCTACCAGTGGAACATATTTGAAGCTGTCAAAGACACACTAAATCACATTCCCATCCCACCTTATGAAAATCATTGGGGGCTCATACATACATATGCATATATTATTTTCTCGACAGAATGTCTGTCTATTCATCTGTTTCCTTCCCCTGCTAAAATTTGTTTTTGTTTTGTTGGTTTTTTGGGGGGCCATAACAGGCAGTGCTCAGGGGTTACTCCTGGCTCTGCACTCAGAAATTGCTCCTGGCAAGCTCGGGGACCATATGGGATGCTGGGGATCAAACCCGGGTCCATCCCGGGTCGGCCATATGCAAAGCAAACGCCCCACTAGCTGAGCCATCGCTTCAGCCCACCCCTGCCAAAATTTGTCTCTACTTTTCCTATACTCAAGTTCCACCCGTACCACATCCCTTCAAGAGTCAACTAAAGCCATCTTTGGTGTCTTCCTCACCAAGTCTTTGTCCTGCGAAAACCTGCACTCTCTGGTGACTGGAAGTTTCTCTTGTGTCTGCCTTTTCTTCACCAGACTGGAACTGAGGGAAACACCTCACATTTCTCTTTACTCCTGTCAGCATCTTTGAATGTTATGCAATATAGGTGCTCTTATTCTTTCAAGCTTCCTTGCCAACGGTCTGGGAAGAGACACTGAACACTGTTTTGCATGGGGCTGGCCTGGGTTCAATCCCAAGGCTAGAACAAGAAGTAAACCCTAAGCACTGACAGGTGTAGTCTCCCCAAAAACACAATAATAAAAGTAGAAACAAAAACATCTTAATTCTACTTTTACCACCTGGGGACAACAGGCTGAGTGACAGCATGACAGAAGCCCTGGCACTATGTCTGGTCCCTGGGGCATTGCCAGAGGAGCAAGGCTGACCTCAGAATAATCCAAGCACCACTGGGTTAAAACAAGCACTCAAAGAAAAACCAAGAAAAAACAAAAAGCAACCTCTACTACCTTGATCAATTTAAAATTTCACTTTTGGGTGGGGGGTTGTTTTTGGGCCACACAACCGGAGGTTCTCAGGGGTTACTCGTGGATCTGTGCTCAGAAGTCATTCCTGGCAGGCTCAGGGGGCAAATGGGATGTCAGAAATTGAACCCGGCTCTGTCCCGAGTCGGCCACATGCAAGGCAAATGCCCTATCACTGTGCTATTTCTCCAGCCCCTAAATTTTCTTTTTTCTTTTTTTTTTTTGGGGGGGGGGGGGAATACCTGGTGACACTCAGGGGTTACTCCTGGCTATGAACTCAAAAACTGCTTCTGGCTTGGGGGACCATATGGAATGCTGGGGGATTGAACCCAGGTCTGACGTGGGTCAGCCACGGGCAAAGCAAACGCCCCATTGCTGTGTTATGGCTCCAGCCCCCTAAATTTTCACTTTTTTTGGGGGGGTCACACCCGGCAGTGCTCAGGGATTCCTCCTGGCTCCACACTCAGAAATCGCTCCTAGCAGGCACGAGGGACCATATAGGATGCCAGGATTTGAACCAATGACCTTCTGCATGAAAGGCAAATGCCTTACCTCCATGTTATCTCTCCGGCCCCTAAATTTTCACTTTTAAGTGAGTATATAAATGTAATTTTATGGAGCCAAAAACATCCTATAAGTATTATTTTGGTGTTTGGGTCACTCCTGGCCCTGCTAGGCAAGTGCCTTACCCACTGTACTTTCTGGCCCAGAAAAGTATGATTTTTATGTCATCTACTTGAAATATTAAATTTAACTTCCTACTATCCCAAGCTCACCTTTTCATTTTTCTTGTCAGTCTCTACTGGTTGTTTTACGGCCACACTTCGAGGGCTCTGAACAACTTCTTCCTCAGCCACTTCAACAGTTCGTCCATTTGGCTGCACAGAAAATACAGAAAAATCAACATTATGAAACTGCGTGAGCAAACCAAATCCCAAGTTTCTGTTTGTTCTCAAGGCCACACTTGGCTTGCTCAGGGCTTATTCCTAGCAGGGCTCAGGAGACCATCTGGGGTGCAGAGGTTTGAACCCAGGTCTGCCACTTTACCTACTGCACCCCCTTCCTAACATTTTTTTTTTAATTTTATTTTTTTTGGTTTTTGGGTCACACCCGGCGTTGCTCAGGGGTTACTCCTGGCTGTCTGCTCAGAAATAGCTCCTGGCAGGCACGGGGGACCATATGGGACACCAGGATTCGAACCAACCACCTTTGGTCCTGGATCGGCTGCTTGCAAGGCAAACACCGCTGTGCTATCTCTCCGGGCCCCCTAACATTATTTTTTTAAGCTTTATTTATTTATTGACTGATTGATTGAGTTTCCAGATATACCCAGCAGTGCTCAGGGATTACTCCTGGTTCTGCTGCACTCAGAAGTCACCCTTGGCCGGCTGAGGGCCCATCTGGATATTGGGAATCGAACTGGGTCCCTCCCTGATCGGCCGCATGCAAGGCATATGACCTACTACTGTGCTATCTTTCTGGTCCCCCTTTCTAACATTCTTTTTTTTTCTTTTTTTGGTTTTTGGGTCACACCCGGCAACGCTCAGGAGTTACTCCTGGCTCTACACGCAGAAATCGCTCTTGGCAGGCTCGGGGGACTATCTGGGATGCTGAGATTCGAACCACCATCCTTCTGCATGCTATTTCTCCGGCCCCCCCTTCTTAACATCCAATAATGGTACTGTGAACCACTCATGAGAATTAGGTCTGTGAACCCCAAATCTGACTTTTAGTCAGAGTAACTAGTGTTAGTTTTTCTTTTGAAAAGCAAAGGGGGAAAGAAAATAAAGAAGTAAAGCTGAGCCTTCCAGTCGGAAGTGTATTCAGATTGGGGTTGCGAGTAGGCACATGATCTGGACTCTTACTCTTCTTCCGGGATCCTCCCACCTCTCCAAGTGTTCGTTCTCCTCATACTCAACATACCAACTCAGGAAGTCAACGTACTAGTCTGCTTATTTTGGAGTGATGAAGTGATGCTTAAAGGGATCACTGAATTTGGGGCTCTGTATGCAAAGCATAGTCCCAGCTGTTTGAGCTTCTTCCTTCCATAATAGTTTCAAAATGTTTCTAGAGTTTTTCTGCCCAAAGACTGGTGTTTTCAGCTGGAAAATTTGTTGTGAAGCTGTGTAGTGTGTAGTCTGGGTGTTTTTACGTGGCAGAACTTCTGGGATATACTTGGTGCAATTCTTTTTTTGTTTGTTTGTTTTGTTTTGGGGTCACAGCCGGCAGCACTCAGAGGTTACTCCTGGCTCTATGTTCAGAAATCGCTCCTGGCAGGCTCGGGGGACCATATGGGATGTCAGGATTCGAACCACTATCCTTCTGCATGCAAGGCAAAAGCCCTACCTCCATGCTATCTCTCAGGCTTCTACTTGGTACAATTCTTTGAGACAACTGCCAAAATTACTGAAGGCTTTCCAAATTAAGTGCAGAGGAAAAAAATATCTTTTCATGGGACTAAGGACATTATAGTCAATAATGCTCAGCCTGCAAACATGTTCTCTAGCCTCAAGTAATCTCCTGGTCCAAAGTAATGATTTATTTATAACAAAAACAAAGCGTGAAGTACAGATCAGAAAATGAGGGAGGTACAGGCTTATAGGACCAGTCTGTGGTCCTTTGGTACAGCTTGTGCCAAACCTGGCAGTGCTCAGGGTCACTCCTGGTAGGTGATGGGGAACCATATGCAGCACCAGGGGATTGAAAGGAGGTCAGCCACTTTCAAGGCTGGTGCCTTAACCCTTAAACTATCCAGTTATTTTTCCAAGTTCAGAGTAAGTAGATGTACTTAAAGATGGAATTGATTGAATAGCTTTTACCTATTTGTTAAATTGGTTCTAAATGGCAAAAGAATCTACACTGAAAGTAAGTACATGGCTTTAATGGTTAATTTGTAAAGTGAAACCACTTAAGAGTCCTGTTTCACGTTAAAATTTTTGTTTTTGTTTTTGGGTCACATCTGCCATCCATCAGGGGTTAATCCTAGCTCTAAGCTCAGAAATCGCTCCAGGCAGGCTCGGGGGACCATATAGGATGCCGGGATTCGAGCCATGGTCCTCCTGTGTCTAAGGCAAATGCCCTACCACTGTGCTATCTCTGGCCCCAAGTTATGTTAATTAATTTTATTTATAGTCACAAAATAAAAAATCAGGATGTGAAATTACTTGAGAACGTCAAGTTTAGAAACTAGAGATAGTTTATTGACTACTTACAAACAGAGGGGCTGGAGATATAGTACAGAGAGTAGAATACATGCCTTGCAAGCTGTCAATCCATGTTTGATACTGGGTGCCACATTTGGTCTCCCAAGCCCCGCCAGGAGCAATTCCTGAGAGCAGAGTCAGGAGCAAGCCCTCAACAGTTCACTGCCCCCAAACCAAAACCAAATCACATAAAAACTACTACTTAAAACTCGGGGCCGGAGAGATAGCATGGAGGGAAGGCATTTGCCTTTCATGCAGGAGGTCATCGGTTTGAATCCCGGCATCCCATATGGTCCCCCGTGCCTGCCAGGAGCAATTTCTGAGCCTGGAGCCAGGAATAACCCCTGAGCACTGCCGGGTGTGACCCAAAAATCCACAAAAACAAAAACAAAAAACAAAAACAAAAACAAAAAAAAACAATAAAAAACAAAACAAAACTAAGTGGTCAATTATCAATGGCTTGGGTTCTGGAGTTGGATAAATCAGGCAATTTAACTCCTATACTTAATCACTATGATTTAGAAACATTTTTCCTTGACACAATGCTTGATCACATCATTTTGGATATGAAGAAAATATGCACAGGTCTTATATGAGTTTATTATGGGGCAGAGTTCACGCTTTACCCATTCATTCTCAACGCCCAAAACAGTATTAAGATTCCCCCACTCTACAAAAAAAAAAAAAAAAAAAAAAAAGATTCCCCCACTCCACTCTACCTCATCACTGAGAGAAGCCCCCGAGTATGACAGTGTGGTTCAAAACAACAAATGACAGTAAATGTGGGCCTAAAAGTGGGTTCAAAGGGCTGGGGTGCAAACTTTGCGCATGGACTCACCAGGCTGGGCGATATACCATATCCCCAGGCGCAGTACTGATCCCTGAGCACAGCTGGGTGCTTCCCAAGTTTCTTTCCTTCATTCCTTTTCGCTCTAGAGCTATGATGGACTATACATACCCTAGAATCCAAGGCCCGCCATTTGGGTCATTTTTTAATACCAGCATGTTCAAATCACAAGAGGACCGAGAAATAGCACATGCACAATCAGCTACAATGCTCCAGCTACATTCTTTTTGGGATACAGACACAGGCTTGCTCTATAAGTCGCTGTTAGAGATCTTTTACAGTATTGCTTTTAGTTTCTACATTTTTTGAAGAAATCGGGAAATATTCACTCCTTCATTCACTGGGTGCACAACAAACATGGCAAAGTAATATACACACACGTATATACTATATAGTAATATATACACATACATACACACATACACCCTTAAGACCCGGTAGAAGTTGCAGCCAGTACACAGCTTAGAACCTCACAAAGGAGAAAGACAGCATAAATCATCCGCAGTATACAATCACACACAGGATGGGAGATATGGTCTTGCATATGTGAGATTCCGAGTTCCAACCCCAACATAGGGCCAGAGGGAAGGAAAGGAAAAAGCAAAAACAGTAAAATATATAAGTTATAGCTTCTTTCCCCTTTCAAAAAGCAGCGATTCCTGGGGCCCGAGAGATAGCATGGAGGTAAGGTGTTTGCCTTTCATGCAGAAGGACAGTGGTTCGAATCCCGGCATCCCATAGGGTCCCCTGAGCCCACCAGGAGTGATTTCTGAGCAAAGTCAGGAGTAACTCCTGATCGCTGCTGGGTGTGACCCAAAAACCAAAAACCAAACCAAAACAAACAAAAAACCCCAGTGATTCCCAGTATAGTGCTTGGGGACAAATGGGCCCCTGAGATCAAACCTGGGCTTCCACGTGTGTACTATCTATAGTCCCGGCCCGGCCCTAAGCTCATGTGGGCTTATGCTTAAGGTTCTTCTTCTCTTTGACCACACAAAATGTGTTCAGCGATCACTCCTGGTAGGACATCATGTGAAGTGCTAGGAATGCAAACCAGGGTCTGCAGACACTGACAGATGTCAAAACCCCTGCACTCTCTCTCAAGCCCAGTATTAATTTTCTTAGCTGATAATTATATGGAGCAGACTAAAGGCCACATGTATATACATATACTTACAATGCCCTAGAAAGCTTTCACAAAAACCTGACGGCAATTCAGGAGGCATCACTCTCAGCGGATAAGACAGACTATAAACCTACTAACGAGATGTCCCAAACACTAGATGCTTTGATGCACCACCTCCATGTTAGCCTCCCTTAGCTGTGAAAAGCCAGGCCACAAACTTAAGAAAAACATCATTGTTCCTTTTATGTTGCAACTTCTGTCTTTTCTCGGCCAAATGTATGTGTATCAACTTCAGACACTAAACACACATAAATTAAGGTTCCAGCCAGTAATTTATCAACTTTCTTTTTTTTTTTTTGTGGTTTTTGGGTCACACCCGGCAGTGCTCAGGGTTTTTTCCTGGCTCTGTGCTCAGAAACTGCTCCTGGCAGGCACGGGGGACCATATGGGACGCCGGGATTCGAACCGATGACCTTCTGCATGAAAGGTAAACGCCTTACCTCCATGCCATCTCTCCGGCCCCATTTATCAACTTTCTAATCCAAGCTTTGGGCTGGGGTCTGAGCAATAGAAGAAAGAACTCTAGCAGGTAGGGTGCTTTACCTTGCCTGCAGTTTATTTGGGTGTGAGCCCTGTTGTCCCATGTGGTCCAAGGAGCCCTCCAGGAGTGTATCCAGAGCACAGAGGCAGAGGTAACTCCTGAGCACTGATAGGTGCTGTCCAAAATGCAAAGAACAAAAAGAAATTCAACCTCTGTGGCCGGAGCAGATAAGGCACTTTACCTTGCAAGTACCTGCTCGGGCTCGATCTATAGCATCCCATATGGTCCCCTGAGTATTGTCAGGAGTGGTCCTCTAACACAGTCAGAAGTAAAAAACCCTGAGCATCACCAGGTGTAGCCTCCAAACCAAACCAAACCAAACCAAACCAACAAAAAACTGGGACCAATTAGAGCTTAAATATGATCTGCAGTTCAAATGTTCAAGATCTGGCTATCTGTATCTCGAGGAATTTTCGGTAATAGCTCTTGATATTTTCTAACCAGTTAGCCAAAACAAACTTTGGGAGGCTGGGGGATCGGGCCACACTTGGCCGCGCTCAGGGGTTACTTCTGGCTCTGTGTTTAGGGGTCATTCCTGGCAGTAGTTGGGGACCTTATGGGATTCTAGGGATCAAACCCCGGTCAGCTATATGCAAAGCAAACACATACCCACTGTGCTATAGCTCCGGCCCTCCAAAAACAACTCTTGAGGGATTCCAAATTAATTCACTGGGTGTGCTGGAGGTGTCCAGGGTTACTCTTACAGGAAAGAACAATGATCTGTCAAACCTGTCAGATGGTCAAATTATGCTAGAGTTAGGTTTAAAAAACACACAAACAACACAATAGCACTGGCTTTTTACATCTAATGGGTAAAGAAATAAGCCTGTGGGAGACACCCCTGTACTTTCTTTCTTGGAGCCTGGCACACACCTTCTGAAATACTGGCATTATGGGCAGTTTGGAAACAATCAGTACCACTGAAAAGAAAACTGGACCTTTCAGGTGATGAGGTCTACACAGAGAATAAAAAGCTTTTAAATCTGATCATGTATATGACCACATGTATATACCAACTCACACACTTGAGAAGTAGCACTCATCAACAATGGCAAAGCACAATAAAAACAAGAACTTTGCATGTGGAAGGTGATGGCTGGATTGCCAGTACTCCAGGCCCGAGGATGGAACCAGGAGCCAGCAGCCAGATAGGACCCAAAAAAGCGTAAAGAGGCTGGAGAGCTAGCCCAGCAGCTACACTGCTTGCTCTCCACGTGGCCAACCTGGATTCAATACCTAGCATCATACATGGATACTTACAGAGGAGTAAGCCCGGAACAATACTGGGTGAAAAAAAAAAACAAAAAACAAGAATCCAAAGTGTTTATTGCTGCTCTTGGTAGCTAAACTGAGTGTAATTACTCAAGATCTTTTCTACCTGAAGGACCAATCAGGAGTCTGCTCAGGCAGAATAATACAAGATGACAAGTCCTGCCAAATAATAACTAACCAAAGAGTCAAAGTTCTGGAGCTGTGCAGAGGTGTCATACCTGGTGGCACTCAGGGGTTAGTTACTCCTGGCTCTGTGATTAGAAATCGCTCCTGGCAGGCACGACGGACCATGTGGGACGCGTCCCTCCTGGATCGGCTGCTTGCAAGGCAAACGCCCTACCACTGTGCTATCTCTACAGCCCCTCTTCATACATTCTAATCCCATTGAATATGCTACCGAAACAAGAGATATAACAGAATTTTTGGTCTAGAAATTACAAATTTGCTTTTAAATTTCTATGTTCTAGGACCTTGAATAAACTTTTAACCTCTCTGAAAGTCAAGATTCCTCTTCTACTAGTATTGGTTGTACCAATCACTCAGAACTTTTTAATCAGACAATAAAAACAAGACGTTGGGGAAGGAGGAAAAAAGGGTCAGTAATTCTTTTTGGGGTGGGGCCACACCTGATGACGCTCAGGGGTTACTCCTGGCTAGGGGGACCAGATGGGACGCCGGGGATCGATCCCAGGTCCGTCCTGGGTCAACCGTGTAAGGCAAATGCCCTACCGCTGTGCAATTACTCCGGCCCATAAAGGATCAGTAATTATAAAGTAAAAAGTCTCTATAGGTGCCAAGAGGTAGAATTCACCCTTACATGGAATAAAGACATCAAAATCAGTATGACCAAGACATAACTTTTTTGGGGGGGCGGGATGACTGCTGGTGCTCAGGAGATCCAGGGGCCCCACCGGCAACTCCCAGTCATCACTCATGGCCTGCAGATGGCTACTAGGGCCTGAGGATTCAGCACTGTGTAGTCCTGCAGACCATGTGGTCCCCCGGGACTCAAACCTGGGTAGATGCTCTAACCACTGTTCTCTCTCCTGACCACTAGACAGAATTCTTTCTGAGGGCTCAAGCTTTCAGATCAGTACTGAGAAGTAACAGGTTTGAGGTCAGAGCAATAGCACAGATCTGGCTGCCTGGCACGCAGTGGTGATGGCTCAATTCCCAGCACTCCACACTGTGCTGGGGGCACTATCTGAGTAACCCCTGAGCATCACCAGGTGTGGCCCTAAAATCTAGAAACAAATAAAGGGTAAACTGGCACCTGTGGCTAGAGAGGTTTGGCAACAGAAACTGGAAGCTGGAAAACCAGTTGGTAGTTTAAGGTCCGAAAGTAGGGCAGGCTGTGAAAAAGTGAAACAGGAAGAGAAGTAATGACTACCAGACATTAAATACGGCTAGGGTGACTTAATGGCTGCAGAAAGACAAACCTCATAAAAGGGCACATGGACGAGGCAAGCACAGCCACATTTCACGGTGAAAATCAGGCAGGTAGCTTATGTGGCTGTTTTTACCGGGCACGAAGACTAGAAATCTGGTGTGGAAAACCCTTGGAACAACTCACTGTATTATGCATTTCGCAATCAGAGAGCACGATGTAAGATTCTGTTAGCAGAAACAGAACCCTTTTCTCTTATTCATGGAACTTACAGATACGGACGACTAAGTACCACAACAAATCTTTACGAAAACCCCTACGTGCGGAGAGAGTTCAGAGGGTAAGGAACTAGCCTTGCGTATGGGCCAAGGGATTTGATCCTTGGCCTCCCAACACTGAGTCCACGAGGAGTGATCTTTATTGTAAAAACAGGAATAAACCTTGAGCACCATAGGGTATGGTCCACAAACAAAATAGAAAATCCATATAGTAATGTTTAAGTATCTTAGGCACTAAAATTAATTGCTGCCTTCCTTTCAACCCTCCCTTCTTTTTCTACCCCCCCCCACAAAATGCCAAGAACTAAGGCAAAAAAAAAAATGACTTGACCACCCCAATTTTAACAGGGGGGAAAAATGCAATTCGTGACCTAAAAAAACTATGGCAAGGTATTATTGGGTGGGGGCAATCAAACCCATTTTTGAACAGATTTTAAAAGAACAAATACTAGGAGCCAGAGAGATGGCTGCATGGGTTGGATCCCAGGCACAGCACCCCCCTGAAGTGCCTCTTTTCAGAAGACTGGAATGGCTCCAGAGCACCCCCAAATATAAACAAATAAAGCAAAAAGTCAAACACCAGCTATTCAACAAATAAAAACAAAGTATCAAAAACCAATCTTGAATATTCAAGATATGAGTTCAAAATTTTAAAAGTTAAACCATTTTTAGTTTCTTTCATTTACAAGCCTGGTATAATAGTGAATTTTAAGATTTAACATGGCTACTTAAAAATGTCTTATGCTATGGGTCTTAGGGTCATCATTCAGCTGTTAATTTAATTTTTCTGGTTTTGGGGCCACACCCGATGATACTCAGGGGTAATTCCTGGCTATGTGCTCAGAAACTGCTCCTGGCTTGGGGGACCATATGGTATTGGAACCGCAGTCTGTCCTAGGCTAGTGCGGGCAAGGCACTTGTGCCACCCTTACCACTTGTGCCACCGCTCCAATTCCATAGCTGTTAATTTTAAAACGAACAAACAGGCAAGGATTCACTTGGGGAGCTAAAATTTAAAAGGCCCAGGTCAGAGATTTTTGAGCTTAGGAAATCTACAAGAGCGAACAGATTTGAATTCAAAGCAAGGACTGCATTTTATGGAATCCAGCAGGGTGTCAGTTCAACAAAGATTTTCATTTAGGGCTGGGAGATGACTAAGTCAAATAGTGAGGCACATACCTCAGATCTCAACCTGCAGACCAGATAAGCTTTGAGCAAGCAAGGTCAAAAGCCTTACTCAAGTTTAGATCTGTTCCCTCACACCGGGAGTCAACCAAGAGTTAAGTTTTCCATCTTCAGCCTCGCCTACTATCATCCTACTATCATCCGGTGCCCTTGTGGCCCACATAGAGAGTTGTGCTGGAAATTTTCTTTGTATCTCTTTTCCCCAAAGCTACTCTGGGGGCTGGAGAAATAGTAAAGGGGTAAGGTATTTGTGAACTGTCACCCCCAAGTCATTATATAAGATCCCACCCGAGCAGCAGGAAGCGACAGATTCCTAAAGAGCCAGGAGTTAAGAGCTGGGTGTGCCCGCCCCCCCAATCAGCATCCTCTACCCGGGGGAGAGACTGAACTTTGGATTCTGTATCTCCCCAAAGTTAGACCTACGACTGCTATGTATCTTTATACTGCTTTTAGTTTATAAGCACCACCGCCCGCTCTTCAAGTCAAAAATCATGCACAGACAGGGCCAAGCAGGTGCTAGGCTTAGCGGTAGCTCCAGTCTCCGGGCCCTTTAAGCACTCAAGCCTCACAACCCCCTAGGAAAGCCATCAAGTGGGTCCCACGTATCCCAGAGCTGTCTTTTACAGTTTTCACTACCCTGTCGAGTCAACTTTCTCACTGTGGGCTGCAAGCGAAAAAGATCTGAAGGAAAGATCTTGGCTGCACAAACACGGACCGACTTCTCCATGCACCTTCCCCGGGGTGGGCAAAGACATTTCCTAATTCCATTGAAAGCCATGAAGTGGTCCCACGTATCCCAGAGCTGTCTTTTACAGCCTTCACTATCTAACAGTGCCTGCAAGTCAAAAAGATTGGAAAGGTCTTGGCTGCACAAGCACGGACCGACTTCTCCATGCATCTTCCATGGGGTGGGCAAAGACATTCCCTAATTCCACTGAAGGCCATCAAGTGGGTCCCACGTATCCCAGAGCTGTCTTTTACAGCCTTCACTATCTAACAGTCCCTGCAAGTCAAAAAGATCGGAAGGAAAGGTCTTGGCTGTACAAGCACGGACCGACTTCTCCATGCACCTTCCCTGGGGTGGGCAGACATTTCCTAATTCCATTGAAAGCCATGAAGTGGGTCCCACGTACCCAAGAGCTGTCTTTTACAGCTTTCACTACCTAACAGTGCCTGCCTGCCTTGTCGAGTCAACTTTCTCACTGTGGGCTGCAAGTCAAAGAGATCGGAAAGGTCTTGGCTGCCCAAACAGGGACCGACTTCTCCGTGCACCTTCCCGGGGGCGGGCAAAGAGACTTCCTAATTCCACTGACGTTCCGTCAGCCGCACTGGCTGTCCTTTGGAACCCACCCTACACTGACTGGTTCGGGTCCTTTGGAATGAGGATCAGGAGGAGGAGGAGGAGAGGGCGGGCTGGGGTCCAGAGTCGGGGTGTGTGTGTGTGTGTGAGCGAGTGAGCGGCGGCGCCTCCTTCTCCTCCTTCTCCGGATGAGTCATCGGGGCCGTGCAGCCCGCGTGCGCTTCGCGTGCGCCCCGCATGGGCCGGCTGTCAGCGGGAGCAGCTGTCCCCGCCGCGCGGCGGGGATCGGCGGGGACCAGCCCGCCCGGGTGTCGGGGCGCTCACCTTGGGCTTGTCGGCCGGCCTGCGGCGGGCCCGCTTCCTCGGCTCGTCGGGCCGCGCGGCCGCGGGGCTCGGGGCCGGGCCCTGCGCGGGCGCCGCCGCCGCCTCGTCCCGCCGGCCCCGGGGCGCGGCCTTGCGCGGGGCCCGGCCCGCCGCGCGCGCCTGGGCCCGGCCCCCGCCGCCGCCCGAGCCGCAGCCGTAGACGAGCAGCGCGAGCAGCAGCAGCAGCGCCAGCGCGCCCACGCCCAGCGCGCACAGCCAGGCCGGGCCCGGCCCCGGCCCCGCGCCCAGCTCCCGCAGCCGCGCCGCGCCCGCCTCCGCCAGCTGCCACAGCCGCTCGCGCCAGCCCCAGCCCCAGCCCGCCGCCGCCGCCATCTCCCGCGCGGCGCGGCGCGGCGCGGCGTCTGGCTCTCGGCCCGGCCCGGCCCGGCCTCCCGCCGTCCCCCGAGCCGGAACAATGGCGGCGGCCCGGCGAGCTTCACGCCGCGCGCGGGGCAGGCTGGGTGCGCCTGCGGGGTCACGTGGGGCGCGGAGGGCGGGGCGTGGGCGGCGTGGGCGTGGTCTGCAGGAGCGCGCTCTTCCTGGGCGGGGCCTCGGCCGGCGCGGGGTGGGGCCTGGAGGAACGCGCCGTTCCTGGACGCGGTCGGGGCGGGGCGCGAGCGGCGGGGGCGTGGTCCGGGGGAAGGCGCGGTTCCTGGACGAGTCCGGGCGGGGCTTAATCGCGCGGGGGCGGGGCGTCAGCGACGGGGCGTGGTCTAGAGGAACTTCCGGCAGTTCCTCGACCCGGTCTGGGCGGGGAAGCTCAGTCGCGCGAGGGCGGGGCGTGAGCGTCGGGGGCGTGGTCTGACGGAACGCGCGGTTCTTGGATGTGGTAGGAGCTGGGTTCGGGGGCGGGGCGTGAGCGGTGGGGGCGTGGTCTGGAGGAACGGGCGGTTCCTGGACTGTCTGGGCGGGGCTTAGTCGCGCAGGGGCGGGGCGTGAGCGACGGGGGCGTGATCTGACGGAACGCGCGGTTCTTGGATGTGGTAGGAGCTGGGCTCGGGGGCGGGGCGTGAGCGGCAGGGGCGTGGTCTGGCGGAACTTCCGGCAGTTCCTCGACTGGGTCTGGGCGGGGGCGGGGCGTGAGCGTGAGCGACAGGGGCGTGGTCTGGAGGAACGGGCGGTTCCTGGACGTGGTCAGAGCGGGAGTCTGGTCGCTCTGGGGCGGGGCATGAGCGGCGGGGGCGTGGTCTGGCGGCACTTCCGGCAGTTCCTCGACTCGGTCCGAGCGGCGGGGGCGTGGTCTGACCGGGGCCTGGTCACGTGAGCGCGGCGGGGGCGCGAGCGCTGGCTCCCGGAGGAAGTTGGTCCGGCCCGCGCGAAATGCCTTGTCAGGGTTTTCCTGACCGAGAGGTTTGTGGCTCTCCGGCTTTATAAGGCCCATCTTCCAATCAGTGAACTCGAGGTTTTATCTTAAAGCTTAGTTCCCTTGTTGGCAAGTGTCCAGTTGCTAGATTTTCTCCAAGAATAGAAGGAAGGTAATGGTCCTAAGCCCCGAAAGGCCTAAGTGTAGTAATGTGACATTCTGCCCTACTTTGCAGCGCTGTTGAGATGCAGGTGACTAATGGGGTGCAGAGGAGTTTGGTAAGGGATGATGAAGAGAAAGCTGCACCTGCTAAAATTTACAATAAAAGACTATAAATGAGGACTGGAGTGGGTAAGGCACTGGACCCGGATTCAATGCCCAGCCTCCCACATGGTGTCCCCGTGTACTGCCAACAATAATCCTTGAGCATCTCCAGGTGTGGGGGGAAAAAACCCTCAGAATTTAGGAAATGTCACCGGGATCATCCTTATTTCTGAAAGTCTCCAAATTCCATTTACATTTATGAAATAAAATATATAATCCTATAGTTGAGTTTTGATGCCAGGATCCTGAAGGATGTGGCCTTTCTCAAGTTCTTCCTGTCTTTTTGGTTAAAAGCTTTGAATTTATTAATTAAACAAACATAAACTAACGACTAACAGTAGCAAGGGTTTGTTGCTTCGGCAGCCTGGCAAATACTAATTTGGCAAAGATCATACTTCCCCCATAATTGTCCTTTACCAAGACAAAAACACACATTTACTATATTCAGCCACATATTTCATAGAACTCTTCTAGTCCTTTCAAATGTTCTTTAAAGACTAGAGTAGCTGGGCGTGCAACCATATGGTCCCTCGAGCCTACTGGGGCAATTTCTGAGCGCAGTGCCAGGAGTACCCTGTGAGTGCCACAGAGTGTGCAGGGTGTGGCCCCAAAATAAAACTAACGATGACAACAACAAAACAGAATAGCAGGGCTGGAGTCATAGTACAGAGGGGAGGCACTTGCCTTGCATCTGGCCCATCTGATGCACTATTGCTCCCACCCCAAGACTGCTTTTTTAGTAAAGTCAAAGTGGCCCCTTAATGGCGTGTCACTGAGACCTAAAGAGCAATGTGCTAGAAAGACGGGAGGCCCTAGCTAGGACTCAGTGCTCTTAACAAGTGAAAGAAAGGCATATAGGTTTAATTACCGTAAGGCAAAATGTGACATCTAATTCCATTTCTGTAAAAATCAGAAGGTATAGAAATAGTGATCAGAAGCTAGTCTGGGTTTCCTCAGGGTTGGTGTAGGAGAGGTAGGAGGAAGGAATGATCAAGGAGCCTTAGAGGACCAGAGAGAGAGTACAACAGGGAGGGTAGCCAACACAGGTTTGTTCCCTGGTATCCCATATGGTCCCCTGAGTCTGCCAGGATTGATTCCTGAGTGCAGAGAAAGGAATCAATCCTAAGCAGCCAACCGCACCCCCCCCCCCCCAAAAAAAAAGAAACCTCAGAAAATTTGAAAATGATGGACTGTTCTTTATCCTCATTGGGATTTCAGGGCATCTGAATATATCAAAACTTTAAAATAATAATAAAAATCCATGAGTTGGGACCGGAGCTATAGCACATCCAAGGAACTGTGTTTCCAACCCTTAGGTGGACTGGTCTGATGAAGCTGGGTAGCTGTGAGAAATAAGTCCAAGCCAGTCATCAAGAGATATTCTTTGGAGTCATTCTGTTTTTTTGTTTTGTTTTGTTTTGTTTTTGGGTCACACCCTGTAGCGCTCAGGGGTTCCTCCTGGCTCCACACTCAGAAATAGCTCCTGGCAGGCTCGGGGGACCATATGGAATGCCAGGATTCGAACCAATGACCTTCTGCATGAAAGGCAAAATGCCTTACCTCCATGCTATCTCTCTGGCTCTAGAGTCATTCTGCTTTTTCCTTCATGACCTATCTCTGCCAAGTGCTCTCTTTCCCAAGCCCAAAGCCAGCACTCTTTCCTTGATTTAAACCAACTCCCACACCCAGGATGGGGGAGGTCTACTAATCCAGGTGGTCTTTTACATATAAAGAAGAGGCGACTTACTGGAAAGCAGAAGTTGAGGGAACACATTTGTTTAGGATTTCAGCAAGGTTCACCTTACAAAAACTTTTCTGATGATAAACTTTTTAAAGTATATATGTTAGGGGCTGGAGCAGTGGTGTGGAGCGGTAAGGCATTTGCCTTGTCAGTGCTAGCCTAGGACCGCCGTTCAATCCCCCAGCGTCCCATATGGTCCCCAAGCCATGAGCGATTTCTGAATGCATAGCCATAGTAACTCCTGAGCGTCACCGGGTGCCCCTCCCAAAAAAAGAAAATTTAAGGTATATATATTAACAAAAAAGCTCAGAGCTATAGGACAGTAGAGAGGATACTTCCCTTGCACGTGGCCAACCTGGCTTTAATCTCCCGCACCCCCTGAGGCCCCCTGAGCACTGCCATGAATGATCTCTAAGCACAGAGCTAGGAGTGAGCCCTGAGCACCTACAGGTGTGGTATGGAAATAAAAACAAAAATTCAAATGGAAAATAATATGTTTTCTGCTTTATTGGCCAAGAGTAGGGGATGCTCTGGTTCTGCTTTTAACTGTGTATGGAACACACTTCCTTCTTGTGAGCGAAGCACATGCTCCAACCCACTCAGTCGCCACTCTTTGCCACTCTCCCCACAAAAAGCAGCATCATGTTTTGTTATATAGATATTTTTTAAACAGCATGCTGCTTTAGTTGACCTGCATGCCTCATGTCCTTTCATGAGAAGAATGCTTTTTTCTCACTGTGGGATTTCAGAATAGTGTTTGTCTAGTCACTGGTTTTAAAAAGACAAGGTTGAGCCAGAGCGATAGCACAATGGTAGGGCATTTGTCTTGTACAGGTCTGATCCGGGATGGACCCAGGTTTGATCCCCCAGCATCCCATGTGGTCTCCAAGGCAGGAGCGATTTCTGAGCACAGAACCAGGAGTAACCCTTGAGTACCACTGGGTATGGCCCCCAAAACAAAAAATAAAAAGACAAGGTTCAGGGGCCAGAGTGACAGTACAGTGGTCAGGGCATTTGCCTTGCACTCGATCTGTTGATGTATGGCAGTTGGATTTGGACATGTCCCTTGGGTACCCCCATTTGACACTTGGACACGCCCACCAAACATGCCCCTTGTCATGCAGAGTATAAAAGGAAAGACTTGGAGAGTGGGGGGTAGGTAAGATAGTGACCAGAGCAGTGCCTGCTGGTCGTCAGGGGGCCCAATATAAAGTATCAGAGAGACGCTGCCTGCTTTATATCTATTCCCTTTTCTTTCTTTTCTAGGGCCTCTCCTGGTCACCTCTGTATTCTTTTTTTTTTTTTTTTTGGTTTTTGGGCCACACCCGGCGATGCTCAGGGGTTACTCCTGGCTGTCTGCTCAGAAATAGCTCCTGGCAGGCACGGGGGACCCTATGGGACACCGGGATTCGAACCAACCACCTTTGGTCCTGGATCGGCTGCTTGCAAGGCAAACGCCGCTGTGCTATCTCTTCGGGCCCTCCTGGTCACCTCTGACTGATGAATTTCTATCTATTTCTCCCTTTCTCTCTCAGAACACCCACCACCACCCCTGTTCAGAGGCAGGCTTCAGACTCTAGGAGGAATAACAAGTATACTTGTTTTTTTTTTCTTTTATTTCCAGTATACTTGGTTTCTACTTCTTCCCTCAGTTCCAGGCTGTTGCTATAAGTTGACTTCCCTGGGTGGGCACAAGGCCCCACCGGGTAGTCAGGCCCTATGGGCCCCTGTGAGCCTTACAGCACTGTGCCCTAGCAGCCTAGGGCCTCTGCATGTAGCCTGTAGCCCTGCAGCACTGGCAGCATTGGGCCCTTGCAGCTGAGCAGCAGGTGGGCTTGCAGTTTACTGCAGTAACTAGCTGGATAACGGTGAATTTCTTTTTCTTTTTCTTTATAATGGTGAATCTACAGTGGCCAACCCAGGCTTGATCACTGAGTTCCCTGAACCCTGCCAGGACTGACCCCTGAGTGCAGACCCAGGAGTGGACCCTGCGCACCACTGAGTGTGGCCCCCAAACAAAAACAACTTTGAAGGCCAGTGACGTGGCTCAGTCTTGCCTAGGAGTCCCTGGGTTCAATTCCCAGCATCTCCAAAAGCAAAAAAGTGTGTGTGTGTGTGTGTGTGTGTGTGTGTGTGTGTGTGTGTGCGCGCGCGTGTGTGCTATTGCCTCTTTTAGGGGCCACTTTTGTTGGTTCTGGGGGGACCTTGTGGTCCTGGGCTTGAACCCAAGGCTCCTGCATGTGGAGCTTACATTCCACAGCCTTTTGCACTGTCTTCCCCAGCCCCTTTGTGTTCCTTACTCAATGTTCATTAACAAAGGCAGCTTTGAGTCATTTTGCACAATACAGGCTATTTCTTGACCCTACTCTCGTTTACTTAACCTCATAATGTTAGAGAACTCGATTCTTTGTAGTTTTTTTTTTGGGGGGGGGGGCAGTGACTGTGACATGTGTCCTGCAGTTTAAACTGGGGTTTCCTGTCCATGGGCCACTTGTGTGTGAGTGAGAACAGGTTGAAAACTGACCGACTAGGGTTGAAGGGAAAGCACAGTAGGTAGGGTGTTTGCCTTGCACCCCGGGGGATCGAACTGCGGTCCGTCCTAGGCTAATGCTGGCAAGGCAGACGCCTTACCTCTAGTGTCACCGCTCCAGCTCCAGCCTCGAACCTTTTCTTTTCTCAACTCGCCCTTCCATTGAGTCGGACTTTGCAGAGTATCCATTTATACTCTGCAACTGCAGAATTCATGGTATAATCTCATTTTGTTTCAGAAACTTGCGAACACATTTATTATCTCTTCTGAGCAAAACTATTCTTTGCCAATACAGGACAGTCCCTGGTTTGAATCCCGGAATCCCATATGGTCCCCCAAGCCTGCCAGGAGTGACTTCTGAGCACAGAGCCAGGAGAAACCCCCTTAGCGCCACCGGGAGTGATCATGCCAATTTCAAGAAGAAATGAGAAGTCCAGGACCCCCACTTTCAGCCGTGGTGCCATGTAACTACTTTCTCCCCAATCCCTGGACCTGTACTGTGGGTGTGACCCAAAAACCAAAAAAAAAAAGAGAGAAATATATTTTACGCAAAATAAGACAGTTCAAGGGCTGGAACATTAGCCCACTGGGGAGGGCATTTGGCTTGCATTTGTTCAATCCAGGTTCAATCCCCAGTATCCCACAGGGTCCCCTGAGAACCACCTGGAGTAATTCCTCAGCACAGAACCAGGAGTAAGTCTTGAGCACTGCCGGATGTGCCTCCACCCCCCCCCCCCAAAATAAAGATCATTCCAGGCAGAGCCACTACACTTGGATCCTTATGCAAAGACCCTGACTGGGGCACTCCACCAAGGTTGTGACTCGGAGCGAGGTCGCCGGGCCAGGAAATCCAAGTGAGGTCACGCAGGCACGGGCATGACAAGGGACCTCTGAGGTGGAGTCACAGACACAGATGGAGACCCTGTGGTGGGGTCAAGGACAAGTAGCTCTGTAGTGGCCCCACTTCAGGGAAGGGGTTTGGACTCTGAAATGGGGTCCTAGAGGCCAAACTCGGCTTTTGGCCGAGGTGACTCCACAAAGAGAAGGGCTGCGGCCTGGGGCCCAGCAGCAGTGACATGGCTTTCTGAGGTGGAGCCACAGGAACTCACACTGGCTCAACGTGGTCCCCAGACGGGGACGGGCAGCTCGGTGGTGGCCACACAGAAGGGACAGCGGGCACTGGGATGAGTCACACAAGAAAGAAAGTGTCCTAAAGCGGGGTCCTCGTATCAGGGACAAGGCCCCTGAGGAGAGGTCACGAAGCCAGAAACCATACCTGAAGGGAGTCAAGTGGGTCGAGATGGGCTCTCTGAGGTCAGCTGACACACGTTCCAGACCCCTCGGGTCACACAGTTCTGTTCCCCAGAGTTCCCACAGATCTAGGTCCCTGAAGTCACACGGGTCCTGGGCCCCTCAGGTCACACAAATCTAAGTCCCTGAGGTCACACAATTCCAGGTCCCTAAGGTCAAACAGACCTAGAGTCCCTGAGGTCGCACAGGTCCGGGTGCCCTTTTGGCAAGAATCTAAAAGCGGGACGGAGGAGGAGCAAATTAAAAAAAATTCTAAAAGCGCTCTATGAGGGGCCGGAGAGATAGCACAGTGGTATTTGCCTTGCATGCAGCTGACCCAGGATGAATCCTGGCAACCTATAAACACAACCCGTGCCTGCCAGGAGCGATTTCTGAGCACAGAGCCAGGTGTAACCCCTGAGTGCCACCGGGTGTGACCCAAACCCCAAAAAAAGCTCTCTAAGAAAAAATGACTCAAGGGAAGCAGCAGGATGCCTAGTGTTCTTTATAAACTGTGCTGGGAAGGATTTCAGGGCCTAGGGCTGCGTGTCTCGGACCATTTACCCAACGCCATCCTCCTGGAGCTGCGAATAGATGATGTGGCAGAGAATGACATGACACACTGCTTCACAGAGCACATTGGCTCCCTTTCTCATCAGCGCTGTTTCGGGTGTTTTCAAGCACCACCCAAAATGCATGAAATCGGAGAGTTTATCAGGAGCATTACATAAACACACTGTAATTAAACTTGGGGCGGGTCACAGAGAATAGTCTCTGGTAAGAGCTTGGGAGCTTTCACTGCCTTTGATGGTCACTTTCCCTCCCAGCCTGTTTTTCACTCTTCTTGGCCGGAGGAAGTTCAAGGCTGGCCCACTGCATGGGCTCAGCTTTCCTCATGGTGATCTCAAGCTCTGTAGCAGTCATAGTTATGTAACTTTGCTTGACATCAGTCACGCCCCATAATTTCACATTTTGATGAAATTCCTTCTCGCCTTCAAATACAATATGTACACTTAAAGATGTGCTATTGGCTTCTACTTGACTAAGTTCTGGAAGAGAACTTTTAGCATATACTGACATGGTGACTTTACCTCCAGTCTGATGCCAGTCGTGTTACATGGAACCACTTTTTCCCCAGAATCCTTTTTAGTCCACACGTGCTTTCCTGTGGTACAGTCATCCTGCACCAAAAATGTATTAAAATCAGAAGTTTTTCTTCTACAACAGTACTTCATCCCTTCATGAAAAATAGGGACTCCAGAATGATACACACAAGCTGCTTCAAGATTCTGTAGACCCTGCTATGTCTTTGAACACCCTGCATTTTTGTCTCTCCCTCTCCTTCAGACTCATTTGCTCGCAAAATACTCTCCATATCCATCCACGAGTAAGCAAGTTTTCTGACTTCATTTCTCCTAACAGGTGCATATTGTAAATAGGGCTGTAATGAGCCTAGGAATGCAGAGGGCTTTTCTACTTTGTGTTCTGGGCTCCGGAGCTATATTCCTAGTAGTCATATGGGAGCTCAATTTCTAGTTCTCTGAGGCATGTCCATATTGGTTTCCCACTAGTCTGGACCAGTTGATACTCCACACCCCCAGCAGTGAAGGGAGCCCCTTTCTCCCCACATCTGCCCCAGCACTGGTTGTTCTTGCCTTTGCCTTGTTTGTGCGTGCCAGTCTCCATGATGGGAGATGATATCTCTCAGTTGTTTTCATTTGTATCTCCCTGATGCTTAATGATATGGAGTATTTTATATGTCTTTTGGCCATCTGCATTTCTTCTTTAAGGACGTTTCTGTTAATTTCTCAATTTTTGGTGGGGTTGTATTTTTTTCTTAAGCTCTCCTAGTGCCTTTTATAACCTTGCACTAGCCCCTTACCAGGTGGTTATTGGGTGACTGGTTTCTCCCATCCTGTGGTTAGTCTTGGTATCCTGCTCACCCTTTGCTTGAAGCGCAGAAGCTTCTCACTTTAATGGGGTCCCATTTGTTTCTATTTGCTTCGACTTGCGTGGCTAGGGTGTTTCATCCTTGTAGATGCCTTTACCTTCAGTGTCATGGAGTGTTCTGCCTATGTTTTCCTCTGTGTACCTTATGGTTTCAGATGTGATATCAAGAACTTTAATCCATTTTGATTTGACCTTTGTGCCTGGTGTTAAAGAGAGGTCCAAGTTCACTTTTGTTGCACAGAATTGAATTAACAGTTTTCTCAGTACCGCTTGTTGAAGAGGCTCTCCTTGTTCCACGTTGTATTTCTTGCACCTTGATCAAAGATGAACGGCTTGTATGTCTGGTTGGGGGGTCAGTCTCAGAATATTCAAGTCTATTTCATTGATCTTAGGGCATGTCTTTATTCCACCACTATGTTGTGTGAGTGACTACCACCTTCTAGAACCGTTGAAATTTGGGTAAGTGGTGCCTCTTATCTCTTGTTTCTTCCCAAGGATCACCTTAGCTGTTTGTGGAGGTTTATCGCTCTATTTAAATTTCAGGAGTAGTTGACCTATTTATTTAAAAAACGTTATATACTTATATAGGATTAATGCTATTAATTAACATATAATGAGTAATTCTATAATGGCACAGTTAATTATATTACTATATATAATTAATCATATAAACATAATTATATAATGATGCAATAATATAATTAATAGAATAGTATACCATAATTGTATAATATAGAATTATATATGATTATGATATATTCCTATATGATCAATTTTAATATTAATCATATAAGCACATAGGGATTAGTTCCTCCTTATAAGGGTTACATTAATTCTGTCCAATGGTTTGGACAGTATTGCCATTTTCATGATCTTAATCCTCCCATTCCATGAGCAGGAGGGTGTTTCTAGTTATTGTCTTGCATCCTCATTTAGTGTAGTTTTCTTTTTTTTTTTTTTTTTTTTTTTGGTTTTTGGGCCA
Organism: Suncus etruscus; assembly: GCF_024139225.1. NCBI lineage: Eukaryota > Metazoa > Chordata > Mammalia > Eulipotyphla > Soricidae > Suncus > Suncus etruscus. Next base: position 153,815,396 of record NC_064852.1, on the reverse strand, counting down.
CACCCGGTAACGCGCAGGGGTTACTCCTGGCTATGCGCTCAGAAGTCGCTCCTGGCTTGGGGGACCATATGGGACGCCGGGGGATCGAACCGCGGTCCGTCTCCTAGGCTAGCGCAGGTAAGGCAGGCACCTTACCTCCAGCGCCACCGCCCGGCCCCATAGTGTAGTTTTCATGTAGAGGCCTTTCACCTCTTGAGTTAAGTTCATTCCAGTCTACTTCATTTTTTTCTGAGACAACATTTTCAATGGGATTCTCAAACATCTCTTTCTCCTCTTTCATTACTTGATTATAGAGAAGGCATGGGCTTTTACATATTGATTTTGTAGCCTGCCACTTGAGTATACAAGTCTATTCATAAAAGGTTTTTAGGTATAGTCTTTAGAATTTTTTATATCTAGTATAATGTCATCACAAATAGTGAAGGATTGACTTCTTCCTTTCCTAGTTGCATGTCCTTGCCCTTGATATCTTACTATATTGAATAGAAGTGCAAGACTGGGTAACCTTGTCTCATGCCAGATCTTAGAAGAAAGGGTTTTAGTTTTTTTTTTTCAATAATTTTTATTGTGACTAATGTGAATGACAAGTCATTCAAAGTAATATTTAACGTATAGAGTGACACTGAATCAGAGATATTCCCACCACCAGTGTTGTTCTACCTCTACACCTGTTCTCCCCACCTTTGCCCCTGGACTGCTAGTATAACTGGTCCCCTCGGTGAAGATTGGGTATCGATTATGTTGTCCTTGGTTTTGGGTTTGGTGTTTAAGTATGATTATTTTTATTTCTACTCATTGTTCATAATGATGACTGTTTGATTCTGGTACCACCCATTTCCCCCCTCAATTTATGTGGTAGAACAAGATGATTCAATTTATGTGGTTCTGTTTGAAAAAAGAAAAGAAAAGAAGAAAATAAAAAAATAAACCAAACATCAAAAAATAAAAAACAAACAATAAACTGGGAAGAGTGCGCCTAGAGGTTATAAATATCAATTTAAGAAGAAGAAAAGAAAAAAAAAGAAAATCATAACAAAAAAACCCCAAACCACAAAAAACAAAATTCAACAATAACAACAAACAAAAGTCAAACAAAATATCAAAACCAGCAACTACAAAGAAGAATTACAGCAACAAATACAACAACTAAACAGCAACCATGAGACCAAAAAAGAAAGAAAAGAAAAAAGAAAGGAGGGCTGGCGTGGCAAGTTGTTTTTTGTTTTGTTTTGTTTTGTTGTTTTGTTTTTTTGCATAGGTATAGTAAATATTGGGGAAATTCAAAAGCAAAAGCCCTTGGTCCAAAAGACACAGGGTTTCTCTGCCCTTGAAGCATACTGTTATGGGAATAACTATAGGCTCTGTACATGCTTCTTTTTAACACCCCAAGGAATTTTTATGGTGCCAGGACTCTTTCCACTCAGTTGTGGCTGCTAAAATTAGGCCTCTAAGTAGATATCTTGGTATTTGTACAAGTCATAGGATGAAGCCTAGGATAGTGTCTTTCTTTAGGGTTCTATCAGTCCTGTTCCATCAGTGTTTTTGTAATCAGTCTTCTGTAATTAGTGGTCTTGGTTTTTGCACAGATCCTAGGAAGAGCCTCTATCCTAGGGAAGAATCCTTCATTATGTTCCCAGAAGATCTGCTCTGTTGCAGTTGTCAAAGTCAGACCTCTGGAATTAGAGAACTTGGTTATTGTACAAATCCTAGGCTGAAGCCTAGGCTAGGGTCTTTCTTATTGGTCCCAGGATAAGTTCTGCCCATTCATGGTTATCAAGATCAGTCTTCTGGAGTTAGCGATCTTGGTTTTTGCACAGATCAAAGGATGTTGTGTCTTCTGATTTCATCTTACTATTAGGTGATTAGATAAGACAACCTGATCTTAGATCAAGTTGTTGCCATTTCTTGTTGTCAGGATGTCTCTGACTGCTGCGTCTTCATAGAGGTTGTATACTTGGCCCCTGGGACACAGATTATTCTGACGTTGTTCCTCTTGAATTCTTCCCTAAGTTCTCTTGTCAAATGTTCATTATTTTAATCTATATCCTGCTGTTGCAGCTGTCCTGTTGTGTTATGCAGCTTATCTCTGAGCTCACTAATTCTGTCCTTAGCAGTTGTCTCTCTGCTGTGAGGCCTTCCAGTGAGCTTTTTTGATTTGCCTACCTGATTTTCAGTTCTGTCATTTCTGTTTGAAGTTTCTCATTTCTACTCTATCACCTTGAGTCTTGTTGGCTGTCCAATCCATGGCTTCTTTGAGTTCTTTGAACATCATCAAGATTACCTCTCTCCTGGAATTAATTGGATTTCATCCCATTCAGTATACACTTTGTTACACATTGGTTGGAAACATCTTTGAATGGAGCACTTTGCATTGGTGCTTAGACCACCTAATCTCACCTCTGGGTGTGGTCTGTTTCTTTCTAATAATACTTGGAGTTTAAGGGGAAACAATCTGTATTTCTGGACTTTCTATTCCCACAGAGCATGCTGCTTTTTACAGACTGAAGGGTTACATGCTGTAATTCCGGAATCCATTTCTCCTGCAAAACACACACACACACACACACACACACATACACACACACACACAGCCTGTGCAACATATGAGCCAACATCCCCATGCTACACTGAATATCTACCGAACTCCCAGGACCTTCAGACTGTGGCCAAAGTTTTCCTGAGCCCATCCCAATACCTCCACTGGCAAATGTGGCTAAGAGATAGGGTGAAAGCTAACTTGTACAATTTGAGAAAATCAGGCAGGAGGCTATCAGAATAAAAAGCACCCTCCTATGTTATCAGGAAAAGGAGAGTATGAAAAAAAACTGGTTACCACACCCCACACCACCTTGAATTATATTAGAGATATAGCCCTGTGTGTGGGAAAAAGTAGATACAGACTCTGAGTTGAAAGGTAGTTTCACAAAGGCCTTTCAGGGTATATCAGAATAATCTGCCCAATTCATAGACAAGCTATCTAAGGCAGTTCAAATGCAAGTTGAGGGAAGAGAGGCTCAGGATCATTTTATAAAGCAACTCACTTTTGAAAACGTGAATGAGGACTGTCAGGCTATATTAACACCTACAAGGGAAAGAGATGACATAATAGGATAATTCAAAGCTGGAATGTTAGTTCCGTTTCCCACATGGCACAAATAAATGTCCTTTAGGCTTGTTCAGTCCAGAAACAAACTAGTAAACCAGGATAGCAACAGATAGAATTTAGAGTCCTAACCATACATTCTCAGGGCCATCACCTGGACCTTGCTGTAAGTGCAGTAGAGCCAATCACTGGGCAAGAGATTGCCAATATGCCCATGTAAAGACAGGACAGCCCCAAAACTCTCAAATCTGGAGTAGCTGTTTTAATTGTGGCAAGGTTGCTATTACATGAGGGAGGGAATGCAGGATCCTCCATGCTCCTTCTCTCTGGAGACTGCCACTTGGACCATGCCCACTATGCAATGGAGCGAATCATTGGGCAAGTGATGGCCCTACTAACATTCAGTAAACAGGGTAGGGGTCCTAGACCAGGCCCTGCAAAATCTGGGCCAGCAAGACAGGCAGCCCTATGACCCATAAACTCATTAGAGCCCACTACTGCTGGAAGTGCTGCTCTAGACATTCTCTACTCGAATGTTATAACCCTGACTCCAGCACCATGTCCATACAAACTACTCTCAGCACAAAAGGACTGGCACCACCAGACACAGTAGGTCTGCTGTTGGTAGAAGCAACCTTACAATAAAGGGCGTCAATGTTCACGTAGGGATTATAGGCCTAGATTATGAATGAGGGAGAACTTATCATTGTAATAATAGTGCCTATAATGTGGACTTAAAAAGGGCAAGAAAATAGCACAGCTCCTACTCCTCTGATTTGTATTGGCAGGCCACTCCATTTGCCCACGGATCGGAGGATTTGGCAGCACCAATTCCTTGGTAGCTTCTACAGACTCTGGTGGCATTCACATACAGCCTGCACAAGAACATTTGCCCAGTAATTCCCCTAGAAATTGATGGCAAGCAATTCAAAGGTATGGCTGATACAGGACCAGACCTCTCCATCATATCCAGCTGATACTGGCCACATAGTTGGGCTCTACTGAAGATTCCTATGGCTTGCAACAAATAGGCAATTGCCTTCTTCCTCCATCCGACAGAATGCTAGATGACTGAAAGCCATTACCGCCAAAGAAAATAAGCCACATACGATTGGGATGTGGATCCCGTGGCCCTGAATCTATGGGGGTGGGGTTTACATGACCAGTGGTGTGTAGAGATCACAATGCCTCCTAAACACAGTTCCTCATAAATGCATCTGCCACTTCTCTAGCTCAGAATTCAAATGCATTTTCTAATCTGGGTCACTGAGTTATAGTGCCCACCACCACTCCATAGTCAGTGGAAATATAATCACCTTGTGTGGACAAGTCCGTGGCTCCTCAATAAAATAAAAGTAAAGACACTTACAAATTTAGTAGAGGAACAGTTAAAATTGGGACACGTAGAAACATTTTCTGAATGGATTTTTCTGTCTTTGTTCTATTGAAAAAATCAGGCAAATGGTGACTATTGATTGACTTTTGTAATGTCAATGCCACAATGATTCCGATGGGGACCTTCCAACCTGGGTTTCTTTTTCCTGTAATGACTCTTAGGAATTGGCACAGGTAGCAATTAACATCAAGGGCTATTTCTATAATATCCCCACTCATCCAGATGACTGTAAAGATTTGCACTCTCCATTCCTTCTTTTAACCATAAGACACCTATTTCAGATTTCAGTGGACAATGTGTTTACCTTCAGAAATGATGAACTCACCAACTATGTGTCAGCTTTTTTTAATTTAGTTTTGTGCAGGACTTCCTAATACATAAGTAAACTACGTGGATATTTTAATAGCCTGTTTGAGTGAGAGGGAACTTCAAAGCCACTATGAGGATGTTATGACAAATTTGCCATCAGCTGGACTACAAGTAGCAACAGAAAACATCCAGATGATACCAGCATATGAATACCCGGGCTATATTCTCGAACACATAACTGTATATCCTCAGAAAATTTCCATCTACTGGAAAGATCTTAAGACACTCAGTGACTTTCAAAAATTGCCGGGTGATAATAATTGGGTCTGTCCCTCCTTGACGTCCTTAGTAACTCCGCCCTGATTTAACTTGGCACACTTAGGCTGGCACCTCAGTAGCTCTGCCCACCAGTAAACCCCACCCATTTTGGTGGAAACCCTCAGTAGCCCGCCCAAGTTTAGCTCCATCCATTTAAGTGGATACCTCTGGATACCTTACAGAGCGCTCCAACCACAATTTAGCTCTCCCTGGTTTGGCTGCTGTATTGGGGAGAACAATCCCAACCACAGAAACTGGCCAAGGCAGAGGTTAGGGTTGCCCTGAAATTACCCAGGACAACAGGGCCACTACATCCCACAGTCTGATGCCCCAGCATTCCTCTTTGGGTTGTTTGGCAGCAGCAGTGGGGGGTCAAGTCTTCCACTGATCTGAGCCAAATAAGCACATCTGTGCGATCTTCAGCTTCCTGAGCATCGTGGCTGTGCTTGTTGGGGTCACTCTAGGGCTCCAGGAAAGCAGGATGGACGATGCTTGAATTGGGTGAAGTACCGCCACTGGTCCTGGCTCTCACCACAGACTCAGGCTAAGGGAAGGTCGGGGCTGTGAGAGCATGTCAGGGGAAGGGCTGGAGTGTAGGGGCGGACTCACTGGCTGGGGCCCTGGGATCATGAAGATGCGGGGCCTTCGAGCACGGCCATGAGGTGGCGCTGCTGAGCTCACAGGGGCAGCTCAGCTCTTTGTACACATCTCCAAAGCAGGTCACTTTGTCCAGATAAACTTGCCACAAAGAGAGGGGAGGGCAAGGATGGCAGAGTAAGGACCACTAAGACTATGACGGCTGGAAATGATCACTCTGGACAAGAATTGGGTGCTGAAAGAGAATGTAATAGGCATGCTACCCTTGCTGTAGCTGTATTGCGAACCACAGTGTCTAGAGGGAAAAGGAAGAGAGAAAGGCAGAGGGGAGGGCAAAAGAGAAACTGGGGACACGTGTGGCGGGAAATGTGCACTGGTGAAGGGTATTGGACATTGTATGACTAAAACTCAATCAAGAACAACTTTGTAACTGTGGAAGAAAACGACTATATTATAAGCATCCTTGTAATCAATAATGTTTAAATAAATGATTTTAAAAAGAAAAGCTAGTGCTCGCTTTGGCAGCACATATACTAAAATTGGAACTAAACAGAGAAGATTAGCATGGCCCCTGTGCAAGGATGACACGCAAATTCGTGAAGCGTTCCATATTAAAAAAAGAAAAAGAAAAAAGAAAAGCTAGATCACAATAGGCCTTCTGCAAAGCACTCCTAAATTCCACTGTGTTCCTGTGATCTTCTGCACGTAGGCAGGGCAAATCGGGCTGCCAGGGAATGAGGGGTTTTGACAGACCTTCCCACCCTTCTCGTAATTTTCTGGCCAAAATACAACAAATGTTTTCAGGGGCTTAGGAACAAAATGGAACACTTGCAGAGGCCATCTCATGAAGACATGAAGGACTGCTCCACAGAACCTGTTTCAAGGCACTACCAAATACAGAAACTTCTGCAATGGATGGTGGTGGAGAGAAGACGTTGGTCAAAGTTGTCTACAATTCATTTCTCATCCCCGTCCCATTGGAACATGGTACCAGCCTGGGGCAAAGCCCAAATGGAGCCTCCTTTGAGGCTGATTAGGCAGCAGGAAAATATGCTCAGTCATTTTTCTCACCTTTTGTAGGGCCTTCCCTGCAGGGAGTTATTGAGCAGCATGAAAATGTGATGAGTCTTGTTTCTCCCCTCTTGTTGGCCTTCTCTGCCTGAACTTGAGCCCCTTAGAAATCATCTCCAAAGTCAAAGAACTTAAACATTCTTTGGCCTTTTGAGGGCCCACACTCTATCCCCATGCCATGCCCCATCCCGTCTTCCCTTCCGTTGCTTTGCAAAAGTGGGCTGGTGCTATCTCAAGCCCACTGCCCTGCACTCGGTCTTCTCATGAGTCCTCCACTGTGTGTCATTACTTGATAACTCAGTTCAGGTCCTGGAGTTTCTCAGAATCAATGTCTTGAGAGCTGTGACTGCGAAGATGATGTTATTGTTGAGTTTGTGGGCCCTGGTGTGTTGCAGAAAAGATTCGTAGGCAAAACCCCAGGGGTCCTTGTGATGATGGGAATTTATTAACAGTTGAAGTATAGAGTCCTAGGTCCCTCTTCAATATACAGGCCACTCCCTTAACTGGTAAACCATGTCACTTGTTCTATTCAGATGGCAATATGGCTATTGACACTCATCATGTATGCTGTTTGGGGCACTGTGGTGTCAAGAGGTCTGTGGCTAGCAAAGCAGTACTGAGAGGAAAATTTATAGCTTTGCAAGCACACATCAGGAAGGAAGAAGGGGCCTACATGAATACATTAATGACACAGCTTATAGAAGTAGAAAATGATCAACAAATGAAACCAAAAATAGGTACACAGAAGGAAATAACAAAGCTTAGAGCAGAAATCAATGAAGTGTAAATCTAGAAAACAATCCAAAAGATCAATGAAAGCAAAAGTTGGTTGTTTGAAAAAATAAACAAGACTAATAAACCACTGTCAAAACTCACAAAGAAATTGAGAGAAACTTGATCAACCAAATTAGAAATGAAAAGGGGAGATCACTATAGACATTGAAGAGATTCAAAGAGTAACCAGAGACTACTTTGAGAAACTCTATGCCATAAAACATGAGAACCTGGCAGAAATGGACAAATTCTTGGACTCTTATAACCTTCCATGGCTAAATAAGGATGAGGTAGCATATCTAAACAGCCCCATAACTATTGAGAAAATTAAAATGGTGATCAAAAGTCTTCCCAAAAACAAAAGCCCAGGCCCAGATGGGTTCACTAATGAATTCTTTCAAACCTTTCAAGAGGAACTTCTACCAATCCTTTTAAGGCTCTTTCATAAAATTGAAGAAACAGAGACACTTGAAAATAGTTTCTATGAAGCTAACATAACCTTGATACCAAAACCAGAGAGAGATGCTTCCAAAAAAGAAAATTACAGACCAATATCTCTGATGAACACAGATGCAAAGATCCTCAACAAATTATGACAAATAGAATTCAGTACATTCAAGAAGGTCATCCACCATGACCGAGTAGGTTTAATCCCAGAAATGCAAGGATGGTTTAACATCATAAATCAATCAACATAATATACCATATTAACAAAAAGAAAAACAAAAATCATATGATCATATCAATAGATGCAGAAAAAGCATTTGATAACATCCAACACCCATTCTTGATATTAAAAAAACCTCAACATGATGTGAATGAAAGCAACTTTTCTCAATATAGTCAAGGCCATCTTCCACAAGACAATGGCAAGTATTATTATCAATGGAGATAAACTAAAAGCCTTTCCCCTAAAATCTGGTACAAGACAAGGCTGTCCTCTATCACCAGTCCTATTCAGCATAGTACTGGAAGTACTTGCCATAGTGGTTAGGGAAGAAAAAGATATCAAGGGCATCCAGATAGGTAAGGAAGAAGTCAAGCTCTCACTGTTGCAGATGACATGATAATATATTTAGAAAACCCTAAACACTCTACCAAAAAGCTTCTAGAAACAATAGATTCATATAGCAAAGTAGCAGGCTACAAAATTAACATGCAAAAGTCAATGGCCTTCTTATACACTAATAATAATAGAGAAGAAGTGGGCATTAAAAAACCAATCCCATTCACATTATTGTCCTACAAACTCAAATATCTTAGGGTCAACTTAACTAATGAGGTGAAGGGCCTATACAAAGGAAACTACAAAAGCATGCTTCAAGAAATAAAAGAGGACACAAGGAAATGGAGACACATTCCCTGCTCATGGATCGGCAAGATTAATATAATTAAAATGGCAATACTCCCCAAAGCATTGTACAGATTTAGTGCAATCACTCTAAAGATTCCCATGAAATTTTTCAAAGAAGTGGATTAAACACTTCTGAAGTTCATTTGGAATGATAAACACCCATGATAACTAAAGCAACACTCGGGAAAGAGTATATGAGAGGCATTACTTTCCCCAATTTTAAACTGTACTACAGAGCAATAGTTACCAAACAGCATGGTATTGGAATAAAGACAGATCCTCAGATCAGTGGAATAGGCTTGAGTACTCAGAGACTGTTCCCCAGACACAAGTCAACTAATCTTTGATAAAGGGGCAAGAAATCCAAAATGGAGCAAGGAAAACCTCTTCAACAAGTAGTGTTGGCACAACTGGTTAGCCACTTGCAAAAAAGTGAACTCAGACACCCATCTAACACCATGCACAAAGATAAAATCCAGATTAAAGACCATGGTATCAGGCCTGAAATCATAAGGTATATGGAAAAACATAGTATATAGAAAAAATAGGTAAAATACTATATGACATTGAGACCAAAGGCATCTTCAAGGAGGAAACAGCATTCTCCAAATAAGTAGAAGCAAAGATAAACAGATGGAACTATATTAAACTGAGAAGCTTCTACACCTCAAAGGAAATAGTGCCTGACATACAAAAGCCACCTAAAGAATGGGAGAAACTATTCACCCAATATCTACCAGACAAGGAACTAATATAAAAAATATAGAAGGTGCTGACAGAACTTAATAAGAAAAAATGGGGAGAAGAAATGAACAGACATTTCCTCAAAGAAGAAATACAAATAGCCAAAAGACACATAAAAATGCTCTATATCACTAATCATCAGGGAGATGCAAATCAAAACTACAATGAGGTACCATCTCACACCACAGAGACTGGCACATATCACCAAGAACAAGAACAATCAGTGCTGGTGGGGATGTGAAGAGAAAGGAACTCTTATTCAGTGCTGGTGGAAATGCTGTCTAAAAGCCTTTATGGAAAACAATATGGAAACTGAGCTCCCATTTGATCCAGCTATTCCTCTCCTAGGTATATACCCTAGGAACACAAAAATACAATACAAAAATCCCTTCCTCGCACCTATTTTCATTGCAGCGCTGTTTACAATAGCCAGACACTGGAAACAACCAAGACTCTGGAAACAACAAATGAATGGCTAAATAAACTGTGGTACATATACACAATGGAATATTATGCAGCCATCAGGAGAGATGAAGTCATGAAAATTTCCTATACATGGATCTATTATGCTGAATGAAATAAGTCAGAGGAAGAGATAGACACAGAATAGTCTCACTCATCTATGGGTTGTAAGAAAAATTAAAGACATTACTGTAGTAAGGCCCAGAGACAATAGAGTTAAAGGCTGGAAGGGCCGGAAGAACTGGCTCACAATTTGAACCTCACCACAAAGAGTGGTGAACGCTGTTAGGGAAATAACTACACTAACAACTAGCATGACAATGTTAAAGAATGAGAGAAGTAGAATGCCTGTCGTGATACAGGCAGGGGTGGGGCACGAGAGGGGGCCTTGGTGGTGGGAATGTTGCACTGGTGAAGGAGGGTATTCTGTTTATGACTGAAACCCAACTACAAACATGCTTGTAATCATGGTGCTTAAATAAAGATTTATATATATAAAAAGTGGTCTGTGGCTGGAATCAGGTAGCCTATATGTCCTTGCTGTCCTGTAATCTGTCATTGGTCCTCTCAGGGTAGTAGTCCATGTCCTCATGTCTCCTTAGCTTCTCTTACTTCTTTGTAAGTAAGGTGTAAGAGCCACAGGTGTGTGAATAAGAACCCCTCTTTCCTGCCATTTGTTTTAGTGCAAGTGATGATCAAAGAGGAAGAGACCTGCCTGTGCTCTTCTCTGTGTATGTGTGAGAAAGAGAAAGAGAGAGAGAGAGAGAAAGAGAGAGAGAAATCTGGTGGTACTCAAGGTTACTCTTGACTCTGCACTCAGAAATCATTCCTGGTAGGCTTGGAGGATGCCAGGGATCAAACTTGTGTGACCTCATGAAAGGCAAAATCCTACTTACTGAGTTATCATTCCCGACCCTGCACTCTATTTATTTATATTTCCCACCGGCTGTTTTCATTAGATGATTGGTTACCTCTAGGGTGGGATAGATTCAAAGGGATCAAGTACAATTACCAAGTTACCTGGCACTCCTGTGTCCCACCCTTTTCACTATAACAACTCCTGGTTCTTCTGGAAGGCTCTACCAGCGTCTTCATCTTATGGCTGCTTCCCAAGTGAGAAGTCCATGGAAGAGCCTGGAAGACATTTGGCAGCACAAAAACCAAGTGGAACTTACGCTGAGAGCTCTCGGGAAAGGCCATATTGCTCTAATAGTCACCTTGCCCGTCAGCTACTTTAAATTAACCAGCAACTCTGGTTCATTCTCTTTCAGTGTGTTTCAGGGCCGTTGGAAGCACTCTCTGGCAGTTCTCAGGGCAGCTACAGTTGGTGTCAGGGCGCTCGGCGGTGCTTAGGAAAACACGTTGATACTCTGGACAACTGCCCCGTCTGGATTCTTTCCTGTGTCATGTGGGCCTGGCTCCTTTACCTTGCTTGGTAATGCAACTAGCATCATTAGGTGTGGTCCCAAAATAAAATGGCACTTAAGACAGTTCCTCTAGGGGCCGTAGAGATAGCACATCTGTACGGTGTTTGCCTTGCATGCAGCTGACCCAGAACAGACCTTGGTTCGATCCCGTGCAATCCCATATGGTCCCACACACCAGGAGCAATTTCTGAGTTGTCAGGAGTAACCCCTGAGTGTCACCGGGTGTGGCCCCAAAACCAAAAAAAAAAACAAAAAACAAAAAACCCAAAACACTTCTTCTAGAGGTTAGAGCAATAGTATTGTGAGGACAGCCTACGGCTGACCCTGCTTGAATCCCCAGCACTCCATATGGTCGATCCCTTGAGCTCACTAGGAATGATCTCTGAGCCAAGAGTAAGTCCTGAGTGCAGCCAAGTATGTCCCCAAACCAAAAATAAATAAAAGTGAATCAACAAAACAAATTTAAAGTTCCATCTTCCATAGGCCAGAGCAGTAGTATAAAAGGTAGTATAATAGTTTGCATGTGGCCAACCTGGGTTTGATCCCCAGCATCCCATATGGTTTTCTGAGTACTGCCAGGAGTGATCCCTGAGCCAGAGCCAGGAGTAACCCCTGAGTACTGCTGACTGTGACCAAAAACAAAACAATCAGGAAGGGCACATCCTTCACTGAAGGGACACAAGAGAGGACTTGCTCCCATTCCATTGGCCAGGACGTCACTGTCTGACTTCTGCACACACTTAGCCACAGAGAGGCCGTGAAGTGAACACAGAGCTCGTGGGATTGTTTCACTTGAGTGCTTCTTGGATTACATACTTGGTGCGCAGGAGTCATGGTGGGCAATGCTTGGGGGACCGTGTGTGATGCCAGGACTTGAACCTGTGTATGGACACCGTCACATGACGGCAAGAACCTTTAACTTTGGACTCCCTCTGGCCAGGGTTTATTTTTTTGGGCCATATCCAGCAATGCTCAGAGTTTTACTCCTGGCTTTGCACTCAGGAATCACTCCGGGCAATGTATGGGAGACTGTATAGGATGTTGGGGATTGATCTCCGATTGGCCCCCTGCAAGTCAAAATACCCTCCCCCAGGGACCGGAGCAATAGCACAGTGGTAGGACGTTTGCCTTGCATGTGTCCAATTCCGGATGGACCTGGGTTTGATTCCCGGCATTCCACATGGTCTCCCAAGCCTGGCAGGAGCGACTTCTGAGTGCAGAGCCAGGAGTAACCCCTGAGTGCCACCAGGTGTGACTCAAAAAACAAAAGCAGGGACCGGAGAGATAGCATGAAAGCAGGGTGTTTGCTGTGCATGCAGAAGGACAGTGGTTCGAATCCTGGCTTCCCATATGGTCCCCCAAGCCTGCCGGGGGCGATTTCTGAGTGTAGAGCCTGGAGTAATCCCTGAGCCCTGCCGGGTGTGACCCAAAAACCAAAAACCAAAAAAACAAAGAAACAATATGCCCTCCCCAGGTGCACTCACTCATCCCCCACCTAAGAGTTTTATTTATTTATTTATTTTCTGTTTGTTTTGGACCACATTGTGTGGTGCTTGCAAGGCAAACGCCCTACTGCTGTGCTGTCTCTCCAGCCCCTGTCATGCTTTGTTCTTAACTGAATATGGTTGGTTGGTTTTTTTTTTTGTTTTTGTTTTTGTTTTTTGATTTTTGGGTCACACCCGGCTGTGCTCAGGAGTTACTCCTGGCTGTCTGCTCAGAAATAGCTCCTGGCAGGCATGGGGGACCATATGGGACACCGGGATTCGAACCAACCACCTTTGGTCCTGGATCGGCTGCTTGCAAGGCAAACAACGCTGTGCTATCTCTCCGGGCCCAGTTGGTTGTTGTTGTTGTTGTTTTTTTTTTTTGGCTTTAACTGACTTTTAGATGAATGCATTTGATTGGACTCACTCAATTGTGAAGAAAAAAAAGTAAAATCATGTACCATCGGCAAAGTGTTTGGAAATATATTCCTATGAATTTTATGATTTAATATTTTAAAATTAATTTATATGTTATTTTTATTTTTGGGCCACATCTGGGAATGCTCAGAGGTTACTCCTGGCTGTGCCTTCAGGAATCACTACTGGTGGTGCTCAGGGATGGTGGAGATTGAACCTGGGTCAGCCGCATCAGGGCAAGCATCTATCTGACTTGCTATCCTTTGACTTCTGAAAATAGGCTTTTCACAAGTGAGTTTAGGGCAAATGGACTGTGAGCAGGGACCAAGGGATAGGTGGGATGCAGTCTCTGGGGACCATATGGGATGCCAGGGATTGAACCCTGATTGGCCCTGTGCAAGGCAATCGCCCTCCCCACTGTGCTATTGCTCTGGTCCCTCAACTAGTGCTTTTTCAGATCGTTAGTAATATGAATATTGGGCTAGAGTAATAGCACAGCAGGGCGGACACTTGCTTTCCATGGGGCCTACCCAGGTTTGATCTCTAGCATTCCATATGATCTCCTAAGTACACTAGGAGTGATACCTGAGCAGAGTTAAGAGTAACCTCTGAGCATTGCTGGATATGATCCCCCCCAAAAAATCTGAATGTATTTTTCATGGAGGGAACAGTCTGTATCATACCCAGTGGTGCTCAGGGGCGATTCCTGGCTCTGTGCTTAGGAGTGACCTTGGCAATGCTCGGGGGACCATATGTGTGCTGGGGATTGGAGCCGGGCAAAAGCAACTATGTGCGAGGCAAAAGCCTTACGTCTGTGTGATCTCTCTCCAAAAAGCTGAATGTCTTCTGGAGGGGCCCATTCACCTCAATTCCCTCCAGCCTCACATTTAGAACTCTGCCTGACTCTGCCCTGGAGAGGCTGGGGACACAGACCTCAGGGGTAAAGAAGCATTAGTTAGTACCCCCATGGAAGATGTGATCATGCTTGTCCTGTGGACCCTGTCTGCTCCCACACTTTCCCTAAAACCTGTTTTTCCAGACAGAAGAGAGGTCTTACTATACCCGATGATGGAGCAAAAATCTATGTCTCGGCCCATAGGGACGTGGTGTCCCACCTTCTCCTTGACCTGGGGGTGAACTGGGAGCACAGTGCCTCCAGGGAGGACAGCCCTGACCCCCCCACCTCCAGGAGGTGCGTCCCCCGCTATTTAAAGCCTGGGGAGCCAGCAATGTCGCCATCGAGTTCATTCTTAGATTCAGGTTCATATTCCAGTCCTTTAAATAGTCCCGCAGCGGGGACAGTGAGGGAGCCAGACAGACAGTCAACACTGTGTCCTTGACCCCGCAGGCTGTAGGTTGAGCTGGTCATGAGGAGACACTTGGCAGAGCCCGGGGGCTGCAGTGGTGGCTTTGAGGGAGACACAGAGGAGCCCAGAGGGAGGGAAGGACACACTCATAGAGAAAGCAGGCACTAGAGAGCCTCCGAATTCCTGCACCTCCTCTTCCTAGCTCGAGATTAGCTCCTGAGCAGTTCAGGCTGAGTCTGGATTCACTCTTCATTATTATTATTATTATTTTTTATGGGGGGAGGGTTCATACCCGGCAATGCTCAGGACTTACTCCTGGTTCTACACTCAGGAATCACTCCAGGCGGTGGTCAGGGAACTTAGAGGATGCCAGGGGGACTGAAGGCAAATGCCTTAACCCGTTGTGCTATCACTCCAGTCCCCAGGGAGGTTTTGGCGGAAAGGACTCTCCACTCAGATGCGTTTTTTCTGTCTTAGTGGCTTCAACAACAGTTCTTAAGAGATGTGTATGCTCTTGATTTTTCCTGATTCCCCAGCTTCTACAGAAATGCACCAATGGATAAAAGAAGAGAAAGAAATGCACCAATGACCCAATGCTTGTGTCTGTGGGTGCTTTGGACGCACCCTCCCCTTCTGCCTCGATGGTGCCAGCTGGGGTGTTATATAGGAAAGCATTTCCATAAGATTATCTCTGCCTGTTGTCCCACCTACTACCTTCCTGGTGGGGGCACTGTTGAGAACCTAATAAATAGTTCGGGAGCGAGGTGTTCAGGGTCATTTGGGACAGTTTATTAGCTGGCTCTAGGTTTTTGGAGCTGGTGGTAGGCTGACAAAGGACTCTGCACCCAACCTTCTTACCCCTTTACCCTCCTGTCCTTGTGGATTATTTGCTGAGGATAAATATTACCAAGATCTCTTCCTCCTCCGAAGGGCCGGGGAATGGGAATGTTTTGTTTTGGGGCCATACCCAGAGGTGCTCAAATTTTACTCTTGGCTCTGTGCTCAGGGGATCACATCTGGTGCTAGGAGTTGAACCAGGGTCAACTGCATGTAAGGGAAACACCTGGCTTGGGGGACCATATGGGATGCCGGGGGATCGAACTGCGGTTCGTCCTAGGTAGCACATGCGAGGCAAACGCCCTACCACTGTGCTATCACTCTGGTCCCACATGCTGTATTCCTTCTCTGAGTGGTAAGCAGATGTTTGATGAGCAAATTCATTCTAAAAGCGAGTTTGGCTTTCAAGAAAGGACAAAGTGCCTTTCAGCTTTGAAAATCGTCTTTTCATTTTTAAAAGAAAACACTACAAAGTGGATTTGAAATGATTTTTTTTTTGTTTGTTTGTTTTGGGTTACATCTGGCAATACTCAGAGCTTACTACTCCTGGCTCTGCTCAGGACTCACTTTTGACAGTGCTGGGGATCATATGCCATGGCAGGGAACTAACAATATGCAATACAAGTGCCTTATCTCCTGTACTCTGAGCTTCAAAATTATTCTTAAACCAATATACATTTCTAAAACTGCTATTTTTTTACACACACCCTATTAAAAAAAAAACACTGCTTTTTTTGTTTTTTGGGCCTCACTGGGCCGCGCTCAGGAGTTACTCCTGCCTCTGCACCCAGAAATCGCTCCTGGCAGGCTCAGGGGACCCTATGGGATGTCGGAGATTGAACCCGGGTCCTGGATCATCCGTGTGCAAGGCAAATACCTTGTGTATTTGTGTAATCACTCTGGCCCCAAACCCCTGCTGGCTTTCTTTTTTTTTTTTTTTTTTTTTTTTTTTTTTGGTTTTTGGGTCTCACCCGGCAGTGCTCAGGAGTTACTCCTGGCTCCATGCTCAGAAGTCGCTCCTGGCGAGCACGGGGGACCATATGGGACGCCGGGATTCGAACCGATGACCTTTTGCATGAGAGGCAAACGCCTTACCTCCACGCTATCTCTCCGGCCCTCCCTGCTGGCTTTCTAAGTCATTTTTTTCCTTACAAAATCAAACTCTCAGGGCCAGAGAGATAGCACAGCAGTAGGGAATTTGCTTTGCAGGCGGCCTACCCAAGACAGATCCAGGTTCGATTTCAAGCATCCCATATGATTCCCTGAGCCCGCAGGAGCGATTTCTGTCTGCAGAGCCAGGTGTAATCCCTGAACACCGCCTGGTGTGGCCCACCCTCTCCTCGCTCCCCCAAAATCAAACTCTCAGAGGAGTATACATTTTAATGAATTACAAGGGATCATTACTTCTTGATTTTCTCTAAAAAATTTACAACGAGGATGGCAGATGCTTTCAATTTCAATTTCTTTCATTACTTAATAGACACCAAAAATTGCCCAGAGGGGGGAAAATTGCACAGGGTGGGCAGAGAGATAGCACGGCTGTAGGGCTTTTGCCTTGTGAGAGGCCGACGCAGGCCGGACCCAGGTTTGATTCCAGGCATCCCATATAGTTCCCGGAGGCTGCCAGGAGCGATTTCTGAGCGCAGAGCCAGGAGTAATCCCTGAGCTCCCCCTCCCACCCCCCAAAATTGCCCAGGGTAGCCAGGGATGAATCCTTCTGAACTGCTCTTGGGAATCTCTGCCAAGTTTGGGCCCTCTGCTACCACCAGAGGGCGCCCCTTTCCGTCTGGTTTCTGCTGAGCCTGAACTCACCTGCTCCTTTCAACTCTCCAAGCTGGAATTTGGAAGACCAGTGACTTGTTTTGGTTCTTATCGCTGCCACTTCACCAGTATCGATCATAATGCAGAAAGGGGTGCATGTGAAGCAGCGTTGGCCCTAACTTGTAATAAATACAAGCTGTTGAATTTGCAGTGAATTCTCCAAACAGCATTCTGGCTGGAGCCACTAGCGAGCATTGTTTGTTTCTGAAGGAAATGGAAGGAGAACCAGCAGAAACACAAAACAAATTTGCAAAATAAAAGGATGGGGCAAAGGATGAGGTGAGGAGGTGAGGTATGCAGTTGGGGGTTGCTGGTCTTTTGCATCTATAAGGACAAAAAGGGAGCTGAACTTACCTGGTTAGAGGAATTCATTCCCCCAAACAAGGGACTGGAATTTGGGTGTGGGTCTTGTCAGGGAAGCAGAAGGACTGGAGCAGGGGATACCTCTTGTGGGTTCCTCGGAATTGATTGAATCACAGTCGGATGTATGCAAGGCATTACCCATTGCACTATCTCTCTGGCCCAGAATCAAATTACAGAAAAGTCACTTAAAAGCTATTTTTGAGGGGCCGAAGTAACAGCATAGCGGTAAGGGATTTGCCTTGTACATGGCCAAACACCGATGGACCTGGGTTTGAATCCCGGCATCCCATATGGTACCCTGTGCCTGCCAGGAGCGACTTCTGAGAGCAGAGCTAGGAGTAACTCCTGAGCACCACCAGGTGTGACCCAAAAACCAAAACAAAAACCAAAAAAAAAAATAAAGCCAAGGTAATTGTAAAAGCTATTTTTAAGGAAAATAGTGTTTGTTTTGGTTTTGGGTCACACCCGGCAGTACTGGGGGGAGGGGTTACTTCTGGCTCTACATTCAGAAATCACCCCTGGCAGGATTTGGGGACCATATGGGATGCCGGGATTCGAACCACCATCCTTCTGCATGCAAGGCAAACGTCTTACCTCCATGCTATCTCTCCGGCCCCCAAATTTACTTCTTATTGCTTGTTACAACAAAAGACAAATGGAACGATCAAAACTTTGATCAACAAGGGCCCATTTGAGATGATTATTTTCTCTCCCCATGGTGATCCTAAAGTCAGTGTCTGAGGATTTCCTGGCCTGTGGTTGGTGCTAGTTGAGCTAGTTTAGACTTCCTGAGCTCAGTAGATTCCTATGGAACTTTCCCATCAGATTTCCTGGGATTCTACTGGGCTGACATTGCTATAAGCTATTGAGAGGGTCCAGGATTTATAGATCTGAAACCAATTCAGTGGCTTGGCAGTTGGATAAGGTCAAGTCATGGAGCTGGCTGTTTCTGCAGGAGGGTATAGGGGCTGGTGCTGGGCGGTTGCAGTTCATGCAGAAAGGGGAAGCTACCCCACTGCCCCCTCTTTCTAAAAAGGCCACAAGCCCAGATTAAACTGACTAGGAAGTATAGGTGACAATTATTTTGTTTTGAACTTGGTGGAGGGCTGGCCCTTTCTACGCTGGAAAGATGGTGGTGCTAGAGGTGAGTGGGTGCATCTGTTCTCTTTCATGTAGTCTCAGGGACCCAGAGAACAGGGTCACTGTCCCCCATAATTGCTCAGTGCATGTGGGAGGCACTCGGGACTAAACGGGAAGCTTCCCTCTTGCAAGACAAATGCTTTCACCATCAAGACTTCCCTAGACCTTCTTTTTTCTTACCAATGTGGCTGGTCGTTACAGAAAACAGACCTGGGTCTTTGAGCATAAGGCTCTAGCAACGCCTGAGCTTGCACAGCCATAACCCTCAGCCGGAACTTAATTTCTCAGAAGGAAACTGGAGGGGCTGTGGAGTAGCACTGTGAACTCACTCCGAGAAAAAAGTTCTAGTGAGCTTTCCACCAGCCACACTGTGAGAAGGTACCCGATTTCTTCTGACAGGAGATTTACTTGTCAGGGACTCCCCACCACTCCCTAGTAGCAGCATCTCTAAATTGAACATCACTTCCTGAGAGTAGGTTCCCAGATTCTCTGCGCTGTCAAAGGTTATAAAAGTAGTGCATATAGCAAATGAAATAGACTGAAAATCACACGAAAGCATCAGAAAATAAAATGATCTGTACTTTTTTAATTTTAGCAAGTAAACTCCCTTTTTTAAGGTACCTTACACCTTCAGCCTGTTATGTCTAGGACCACATTTTAAAAAGAAAAATCAGTGTTATAAGTACATGTCACTGAGTAGCCTGATTTTTGTTGTTTAATTTTATTTCCTTAATTTCCTCTCACTCTCTTAAAATGAGGGGCTTTCACTTGATTTACATTATTTTTGGTTTTTGTTTGTTTGTTTTTTGGACTGCACCTGGTGATGTCCAGAGCTTACTCCTGGCTTTGCACTCAGGAATCACTCCTGTTGGGATTCTGGGGATCATATGTGGGTGCTTGGGGATAGAACCTTGGTCAGCTGCATGCGAGGCAAGTGCCCTAAGCCCTAGTCTCTTTTTGCAGCTTATCTCCATACTTTGAAGAGACATTTTTTTTTGTTTGTTTGTTTTTGAGCTACACTCAGCAACTCTCAGGGGTATTCCTGGCTCTGTGCTTAGAAATCGCTCCTGGCAGGCACAGGGAACCATATGGGATGCCGGGAACCAAACCCGGGTCGGCTAAGGCAAATGCCCTACTGCTGAGCTACCACTCCAGCCAGCCCCTTGAAGGGACATCTTTGTTTGTTTGTTTGTTTTGGTTTGGTTTTTTGGCTATACTTGGTGACCCTCATGGGTTACTCCTGGCTATTCGCTCAGAAATTGCTCCTGGCTTGGGGGACCATATGGGACGCTGGGGGATCGAACAGCAGTCCATCCTAGGTTAGCGTAGCAAGGCAGATGGCCTACCACTTGCACCACCGCCCCGGCCCCTTGAAGGGACATTTTGATTAGGATTTCTCTGAAGTAAAGGCAGACGGAACAGATGAAGAACTCAGACCCCCATTAGCCTTGCCCAGCCCCTCCCTATCTCCATAGGGTCCCCCTTTATTGAATTTAGGTGCCTTCATTCATGCCCCAATTGCGGTCTGGGGTGACAGCCCTGGGGGTCTGCCTTCTCTCTTTCCCCTTCTCTCTTACAAGTCAAAAGTCAGTCTCCCTGCCAGCAGGACACATGAGTCTGACAGCCTTTCTAGGAGTTTTGTCTTGCAATGCAGAAGTGAGTCACTGGATGGCAGAAAAAGCCTGTGCGCTCTCTCGCTCTCTCTCTCTCTCTCTCTCTCTCTCTCTCTCTCTCTCTCTCTCTCTGTCTGTCTGTCTCTTTCTCTGTCTCTCTGTCTTTCTCTCTGTCTCTCTCTGTCTCTGTCTCTCTGTCTCTCTATGTCTCTGTCTCTCTCTCTGTCTCTGTCTCTGTCTCTATCTCTATCTCAATAGTGCCCAGAGCCTGCTAGAATCAATCGCCTGCTATCCCCTCCTTCAGCTCCTTCAGCTTTCCAGATCCAACGCAATAAAATTTCTCTTCAGGTCTGTGTGCAAGGCTGCGTGCAAAGGTGTTCTAGCTGCAGTGTGTGTCTCCTTCCCCCAAGCACCACCACGGGGCACTTCTGAGCAAAGAGACATGAATTATCCCAAAACAGTACTGGAAAGGTTCAAAAAAATGAAAAATAGGAGCCGGAGAGATAGCAAAACGGTAGGGCATTTGCCTTGCAAGCAGCTGATCCAGGATGGATGGTGGTTTGAATCCTGGGATCCCATATGTTCCCTCTTGCCTGCCAGGAGCAATTTCTGGCATAAAGCCAGGAATAACTCCTGAACACTGCCTGGTGTGACCCCAAAACCGAAAGCCAAAAAAAAAAAAAAAAAAAAAAAAAAAAGAAGAGAAAAGAAAAGAAAAAAAAAAAACAATGATTAAAACAAACAAAAAAAACCCCCTAAGTGTTAAATGGTTACCCCAAAGCACTTGCATTATTGGATTTCAGCCAGCTCTTGGGCCTCCTGGTTCTGGACAGTTGTTGTCACTTGTATTTATCTCTATGTGCAAACAAATAACCACCAATAAGAGTGACCTAAATGGGGCCGGAGTGGTGGCACAAACGGTAAGGCATCTATCTGCCTTGCGAGCACTAGCCTAGGACGAACCGCAGTTCAATCCCCCAGTGTCCCATCTGGCCCCCCAAGCCAGGAGCAATTTCTGAGCACATAGCCAAGCATAACCCCTGAGCATCACTGGGTGTGGCCCCCAAACAAACAAAAACCCAGAACAGACTAGAAGTGACATAAAGACAGTGCTGGAGTGTCTGAAGATTTAAATAATTTTGAAAGTGTAGTAACTTAGCATATCAGAAACATAAAATTCAGGGCTGGGGAGATAGAATTAGGTAGAGCATTTGCCTTGCATACAGAAGGACGGTGGTTGGAATCCTGGCATCCCATATGGTCCCCTGAGCCTGCCAGGAGCTATTTCTGAGCATAGAGCCAGGAGTAATCCCTGAGCACTGCTGGGTGTGACCCAAAAACCAAAAAAAAAAAAAAAGAGTGACCTAAATGTTCCAAAGCCACCCTCAAAGTCCTGAAGGTCATGAGGGATCGTGTTGATTCTGAGGAGTGCCAGTTGAACATGGCTTTTTTCTCTTTTTTCCACGAGCCTGAAGCTGCGTCTGCTCGGGTGAGGCATCTTTCCTCCCTGCCACCCACCCTGCTGCCCTGTGAAGGTGCCATAACAGGAACTCGCACAGAGCTTAGGGTAGTGTGCCATTTCCTGAGTCAAATTGGTAGCCCCTTTTGTAACTGAAGGACAAGTTCCAGGTCTCAGGGATGAAGATAGGGACCTGCTGGGGCTTCAATGCATATGATTAGTCTACCAGAATGCTCTGGCCCCGTAAAATAAATCCCACACTGTGAAATCAATCCCCAAGCAGGTGGATGGGTCTGACGCAGGTAGGTAGCTGCAAAGAATCAATAAACCAAGCCAGTCAGGAGAGAGTCGTGGAGTCAGTTTGCTTCTTGCCCCATGGTTTCTCTGAGTGTCAATCCAAACTGATTTTTCTTTATTCTCAGTTCAAAATTTAACTGAGTAGGGGAGAGTGGAGTAAGATCCAGGTGGACTTTCACATCTCAAAGGGCTAGATTTAAAGGAAAGAGGAAGATGGGGGAACACTTTTGTGTTAATAGCTGGGTGTCATCTTATAATTGGCCTCACTCTCCTTTCTTGTCTTTTTAAAATTAATTAATTAATTTTTGGGGTCACACACGGCAACACTCAGGGGCTACTCCTGCTCTGTGCTCAGAAATCACTCCTGGCAGGCTTATGGGGTGCTAGGATTCAAACCACTGTTCATCCTGGACAGGCTGTGTGCAAGGCAAACGTCCTATCACTGTGCTATCTCTTCGGCCCCAATTTTTTATTTTTTTTAAAGTTATTTTGGGGGTTATAACCAGCTGTGCTCAGTACTTAATCCTTGCTCTGTGTTCAGGATTACTTCTGGCAGGCTCTGAGGACTATTTGGGACTTTGGGGATGGTATACATACATGCAAGGCAAGCTCCCTGACCCCTATACTGTCTCTTCAGCATCTGTCCCGCCGTTTCTTCTGTTTAGATGGTCCTTCCTAAATACTACACCTTAGAGAGGCCTTTCTTGAAGTTTCCAGATGAGGAAGGCCTGTCCCAGACTCCCCTTTTTACTATTTTGGTTTCTTTGGGCCACATCCCACATTGCTCAGGGCTTATTCCTGACTCTGTACTCTGGCAGGCTCTGGGGACCATATGGAATAATGGGAATTGAACCCAGGTTGCCTATATTCAAGGCAAGTGCCATCCCCTATCTTATTTTAACCCAATTCTGTTCTCTCTCTCTGTCTCTCTCTCTCTCTCTCTGTCTCTCTCTCTCTCTGTCTCGCTCTCTCTCTCCCTTTCCCTCTCTCTCTCCCCCTCCCTTTATGGTTTTTGGTTTTGGGTAACACCTGGTGGTGCTCAGGGGTTACTCCTGACACTGTGCTCAGAAATGGGATGCCCAGAAGGAATCGGCTGCGTGCAAGGCAAATGCTTTACCGCTGTGCTATCACTCCAGCCCCCTGTTCTCTCTATTTTTTCTCTGTCCCTGGAAATAGCCCTTTACAGGCAGAAGGAACATTTCTCCTTCACTTTTCTGGTTTTCCAGGCTGGTATTTCCTGTCACATCCTGACCTTTTGCTCCGTCCATTCCTCCTCTCTCCAAAGGGAAGGAGATTCTGAGAGCAGGGTCTGAATGTGCTCCTTTGTCCCAGATCCTCCTGCTGCTTGCCTTTGGGGTCCTCGTGTTTGCCCAGAAGAACTCTTCAGTTGAGATGGAGGAGCAGTATGGGGAGAATCTGGTGGTGAATCTTGTCTACTGCCACTTGAGGGGGTGAGTCACTGAGGTTGACATGGGAAGATCATGTGGTTCCTTCATGAAAGGCAGATTCTGGATAGGCAGGAAGTGAGGAGTGAGGGGGTCAGGCCATCAAAACCTCCGATTGGGCTTTTGTTTACATAAATGACTGGTTTGTCCCACAAACTTGAGTTTACATAGAGCAGGTGCAATGTGATTGGTCAATCCCAGAGCCCTTATTTACATAGGGCCTAACTAATCTGTAGAAACAGCTAAGGGCATGCAGTAACATAGCTAAGCTCGTGTTACTGTGTATGGATGGGTCCTGCTGCTGATATTAGAGAATTAGAGAATTAGCCTGTGTGCTATAAATACAGTGCTGAAACCGTCCACAAGAACCTGAAACCACCAGATGTGTTGCAATAATATGTTGGTTTCCAGGTGTGAGGGTCTAGAAGGTTCTTTTGTAGTTGACTCAAAACTTGGGGAAAACAGGTTTCTTTGTGTTGAAGTCCCCTCTACACCCCAACACTTGCCTCTCGTTGCTGCAGTTGAGGCCTGCCATAGGCTTCAGGTAAGTAAAACAATTCAGTATTTGCAACTTTGGTAAGCCGAGTTACCTTTTGCCAGGTAGAATGGACGAGTTCCCTAAAATCTTTGTATTTGAGTATTTAAAATTTTTTCTTTATTATAGCACTGTGATTTAGCAAGTTATTCATAACACAGTTGTTTCAGACATTCAGTAATCCAGACCAAGCCCACCACCAGTGTGACTTTCCCTTCACTACCAGTATATCCAGTTTCCCCACCACCGTAGCTTTCTACTTTTCAGGCACAAAACAAATTTACTTCGTATTGTTTGTTACAACACAAAGGCTATTAGAATGATAAAAACTTAGATA
Organism: Suncus etruscus; assembly: GCF_024139225.1. NCBI lineage: Eukaryota > Metazoa > Chordata > Mammalia > Eulipotyphla > Soricidae > Suncus > Suncus etruscus. Next base: position 153,790,786 of record NC_064852.1, on the reverse strand, counting down.
AATAAAAAGTTAACTTATGGGGCCCGGAGAGATAGCACAGCAGCGTTTGCCTTGCAAGCAGCGGATCCAGGACCAAAGGTGGTTGGTTTGAATCCCGGTGTCCCATATGGTCCCCCGTGCCTGCCAGGAGCTATTTCTGAGCAGACAGCCAGGAGTCACCCCTGAGCATCGCCGGGTGTGACCCCAAAACAAAAACAAAACAAAAAAGTTAACTTGTGGTCATTGTTATATCATAATGGGGTTAGTAAAGGCTTTTTTTTTTTTTTTTTTTTTGGTTTTTGGGTCATACCCGGCACGCTCCTGGCTCTATGCTCAGAAATTGTCCCTGGTAGGCATGGGATACCGGGATTCGAACCACTGTCCTTCTGCATGGAAGGCAAACGCCTTACCTCCATGCTATCTCGCCGACCCCTCAGTAAAGGCATTTTCTGAGGATTTACTGGGCTGGTTGGTGCTAACTGAGCCTTTGTTGTTTTTGTTTAGGTTCATTGGTCTTCCATGCAACTTGCCCATCCTATTTACTGTGATCCTAGTGGGCTGACAGTACTAAAATTTGGAGGTGTCCATAACGTCCAGGAGCTATAAAGCTGGAACAAATTTAGTGACTTGGCAGCTTGATGAGGTTCAGTTGTGAGCTGGGCCATTTCTATGTTGGAGGGTGTTGGGTGAGGTTGAGGGGTTCTGTGACTTCAGGTAGGAAGGGGAATCTTCCCTCTCCCATTCTAAGAAGGTTCCCGAGCTGTCAATCTACCTGGGAAGAGCCAGGGCCCTTGATGTTCTTTTGGAGATTAGCTGTGGAGCTGGGCTGTGGTCCTCATGTCCGAGAGTTGGACACTTCTCTTCCTTCTGAAAGGAAACTTTTGAGGGTTGGAAGGTGTTTGTGGGTCTTCCCTGGGTAGGACAAATTCCCTGGGTAGGATTCTAAAAGCAAAGGCCGGGGCTGAAGTGATAGCACAGCTGGTAAATCTTGCAGGCTGCCAACCTGGGTTTGATTCCCCACATTCCATATGGTGCTTGCCTGGTTGCGGATCAAAACAAACAAACAAACAAAAAATCCAACCAAAACACAAAACAAACAAAAACCACACACATACACACACAAATAAAAGGGGCAGCTTCATTGTTTTGGAAGGGGACTAAGGTCATCTCTGATGGTGCTCAGGGCTTGCTCCTGGTTTTAATCTGGAGATCGTGTGGTGCTGAAGATTGAACCCAGGCATCCTACATGCTGAGCCTGTGCCCAGTTTGTTGAACACCCTCTCTCTTCACAGTTCTTTTATTGTATTTCTATTTTATTTTTGGAGGGATGGTAAGGAGTCTTTGTTCCACATTGGAGAAAACTGTGTTCTCTCTCAAACAAATATTTCTCTTTCCTCTGGCATTTCTTTAAGGAAATTTGTTGGAGACAGTATCCTGTCAGAGGATCAATTTTTCTGTCTTCTGTCTTTTATGCAGCCTTTACCTAAGGCTGCCCATCTGCTGATTTTGCTGTAAGCTGTTGGACTAACAGGAAAGGTATTTCACAGCTGAAGGAGATTTTTTCTTTGAAGCCAAAGAGAAAGTGAACACCCCCAATGCTAACTCCAGATCTAGACCACTCCCTTTAGCTTCTTTCCGGAGTTAATAGCTACCTTCAAAAACCTGCCCCCTTCACAAACTGATGTTAGCCCAGATAAGCGGCTGCAGATCCCACTTTGGAGACATAAGGTCTCCATCCCTTCTGAATATTTTACTGCCCTTTGTTCTAAAAACCTTCCCGCCAAAAAGTATGATTGACATGTTCTTTTTCCTGCCCATTTCTCCTCCTCTATATAAGAGTTGCTGAACCCAATAAATTTTGCCTCTGACCGGAACTTCGCCTGGGGTCTTCTTTACTAACCTCTCTCAGATTTTTTACAGGTGTGGTTGTTCTTTTAACTCAGCAAAATAAGAGTGCGGAAGTCCAAGAGCCTCCAAGCCGTTTCCCCGCTGGCCGGGCCCCTCCGGGGGACTCTAGGACCCCGCAGAAATTTCTTTCAATAAAAACTAAAAAAGAAAAACTCTTGTTTTGTTTTTGGTTTTTTTTGGGCCACACCCGGTGATACTCAGGGGTTACTCCTGGCTATGTGCTCAGAATCGCTCCTGGCTTCTTGGGGGACCATATGGGACACCAGGGGAGCGGTTCATCCTAGGTTAGCGTGTGCAAGGCAAATGCCCTACTTCTTGCTCCACCAATTCGGTTCCTACAAAAACAAATTTTTTTAAAGTTGGTAACTATGAGCCCCCTTCCTACCCTTCAGGCAGCACTCATTTCCCTCCCCTTTGCTGTTGTTCAGGGATCTAGAGTCACACATGTTGGGTTGAGGTACTTGCAGGAATCCCTACTTTGACACAGCTGGCTGTGGGCCACCAGATATATTATATACCAAAAGCAGGAGCCCTAGACCCCAAACCTACTAGGACTGTGATCAGGCCTGAGGGGGCATCAGGAATTAAATTTTTGTTTTGTTTTGTTTTGTTTTTGGGCCACACCCGGCGTTGCTCAGGGGTTACTCCTGGCTGTCTGCTCAGAAATAGCTCCTGGCAGGCACCAAGGACCATATAGTATGCTTCAAACCAACCACCTTTGTGAGGAGCCGGGAGAGTTGAACTCCCCCAGTGTTGCTATGCATTGCCTGCTTGCCTTCATGCCTGCCTGATTGTGAAGAATGGGAACCGAAACCAGAAAGTCTGCAAAGGACAGGCCAACAGGATATACGCAGCTCTAAAAAATATGTCAGGGACAAACAGTTCTTGCCAGTTCTCACTGTGATCAAGAAATCATGGCCATGAAAAAGGAAATAGTGTCATACAGGTTTATGAGTACCAATAACAAAACCTTTTACATCAGTAGCATAAAGAACAACATGTTACTTAAGAATTTAACTGTTGGTCTCTGGTAATCTGTAACTGTCATCTGAAAATGTGTACGTGACATCCGTGATTTGTGGTTTTTTCACTCAGCCCCACTAACTTCACCCGGCTCTACTGAGGGCTGTGAGCAAAAGACTAATCTGGCGAAATATGATTGGTGATAGCCATGCCTTTCCCTACCCCCGCTTCCCCATCGCTAAAAAGTATATAATCACATCCTGCCTGAAATAAAGTTACTCTTGATTTCTCTCTTGATTTCATGAGTCATTACTAACTTTTGCCTCCACAGGTACTCAGAAGAGCACGAACCCTATCACGTTGTGTGGCTCTCCACAGGTTTCCTCACTGCTGGCTAGTGTAGGATATGGCCCCCGAAATAGGGGTCCCCTCTAGGGAGCCGCATTCTGGCGCCAAACGTGGTTTTCCTGCTCTTCTCCCTCGTCGCCGGTCGTTCCCGGGAATTCTCCGCGTCTCCCTTTTCTTTCCGTGAAGGGTGAGTTTCCCTTGCGCAGACGCGTTCAGAATTTCATGCATGCATCTCTCAGGGTGACTTCTTAGTCTCCCTCCCAGGCGACCCCCGCCTTTTGGCCTCTCGTGTGTGTCCCCCCACTCTTCTTATCGGTCGACGGACGTTCCCGGGATCCCACGCCCCCATTCTTCTTCGGGTAAGCCCCCCCTCGGCATGTAAGCCCCCCTCGGCGTGTGGATTTTCCTCCGTGCATGCACCCCTTCGTGGCTGTCACATTCCTGTGACTCCCACCCCTTCGTGGCTGTCACATTCCTGTGACTCCCACCCCTTAGTCGACCCACCGTCCGATATTCCTTGATATTCGGACCACCTCTCTATCATGGGTTCCTCCCTCTGTACCGAAGCCAAATTTATTCATGAAATCCAGGCAGAACTCTCTTCTCGCAATATTCATGTCCATAAGGCTTATCTTTGTAAATTTTTCACTATCCTCCACCGTGCCTCTCCATAGTTCGTTCTTACTGCCCCTCGCATAGCCCCCTCTACCTGGGCTACCCAGAGCCTGAGTTCCAGCAGCTCCCCCACACGCGACAACAAACTGTTGCTGCTTTCCCCCACCCTCCTAGTCAAGCTGCCACTTCAGCAATCAGCAAGCAGGGTGGAACCTCCCCATCCCTTAGGATAGAAATGCAGCCCTAAAATGTTTTTCTAAGATAAAGACCACAGTTGGTAAAGTTAAAAGGATTCAGAAACTGTTCATGTGAAATATATAGTAAAAATTGTCAGAATTTTGTGTGTCTCATAAGAAGCCTCAAATAATAGTAAAGTTTGTAAATTAAATTATGCGGCATAATTGTGCCTTTTCTAAAAGCATTTGTGTAATTAAGTTTTGTGCATTTGGTGTTGTAATTATTAAAACATTGGAAATTAGAAAACCTTCTAAATTCAGGTCTGTAAGGGTTAAAAATTCTCTAGAAAAAAAAAAAAAGCAACAAGAAGATAACAGCAATACACTCCCTTTTTTCATGCCTCTCAAAAATCTTACAGCAAAGTCATAATTCTGTCACTTGTAATAACAAATTATCAGTAAAAGAAAAACCTTTTGGTGTTTTGAAATTTAAACAAACACACAAGTATTATAATTTTATTCTTTTATATTTCTATTAGAAAATTTATTTTAATTTTTAAGGTATTTAAAAAAAATTATGTGGAAAATAATGTAATTAGCCTTTTTAAATAATATAGTTAATATTATTGCACAATTAACACCCAGGTGTGCTTCATAATACCCTTAGTTTTAATTTTGTGCTACAGCAATGGTTCTTTACCTTTGCATTAAAACAACTATCCTTTTAAGTGTATTCAGAAAGTCAGTTTTTCATACCTTTAATAATCATAGTTCATGCTATTGTGTTTAATCATAAAAATTTTAACACTTTATTGCAGCTGTCTTACTGTTCTACTGTAAAAACAATTTAAAAAAAACCTTTTTATTTACAGCAAATAATATCATACTTCAAAGTGCAAACTCTTTTTACAGTGCTCATTAACCATTTTATTTAATGTTTTATACTTCAAATTAGTATTATTTTAAAAATGTTTTATGCTAAATCTAAACTTTAACATTTATTTTCAGCAAAGTTCCACTCCAGCTACATTAAGTACTTCTAACAACTAAAAGTTTTTCTACAAAAAAAAAAAAAAAAAAATTTTGGATCGATCCTTTTGTCTGTTTATGTGTATGTTGTGATGAATGAAAGTGGCCACAATGTTGTGCTTAGTGTTGTTTTGTTTTGTCCATTTATTTGTTATTTCTACATTTCATGATAAATACAATTTTTAAAGCCTTATCCATTTTTAAAATTTCAATTAATTTTTTTTTCACCTTGGTTCAGTCTAGTCATCTAAAAAACTGTAACATCCTGCTAAAAATCATGTGTTAAGCTAGCTTTGTCCTTCTAACAACATAGCAGAAAGTGTAGGGAATGGTAAACCCCAGATTTCTCAATGGCCATCGGGGATAACTTTTCCCTGGAAAATTTCTGAACTTTGCAATCATCCAGCTTTTCTGCTATGTGTAAGTTAAGGCCATAAAAATATGGATATGTGGCTAGAAAAAGAAGCATCTAGCTTTAAGATAATAACTAAGAAGTTTAAGAAAAATTATTTAGGTTCAGTTTAAAAGTTTTAAAAAAAAATTGGCAATTGTTACTTATAAAATTTTTAAATGCTAAATGTTGTTAATCATAACAACTCCTATGTTTTGTCCCCCAATGGTACTTATTTTCCTGCTCTACTGGTTTAACCCCTGTCTTAGTTCCTGAAATTTTTCTTGCCCACAAAAACTACTGTGTGCTGGTTTTGCTGTTGCCTCGCCTCTCTGTTCACCCAATGAAAAATCTTCCCCTCTTCACCATTGACTCCTCCTTGCTACGCCATAAACAAGAACCTGTTTCTGCTGTGACCATTGCTGTGCTGCTCGGACTTGGTGCTGCCGGCGCTGGTACTGGTATCTACTCCATGGTCCGCTCATCTGAGTCCTTCTACCAGCTTCAGCACGCTGTAAATGCGAACATTAAAAAACTTAAGCAAAAACTTAAACATCTTAAGAAAACTGTTGCCTCTTTGGCTAAAATGGTCCTCCAGAACCGCCGTGGGCTTAACCTTGCCTTTCTAAAAGAAGGGGGGATGTGCGCCGCCTTAAAAAAAAGAATGCTGTATATTTAAAGATGAAACTGGTCTGGTTAGAAATAGCATTAAAAAAAAAAAAAAAAAAAAAAAAAAAAAAAAAAAGTTAAAGAGAGTCTTGAGGAGAAACGTAGGGAGCTTGATCAGAGTGAGAGCTGGTATAAGAACTGGTTTTCTACAACCCCATGGTTGACTACTTTACTCCCAGCTTTTCTGGGACCCTTTCTCGGCCTTATGCTGCTATTATCCTTTGGTCCATGGGCCTTCCGCCGCATCACCAGCTTCGTGAAATCGCAGATTGATAAGGCTACAAAGAAGCATCCCACCGTTTTGTATCAACAACTTGCAACTGAAAAGGCTCCCTCCCCACCTCCTGCTTTGCTACAGTTTGAAGTCTTTAAAACTAAGCAAGAAGCGTCCTTCGCTAGGCTCTCGCTGTGCTAAAGCTTGGAGAAACTTCAATGAATGCTGTCCCTACAATCGCTGAGCATCACAAGGGCAGCTCATCTTTCTTGCTTAGCGAAGAAAAAAGGGGGAGATGTGAGGAGCCGGGAGAGTTGAACTCCCCCAGTGTTGCTATGCATTGCCTGCTTGCCTTCATGCCTGCCTGATTGTGAAGAATGGGAACCGAAACCAGAAAGTCTGCAAAGGACAGGCCAACAGGATATACGCAGCTCTAAAAAAATATGTCAGGGACAAACAGTTCTTGCCAGTTCTCACTGTGATCAAGAAATCATGGCCATGAAAAAGGAAATAGTGTCATACAGGTTTATGAGTACCAATAACAAAACCTTTTACATCAGTAGCATAAAGAACAACATGTTACTTAAGAATTTAACTGTTGGTCTCTGGTAATCTGTAACTGTCATCTGAAAATGTGTACGTGACATCCGTGATTTGTGGTTTTTTCACTCAGCCCCACTAACTTCACCCGGCTCTACTGAGGGCTGTGAGCAAAAGACTAATCTGGCGAAATATGATTGGTGATAGCCATGCCTTTCCCTACCCCCGCTTCCCCATCGCTAAAAAGTATATAATCACATCCTGCCTGAAATAAAGTTACTCTTGATTTCTCTCTTGATTTCATGAGTCATTACTAACTTTTGCCTCCACAGGTACTCAGAAGAGCACGAACCCTATCACGTTGTGTGGCTCTCCACAGGTTTCCTCACTGCTGGCTAGTGTAGGATATGGCCCCCGAAATAGGGGTCCCCTCTGGGGAGCCACACACCTTAGGTCCTGGGTCGGCTGCTTGCAAGGCAAACACCACTGTGCTATCTCTTTGGCCCCAGGGATTAAATTTAAGGCTTCACTCCTGTAGATCAACTACTTTGGCCTTTACAGGGGCAGGAAATCTTTCCAGGGCATTGGCCTACACAGTATTCTATTGTGTAGATTTAACAGAGGAGAGCAGAGGGCTTTTCTAAACTGATACCACACGATCTTTCTTTTTTTATTTTTTGGTTTTTGGATCACACCCGGCAGTGCTTAGGAGCTACTCCTGGCTCTAGACTCAGAAATCGCCCCCAGCAGGCTTGGGGGACCATATGGGATGCTGGCATTCAAACCACCATCCTTCTGCATGCAAGGCAAACACCCTACTGCTGTGCTATCTCTCTGGCCCCATACCACACTGTCTTGAAGCAGAAAACCCCCGTCTCAAATGAAGGGTCTGCTGGGATGTCAGGAAAGGCAATTTGTTAGGTGAAAAGCGGGGGTGGGGTGGGGTGGGGATGAACATCATCATAAACTCAAGTCCCCACTTGTATCTCACATAGATTTCAACGGACAACTGAGGAAGGTAGCTGAATGGAGAGATGCAAAAGTAGATACACACAGTACCAACTCTTGGAGTCCCCAGAACAGTTCTAACACATTCTCTCATATCAATCTCTCTGGCCCATCTACTTAGTTTTATATTAAAACTTTTTTTTCTTTTCAGGCCATACCTGCTCACGCTCAGGGGTTACTCCTGGCTATGCGCTCAGAAATTGCTCCTGGCTTGGGGGACCATATGGGATGCCACGGATGGAACCGAGATCTGTCCTGGATCAATCACGTGCAAGGCAAATGCCCTACCGTTTGCGCCACTGCTTTGGCCCCAGTTTTATATTAAAACTTAAAAGTATGTCCTCCTTGTTTTATTGGGACTTTGCGGTACAGAGAATTTTAGGGATTTGGCTTTGCACATCTCTGTATGTCTAATGCTTAGTGCCCAACCACCCACCAAAGTCCTCTCTGCTCACCTCTTCTGCTCCTCCCCTTTCTCCACCACAGTTTTCTCTGAATCTAGGCGCAAGTTTAGTTGGTTTTACCCTGTTTTTCACTTTAGCCCTTCACAGTCCACCTGGGAGTGGAGTCAGCCTGTATGTAACTCTCGCACTTCCTGACTCACTCTGGTCATCCCCAGACTGCTCCCACGGTGCTGAAGAAGGCAGCGTTTCATCTCTTACCTGTCTTGCTGTTTTGACCCTAAATTCCTGACCAGCCTCTGCTGGGTGTCTGGGTAAAGCCCTTTTCCTTCCTTCCTTCCTTCCTTCCTTCCTTCCTTCCTTCCTTCCTTCCTTCCTTCCTTCCTTCCTTCCTTCCTTCCTTCCTTCCTTCCTTCCTTCCTTCCTTCCTTCCTTCCTTCCTTCCTTCCTTCCTTCCTTCCTTCCTTTTTTGCCACACCCAGCTATATTCAGACCTTCCTCCTGACTCTTTACTCAGGGGACCATATGGGATGCAGGGGATAGAACCTAGGTCCATTGCCTGCAAGGCAAGTGTCTTACCCAATGGACTAATTCTTGGTTCCTATTTCTTTTCTTTTCTTTTCCCTTTTTTTTTTGGTCACACCCAGTGGCACTCAGGGGTTACTCCTGGCTTTGTGCTCAGGAATTACTCCTGGCAGTGCTCAGGGGACCATAGTGGATGCTGGGAATCTAACCCAGGTTGCCACAAGCAAGGCAAATTCCTTCCCTGTTGGATTAATCAGCATTTATCCTAAGCTGTTATGGCATATCAGAATTCACCCTCAATCATCCTCAATCTTTTATATATCAAAACTCACCTGGGGGGGGGCGACTGGAGCAATAGCACAGTGGCAAGGCGTTTGTCTTGCATGTGGCCAACCCTAGACGGACCCCAGTTTGATTCCCAGCATCCCAAGCCTGCCAGGAGCGTCTTTTGAGTGCAGAGTCAGGAGTAACCCCTGAGCGCCACCTGCTGTGACCCCCCAAATAAACAAATAAATAAATAAATAAATAAAATCAAACAAACAAACAAAAACTTCTCCTGGCACCCATGGGAGTGGTTCTATCTTCCTAATAAATAAAGTATATACTCGAGTATAAATATAAATTTTGTGCCGAAAAACCTGAACTCGGCTTATACTTGAGTCATAAAGGTTATGATTTGGTGGGCGCGTACCCAATCCAATACATGTAGTCTCCAGTCGTCTTCTGCCGTCTGCTGGAGGGGGCCGCCGGTGCTTCAGCTCAGTCCACAAGTCACCGCTGAGCTCAAGAGAAAGGTGACTGAACTCAACTTTATGCCACCAAACTATTTCGCTCACAGTATCCTGAGCTTTGTATGAGACCCACAGCAGTGATGATATCTGTGAACTCAGTGATGATGACAATGTCTATGCTGTTACCTTCACATCAGATACTGCTGAAGCTCTGTTTGGACGTGCAGATGATGATGATGAGGATCCAGTTTTAAAGGATTTGAACTTTTGTGATTTAGCTTGATTACCTGGTAAGCTATGCTTTTCTGCACTTTATTTAAAGTTTTAAAGTTATTGTTGCTAGTTTACAGTTTTTCTTTAGCAATATATATTGAAAAGCTTTCTTGGGGCCGGGTGGTGGCGCTAAAGGTAAGGTGCCTGCCTTGCCTGCGCTAGCCTTGGATGGACCGCCGTTCGATCCCCCGGTGTCCCATATGGTCCCCCAAGCCAGGAGCAACTTCTGAGCACATAGCCAGGAGTAACCCCTGAGCGTTACCGGGTGTGGCCCAAAAACCAAAAAAAAAAAAAAAAAAAAAGAAAAGAAAAGCTTTCTTTGGTGGGGCTGGGCCACACCTGGTGACGCTCAGGGGTTATTCCTGGCTATGCACTCAGAAATCTCTCCTGCAAGGGGGACCATATGGGACATCAGGTACCGAACTGTGGTCTGTCCTAGGTTAGCGTGTGCAAGGCAAACGCCTTACCGCTTATGCCACGGCTCCGGCCCTGAAAAACATTTAACCTACTGATTCCTCTATTATTATAATTGTTTTGGATATATATTTATATTTTATTTTTTTCTCCAGCCCCACCCTATATTTTTATTTTTGAAATTTACCAGTGGCTGCTGCATTTTCCACCTTGGCTTATACTTGGTCACTATTTTGTTTTCAGTTTTTAGGGTAAAATTGGGGGGTTGGCTTATACTCAAGTATATATGTACTGCAGTCCCAGCTTTTCTTTATTGCTCCACATGATTGAAAGATTCCTGGCCCTGTGTTTCATTTTTGCAGCCTTTTTGAATTATTTCCTGTGGCGACCCTGCTCAAGACCTGTTTCCATTTCCTCTCAGGATTGTGGCATGAGGAGTTATCCACATTTCCCTGATGTGCTATCGCTCCCATAGCCTTTGCTTTTATTTATTTCTCTTCTTTTTTTTTCTCTTGTCCACATCCTTTGGGTTTTTAAAACCTGGCCGAATTCACAAACATTAAGTTACTTCTTATTGATTGTTTCGGGCCATACCTGGCAGTGTTCAGCAGCTAGCTTGGTGCTAGGGAGTTGCTTCTATAGTTTTAAGGGCATCGGGGAACACTGGGCATCATGGAGTGCTGAGGCTCATGGGATGAGCATGTACTCAGCCCACTGAGTTATCTTCCCAGCCCCAAACAAGCCAATTTCTTTTTTTGTTTCAGGGATACACCTGGTTGTGCTCAGGGTTACTCCTGGCTATGCCTTTAAGAATCACTACTATATCCAAGCCAAAGTCAATAATAATAGAAGCAAGAGACCTAAAATTTAGCAATCTAAAGTCAAAGGGACCTGTTACATTGGTAGGCCAGGGGGCAGAGGGCGGTAGTAGAGGATGCACTCTGGATCCATTGGTGGAGGAAGGTTGACAATGGGAGTGGGAAGGGCCCTGACTCATTGTATATCTGAAATTCAACTATGAAGGACTCTGTAGATCACAGTTGTTTCAATAAAATAAAATTAAATTAAAAAGGGGGGGGGCTGGAGCGGTGGCACAGAACAGTAAGGCATCTGTCTTGCCAGCACTAGCCTAGGACGGACCTCGATTCCATTCCCTGGTGTCCCATAGGGTCCCCCAAGCCAGGAGTGATTTCTGAGCACAGAGCCAGGAGTAACCCCTGAGCATCACCGGGTCTGGCCCCAAAAAACAAAAACAAACAAAGAAAAAGAATCACTACTAGTGGGCTTGGGGGACCAAATGGGATGCCCAAGATCAAACCAGGGCCGTCTCTGTGTGTGAGTCAAACACCTTCTCTACTGGAAGATACAGCCCCCTACATGAATTTTTTTTGTTGTTTGGCCACACTCAGGGGTTACTCTTGGTTCTGCGCTCAAGGGTCATTCCTGGTGAAGCTTCTGGGACCTATATGGGATGCTGGGGATTAAACCTGGGTTGGCTGCTGTGCCAAGGCAGACTCTCCCCATTGTACTAGCACCCTGGCCCCCTAAATAAACCACATCTAAGCAAACAATTGGGGCCATTGGGGCTCATTATACTTCTATGAAAACTTCTCAAACATTTCCCCCACTCTGAAGAGAGCGTGGTACCCATTAACTCTTTTATTTCATGGAGAAGGAAATGAGATACCAGTGCAGAAAGCGCCATTCTGGGAGTCTCTCAGGTCTTTGGTGGCCACGTGGTTGGAAAGTGGGTCACTCCCACCCACCCCCCAAGATTGTTTCTTGCCAGCTGGTTCTCCTCCTCTTTCTACAGCTTTATTCTTTGTTCCCTCCCAAGGCGGTTAGCTGAAGATCTGGTATGCAAATTAGTGAGATGTGAGGGTTTAGGAATGTAAGTAAACAAAGATTAAACAAATCAAATAATTTATAAGACATCCAGATGGTAATTGAGAGGCCAAATCCTGGTGTTTCTAAGTGACAAACCGTTCTCTTGATCATCATTATTAATTGCTAAATTAAAAGCAACAACCTCATATGTTCACGTAATATTCTGATTTATTAATCATCTGGGCACTTAGAAGTGGGAACCTAAATTAACCATATGTTACTTTCTATACAAGCCAGCAGATGCTGTAAGAGAGCAGGCCTATTACTGCAAGGCCACTGAGTTAAGGCCCCGATTTGGACATGTAGAAAGAAGATCCTTTTTCCTCTTAATGGGGCACAGTTTATGGAGCACTGTTTGGAAATAGTTTGAGACTGGCCTTGCCCATGAAGCCAAGGGACGGTTAGATGACCTTTGGCCTTCTGTGGGAGCATCTTCTAGTGGCCACGTTTCCACTGCAGTTACCAACAGAGAAAGGAAAACCCCACAGTGGAGTTATTTGGAACCAATGAAATAAAATAAAGCAAAATGAAATGAAACGAAACAGAATAGAATAAAATAGACTAGAATCTCTCCTTCCTTTTGATGTTGATATTATTGCGATGTAAGGTGCAGAATTTAACCAGGGTCTTGCAAAGAAAATGCCTGTACTATCCCTGGCCCTACTAGGCTTTTTGTTTGTTTGTTTCATTGTTTCACCAACTGCAATGCCGCCTGAAATATGTGCATCTTTCTTTATTTGTGGCTTACATGTGTGTTTGCCAGGGGCTGCTCTTCAGGGCTGTGGGGTTTACACGTCTAACAATATATGGTTGCTGAGGGCTCTGGAGTTTGGAGTGGCTGATGGCAGTGATGCCAGGATAGTTAGTGCTCAGTGCTTGAGGTGGTGCTGGGGATTGAACTCAGGGTCTCGACTTTCAAGGCTAGTGCTCTGGGTCCCACCAATAGGAATTAGCAGTCCCTCCTGTTCTCTTTCCATCTCACCATCACTGGTGCTTCTGTTGCATTTGATACAGAATGTTTCCTCAGCACATCTGGTCATGGAGACAGGTGTAAGCAAGAAGCCAAGTTGGGAAGCCACTGAACAGTTGGTGGAATTGAGTGGCCAAGGGACGTGAAACTCTGGTTTAAATTCTTCCTGAATGGGATCATGTGGTGGACACCCCACATGATGCGACAGACAGAAAAGACGCCTAAGAGGGCAACCTGGCAATTTAATTTGGATTGTATTCATTCTTCAGAAGATGGAATTTTTGTTTTGTTTTGGGCCACACTTGTTGATGCTCAGGGCTTTTTTTAGGAATGATTCAAGGTGGTACTTAGGGGACCATATGGGATGCCAGGGATTGAACCTGGATTGGCTCCAGGTTGACTGCATGCAAGGCAAGTACCCTTCCTGCTGTTCTATCACTCTGCCCCAGAAGATGGAAATTTTTGTTTTTGTTTTTGTTTTTATTTCTGAGCCACAGCAGGCAATGCTCAGGGCTTACTACTGGCTCTGCACTCAGAAATCACTCCTGACTCAGGGGGACCATATGGGATGCTGGGAAACTGGGCCATGTCTGTGAATGGGGACTATGGAGGAAAGGCTTCTTCCCTCCACTCCCAAGGCGATGGATGAACATAATGAGAGGAGCTCCTGTTGGTCTTATGCCATTGTGGTGAGACCTGGGTCATGCCCACAGTTGAACCAGCGGGGGCCATGTTGGAAGTGAGCACATATGCCACCTCAAGCATCAAAGTGTCAGCTCTGGAATGAAGCCATGGGAGGACATTTGCCTTGCATGCAGCTGGCCTGGATTCAATCCTTGGCATCGCATATGGTTTCCTGATCACCATCAAGAGTGATTCCTGAGTGCAGAGCCAGGAGTAATCCCAGATCACCACCAAGTATGGCCCCAAAACAAAAAACAAACCAAAAAGTAACTCAACCAAAATGTCTGCTCTGGGCTGTTCATTCTGAGACTCAATTACATCTGTCACTCCATGTCCCAGACCTGACACCCCTGGCACCATATGCATTCTGACCTTCATATTATTTGGGGTCTATGTGTTTGTTTTTGGTTTTGGAGTCACATCTGGCAGTGCTCAAGGGTTACTCCTCGGGCCCGGAGAGATAGCACAGCGGCGTTTGCCTTGCAGGCAGCCGATCCAGGACCTAAGGTGGTTGGTTCGAATCCCGGTGTCCCATATGGTCCCCCCGTGCCTGCCAGGAGCTATTTCTGAGCAGACAGCCAGGAGTAACCCCTGAGCACCGCCGGGTGTGACCCAAAAAACAAAAAAACAAACAAACAAAAAAACACAAAAAAAAAAAGGGTTACTCCTCCTGGTTCTGCATTCAGAAATCACTCCTGGTAATTTTGGGGGACTAAATAGGATGCTGGGCATTGAACCTGGGTCAGCTGAATGTAAGGCAAATAAATGCCTTCCCCTCTGTACTATTGATCTGGCCTCTATTTAGGGCTTAGAAATATGAGGCAGTATTCATGTTATAGACAGTTTAATGCTTCCACCATGACATGTGGAGTTGCCTCCTGACCCAACACATTCCTATTTGTGCAGAAAAACATGGGTCCTAATACTCAGCGGGGCCAATGGGAGCTGCGTGGGCCTCACCTGTGTTCAGGTAAATTTGCTTCCTGGTGTCTGGTAGTGCTGAGGGCTCACTCCCAGGATGGAACTGGAGTGGGCCACTTGCAAAAGCACACACCTTCTCACTGGACTCTCTTGGACCACTGCAGGGTGTGGGTTGTGGTATGGAAGCATGTTAGGAGGCTGCCTTATCCTCCCTCAGATCCACCTTCAGTGGTCCAGAGGCAATTGGGCATAGAAGCAGGGCGTGGGTGGGTGGGAAGCATTTGAGGCCTTTTTCTACGTTGTCATATCCAGCAGGCTTGTGTATTTCCTCTGGCGTCTTCATCCCCCTCTTTTTTTGGGGGGTGGGGGGTCACACCCAGCAGTGCTCAGGGATTGCTCCTGGCTCTATGCTCAGACATCGCTCCTGGCAGGCTCGGGACCATATGAGATGCCGGAATTCGAACCACCATCCTTCTGCATGCAAGGTAAATGCTCTACCTCCATGCTATCTCTCTGGCCCTACCCCACTCATTTTTTAAAATTTCTATTTTTTCTAACTTTTATTATAACATCGTGATTGTTCATAATACAGTCATTTCAGGTATTTATGTTCCAACACCAATCCCACCACCAGTGTGACTTTCTCTTCACCAGTGTCTCCAATCTCCCACCTACCACTCTCGAAAACACATTTATTTCTTGTTGTTTGACACAACATAAAGGCAAATGGAATGATGAAAACTTCAATTAGAAATATTGTTCATGGAGCCAGAGTGGTGGTGCGAGCAGTAGGGCATTTGCCTGGCACGTGCTAATCTAGGACAGACTACAGTTCAATTCCTCGGCGTCCCATATGGTCCCCCAAGCAAGGAGCAATTTCTGAGTGCATAGCCAGGAGTAACCCCAGAGTGTCACCAACTGTGGCCCAAAATCCAAAAAAAAAAAAAAAAAAAAAAAAGAAATATTGTTCATGGGGCTGGAGCAATAGCACAGCAGTAGCGACCAGTCAGGAGCGATTTCTGAGCACAGAGCCAGGAGTAACCCCTGAGCACTACTGGGTGTAGTCCTCAAACCCCCCAAAATCACATTTCTGGTAACAGGGTCCCCCTTAGTCTATCCTGAGTAGCAAACCAGGGTCAGTAGTTGACCTGACCCCAAGTATTAGCAGCTTCTTTGCACCCTTCTACTCTAAACCCCAAGCCCAGCCAACCTACCTTCCCACTGGTGCCTGGAAGGATCCTGGTGACCAGAGAACAAGATGCATCAAGGGGTCCCACCAGGACAGGCTGTTTATTTGGGCCAAGAGGGAAACTGATCAAATAAGTGGTTTTCTCTGGGTGTGTGTGTGGGGAGCATGTTTCTGACCACAGGTACAAATGGGTGTTTGGCAAGCAGAAGAATGTTGGAACGGGCAGACAGATGCTGGGACAGAGGAGGAAGGTAGCAAAGGAAAATACTGCGTTGGTTACTCTGGAAGCCCAGCAGGGGGCGGGCCTTGCTTATCTATAGGAAAAATCAGGCCCTTCTGGTGTGGTCCTGACCTGCCCTCAGCTGGGATCCAGCCTCGCCAAGTCTCCTGCTCCCTGCCCCGCCCCTGGGCTGTACTTTTCTGTCCACAGTGCTCAGAGCTCACTCCTTACTTGCTCTGCTCTGTCCCATTCCCCTTCTGTTTTGTGGGGACCACACCTGGCTGTGTTCAGCGGTTACTCTTGGCTCTGTGCTCAGGAATTACCTCTTTTTTGTTTTAATAATATCTTTATTTAAGCATCATGATTACAAGCATATTGTAGTTGGGTTTCAGTCATAAAAAGAACACCACCACCCTCACCAGTGCGACCTTCCCACCACCAAAGTCCCCCATCTCCTCCCCCCAGCCCCTCTCTGTCTTTGAGACGCAGAGCAGTAGTAACCCCTGAGCATTGTATTTCTCTCACTCACTCCACCATTGCCATGATAGTTGTTAGGGTAGGTATTTCTTTAACTGCACTCACCATTCTTTGTGGTAAGCTTCATACCAGGGGCTGGTCCTTCCAGCCCTCGTCTCTATTGTCTCTGGGTATTATTACAATAATGTCTCTTATTTTTCTTAAATTACATAGATGTAGGGCCAGAGAGATAGCATGGAGTTAAAGCATTTGCCTTGCATGCAGAAGGATGGTGGTTCGAATCCCAGCATCCCATATGGTCCCTCGAGCCTGCCGGGAGCGATTTCTGAGCGTAGAGTCAGAAGTAACCCCTGAGCGCTGCCAGGTGTGACCTAAAAAACAAAAAAATTATGTAGATGAGAGAGACTATTCTGTGCCTTATTCTTCTGATTTATTTTACAAAGCATAATAATTTCCATATCTTTTCATGTATAGAAAAATTTTATGACTTTATTTTATGGCTGCATAGAATCAGGAATTACTTCTGATGGTGCTCAGGGTACTACATGAAAAACAGCGGACTGAACCTGGGTTACCAATATGCAAGGCGAATGTCCTACTCATTGGACTATCTCTCAGGCTCTGTTCACTCTTTGTTTGGGGTGGTGGTGGTGGTTGTTGAGATTTCTCACAGAAATCTCAGAAATCACTCTTGGCAGGCTAAGGGGACCATATGGGATGCCAGGGATTAAACCCAGGTCTGTCCCAGAAGCCCTGCTGCTGTGCCATCACTCCAGCCCCTACCTCAACATTTTATAATAGTGTTAGCTCAGTAGGACTTCAGGAAATCTGATGAGAAAGTTCCATAGAAATCTTCCCACCTCAGGGGGCCTAACTAGTGGCGCAGAAGCTCAACGAGCACCAATCACAGGCCAGGAAATCCTCAGACACTGACTTTAGAAACACCCTGGGAAGAGAAAGAATAGTTATGTCTAATTGGCCTGTGTTGACCTAAGTTTTATGTCTAATTGGCCTGTGTTGACCTAAGTTTTGACAATTCCGTTGTCCTTTGTGCTGTAACAAGTAATAGGAAGTGAATTTGTTTGCGAGGGGGCAGGCTAGGTTGGTGGGTGGGAGATTGGGGGGCACTGATGGAGGGAAGGGCACACGGCTGGTGGGATTGGTGTTAGAACATTGAATGCCTGGTATGACTGTATTAGGAAAGTGACTAAGTATGGTGGTATAATAAAAAAAAATAGAAAAAAATCCAAAAAAAAGGGGGGGGCAGAGAGATAGCATGAAGGTAAGGCATTTTGCCTTGCATGCAGAAGGATGGTGGTTGGAATCCCATATGGTCCCCCGAGCTTGCCAGGAGCAATTTCTTTCTTTTTTTTGTTTTTTTTTGTTTTTTTGTTTTTGGGCCACACCCGGCAGTGCTCAGGGGTTACTCCTGGCTGTCTGCTCAGAAATAGCTCCTGGCAGGCACGGGGGACCCTATGGGACACCGGGATTCGAACCAACCACCTTTGGTCCTGGATTGGCTGCTTGCAAGGCAAACGCTGCTGTGCTATCTCTCCGGGCCCTCAGGAGCAATTTCTGAGTGTAGAGCCAGGAGTAACCCCTGAGTGCTGCCAGGTGTGACCCCAAAACAAAAAAAATTAGAAAAAATATAAAGAAGGTGCCTGAACCAGGGTGAGCATCATAGTCAGGCAAAGGGGGACCCTGGGGCATGCGACAATGTGGTGCAAGTCGGGTAGCGAGGCAAAAAAGAATACATACATCTTTGTCTTTAGAATGTCTTGGGAATAATTTATTATGTTCACACAGATGAGTAAAACATTTTAAAACCATATATCAATCACTAAATTCTTGTTAAGATTGCTGCCCAGATATTTCTTGAATATAATTTATCTTCATTACACTATTAATGCTTGAAGTTTTAAACTTTCAACAGTTTTTTTTTTGGTTGGAATGATAGTATTGTGGGGAGGGTGTTTGCTTAGCATTCATCCAACCCGGTTCAACTCTGCCATTCCATATGATTTTCTGAGCACTGTAAAAGTGATTCCTGAGTGTGAAGTCAAGAGTAACTTCCGGGGCTGGGCGGTGGCGCTGGAGGTAAGGTGCCTGCCTTACCTGCGCTAGCCTAGGAGACGGACCGCGGTTCGATCCCCCGGCGTCCCATATGGTCCCCCAAGCCAGGAGCGACTTCTGAGCGCATAGCCAGGAGTAACCCCTGAGCGTCACCGGGTGTGGCCCAAAAAAAAAAAAAAAAGAGTAACTTCCTGGACCCGGAGAGATAGTACAGCGGCGTTTGTCTTGCAAGCAGCTGATCCAAGGTGGTTCGAATCCCGGTGGGTGTCCCATATGGTCCCCCGTGCCTGCCAGCTGTTTCTGAGCAGACAGCTAGGAGTAACCCCTGAGCACTGCCGGGTGTGACCCAAAAACCAAAAACCAAAAAAAAAAAAGTAACTTCCTGAGTACCTCTGGGTGTGGAGCAAAATCCCCCAACCCCCTCCCCCGCAAACACACACACACACACACACACACACACACACACACACACACACACACACAAAGACTTACATCAAAAATTCCCCCCTTGGTCTATTGCAGTATTCCACTGTTGGTTTCCTGGCCTGTATTTACACTCACCCCTCCCCTTTCTCACCTCTAATTCATCGTCCACTATTGTCTTTAAGTGATAGAAATCTGTGCGTGCTGTTCCCCTGGTCTCCCCTGATTTTTGTTGCAGTAATAAACCACCAGTAACTTGGACTGCTGGGGACAACATTGCTTCCTTACTCCAGTTACGAGTCCACTTGTCATTCAGCAGAACAAGCTCTATTCATTCTAATAATACAGACCTGGGCCTCAGAGAAAAGCCAGCGCTGGGACAGGAGAGCCAGGACAGTGGTGAAGGCACTTGTCTTGCATGTGCTGACCCGGGTTCTCTCCCTAGCACCCCACACGGTTCCACAAACATTCCTGAGCATGAGCCAGGGGTAAACTCTGAGTTCTGAGCATTGCTGTGTGTGGCCCCCAAACAACCCTTCCACCCAGAAAAAAAGAAGAAGAGAGAAAGAAAAGCCCTAATTCTATTGCAACGTATCACAGCCTTAAGCCAGCACCTTAGCCCTGGCCAGAGATGGCTGGAAAAGGAGCCAGACAACTGTGGAATGACCCCTCTCTTCTCTTCGGGCTCCACTGAGCTGCAAAAGATTCTCCTGTTTCTCCTAACTTTCCATGGATAGACTGAGATGTACTATTTTTCTGTATCTGCCCCAAGCCTGTTTTCACATTGCCTTTCTTTTTTGTGGCCTTTTTGTGCCTTTCTTTCCTTTTTCTGGTTCTTTCTACTTCCGTTCTGCTGTTTTGGGGCTGGTCACATCCTAAGGCCAATGTCCAGATCTTCCTTGGATCCCAGATAGGCACCACATTGAGAAGGAGCAATGCATAGTGTTGGATCCCCCCGTGATGGTCTTTCCAAACCACCTGCCAGATGTACCCCCTCCCCCCTACTGTAGAACAACTGTGGGGGGGGGGGACTCCATAGAGCCACTGCTCCAGGGATTCTTCTTGAGGCAGAAGTCTTGGTGATACTGCTCCAGAAACGGGGAAGGTCAGCACAAAGAGGGGCACCATTACTCCATAATCAGAGATCACTCTTGGGCTTGAATCTGGGCCCTCCCTCTTCCCTCACAGAGAGCTCTGGAGAGAGATGAGGTCAATTTTATGCCTCGTTGTGTTGCTCCCAAACATTACTAAGCACCAGTGTTCATGTTTAACTTCTTTCTGGCACCTCACATCCCTAGCTGTGCATCTCTGGTGTCCTGGGCCCTGCCACCCTGTCCATATCCTGATTCTCTTGCCCTCTAGAAGCACTGTTGGAATGGAATAAAATGTCTCCAGTTATCAGCTTTTGACCCGATTTTTTTCCTGGTCACCAGTTGAGGGGGAACATCCTTGGTTCTAGATGCCCCGGAGGAGGAGAGTTGACCTTTGCCAGACAATAGGGTTGGCACATTCAGGATCTGGGCTGCCTTATTAAGGTAGAAAGGAAGGTCCTAAGAGACTCCTGTCTTTGGCATCAGTTCCAGTGACCTGATTACCAGGGTGAGCGCAGGGCTGCTGCTTCATAGGCAAAAGTACAGGTCTGACAAGCCTCTCTCTATTGTTTGGCTGATGAATCCAGGCTTTTTTAGAAGAAAACAGAGATTTAAAGAAGAGAAAAGAGAGTGGGGGAGGGAGAGAAGGCTGGAGAGAGAGAGAGAGAGAGAGGAGGGAGAGAAGGAGGGAGAGAGAGAAGGAGGGAGAGAAGGAGGGAGAGAAGGAGGGAGAGAAGGAGGGAGAGAAGGTGGGAGAGAGAGAGGAGGGAGAGAAGGAGAGACAGAGAGAGAAGGAGGGATCCAGACTTCTTTAGAAGAAAACAGAGATTTAAAGAAGAGAAAGGAGAGAGAGAGAGAGAAAGAGAGAGAGAGAGAGAGAGAGGAGAGAGAGGAGAGGACAGAAATGTTTAAAGGAAGAGAGAGGAGGGAGCAAAGAGAGAAGAGGGAGGAGAAAGGCTGAACGCTCAGAGAAAACAGATTCTGTGGTCTAATACTGGGAGGATTTTGTTTTTGGGCCACCTGGGGGCGCTCTGTGCTCAGAAATTACTCCTGGCAGGATGGGGGACTTTATGAGATGCCAAGGATGGAATCCAAGCTGGCCATGTGCAAGGCAAATGACCTCCTCTCTGTGCTATTGCTCCAGCTCCAGCTGTGAGATCTTCAGTAAGAAGATCTGCAGAAGTTCACGGCAGGATGGTATTTGTGGGTTAAGTGAGAGCTTTGGCCATCAGGAATAAGGAGGGGTGTGTGCAGTGGACTGGAGGGTGAGGGCAGGAAGTAGCATCATGCCAGCATGACTCTTTTTCTTTAAAGTTTTTTTTTTTTTTTGACTTTAGGGCCAAACCCAGTGATGCTCAGGACTTACTCCTGGCTTTGTACTCAAGAATCACTCCAGGTGGGGCTCAGAGGAGCCAGGGATAGAACCTGGGTTGGCTTTGTACAAATCAAGCCACTTACCCACTGAATTATTTCTCTAGCCTTTTTTTTCTCTTTAATAAAGATACTTGGAGTTTTCAGCTTGAAGAGGAATGCTGCATTTTATTTTATTTTAGGCCACACCCAGAAGCGCTAGGGGCTACTCTCACTGCTGTGCTCAGGGATCCCTGTGGTACTTGTAGGGAAAGAGAGAGACAGGGTATTCTGCATGCTGACGAAGCAGGTCTCTATCCTAGGTGAGCCTTCTCTTCTTCCTAAGGCTGCATTTTGAATCAACCGGCCACCTTGTCCTCCCCCAACCAGGCAGTCTTATCAGATAAGCTACGGATGTGCCCCAGAGCTGGGTTTCCATAGCAGAGCAGAGAAACACTGATTTTTGTCATACCACATGCTGTGCCTGATGTGCATTTAATCAGCCTGAAGGTTTGGGGCAGCGGACCGGCCTGAGCAAGCTCTGTGGGGCACAGTCATCAAACAGGGTTGCTGTCTTCTATGCATACTGCTCCACCTTTCCAAAGAGCAACACTCCTGAAATCAAGAGTTTGGAAACAGACCCACAGACAGCTCCATGCTGGTTCTCCAACCGCCACCCCTACCCCAGGTCTCCCAAAGGCCAAAGCTGAGAGATGGAGTCACACAAAAAAGAAATTTCAGGACCAGAGCCATAGCAGAGCAGGGTAGGGCACGTGCCTTGCATGTGTGGCAGACCTGAGTATGATCTGACATCCCATATGTCCCTTGTGTGTCCCTGGTGTGATTCCTGAGCACATAGCTAGGAGCAACCCCTGAGGACGACCGGATGTGGTCCAAAAACAAACAAACAAAAATTTATTTTTGCTTGGAGGTTTTTAAAAATCTTGCTGTGTTTGCAAAGACTAACACTTGTTTCTTTGGCGTCAGCCCCAGGAGTGGGTTGGGAGGGACCCCTGTCTGGTCTGCTTTAGTGCAGGATACAGAATGGTGCTCAGACTCAGCTTGGATGCTAACGAGCTCTGATTCCAGCACTTTCTTGGGTGAGACTCTGAGCTTTGTGGAGCACAAAGCGACACATCCTTGTTAGACATC
Organism: Suncus etruscus; assembly: GCF_024139225.1. Classification (NCBI taxonomy): domain Eukaryota; kingdom Metazoa; phylum Chordata; class Mammalia; order Eulipotyphla; family Soricidae; genus Suncus; species Suncus etruscus. Next base: position 153,768,165 of record NC_064852.1, on the reverse strand, counting down.
AGTGGTTCCCCACAGAAGGAGCTGGGGTCCAGAGAGGGTAGGCTCTATGAGAAAGTTCATTTTTTCTTTTTCCCTATTTTAATGACTGCTGTGAAGACCTGGATGGAAGGGCTGGAAAGGCAGGAGAATGTGAGGTCAAGCAGCAGCTGTGTAGTTTAACAAGAGGAGAAGGTGGTAGACTGCTTTGGCCTCTTCAGAGCAAGAAACAGCTCACATCTGACTGGACAGCAGGGGTGAGAAGTCTGGAACTTTCTTTTTGGAAGGAGATTGGGCCACCCCACCCCCACCGCTTGTCAGAAAACTAACAGCTCCTTCTCACCACCACCATCTTCCTGGCAGAAAAAGGACCCAGCTCCTCCACCAAACTCCAAAAGAAAAGAAAAGAAAAGAATAGTCCCTGATATTTCTCTTGGTAGTTTGATCTCAGCTTATCCCTCTGTGGCCTTCTCAGAAATAGGGGGAAGGCAGTCTCCTTTTTGCATGAACTACAGCAGCCCAGCGCCACCCCTACACCCTCCGACAGAAATGGCCCAGCCCAGTTCCGTGACTTGGCCTTATCAAACGGCCAACTCACCAAATTTGGTTCAGGTTATATATCCTGGACACCTTAAAATTTTATAGTAGTATCAGCCCAGTAATATCCCAAGTATCTGATGGGAAAATTACATAGAAGCCTTTCAAGCTCAGGGAGCCTACCTAAACAGTAACACAGAAGCTTAACTCACTAGCATTAAGCACTGCCCAGTCGATCATCAGACACTGACTTTAGTAACATCACGGAGAGACAGAACAGTCATTTCAAATGGGCCCTTGTTGATCTGAGTCTTGATCATTCTACGTGTCTTGATGCTATAAGAAACAACATGAAGCAGGCTAGGGTGGTAGGTGAGAGATTGGAGACACTGCTGGAAAGAAGGCCACTCTGGTAGTGGGATGGGTATCTGAACATTTAGGCGCCTGAAATGACTGTATTATGAACACCTTGGTAAATCTTGGTGTTGTAATAAAAATTAGAAAACAGAACAAAACAAAACAGCTCACATCAAATATCCAAGATGCTTGGAACAGTAGATTGGGAATAGAATACCCAGAAGAACTTTTGAAATGAAATAGCACAGAAGTCCAGAGACATATTCAGAACTTGTCAAAGACACAAAACAAGGGGTTGGGGGAGATTACAAAGCATAAAAGAATGTGGAGGAACTTCAGGAAGTGGAGGTCTGTTTATGTTAAACCAAAAAACTCCAAGGCTCCTCCTGGGACACCCCCAGGGAATGGTTTGAAGGCTAGGATCAGGGCCCATTTGTTCATTGTGTTGCTTATCACAAACCACTTCTCGGCCCTCCAAATACAATCTCCTTGGCTTAAGAATTTCTTGGCTTTAAAGGTAAAGACTTGATGATTGGAGCCATAGGACTATGAGGAGGGTACTTGCCTTGCACGGGGCCAACCTGAATTTGATCCCTGGCAGCTTATATGATCCCCTGAGCCTTCGAAGAGTAAAGAGCACAGAGTGAGCCAGGAGCACTGTCTATTGTGGCCCCAAACAACAACAGCAACAACAACTACAACAGCAGCAAAAGGCAAAGATTATTTTCCTGCCTTTTGCACCAAGGATGTGGACAGTCTTTCAGCCAACTCCAGGGATCATGGTGGCCTGGAGAATGTGACTCTTGGGACCCTTGGGAGCCAGGCTTGCTCTTCCATGACCTGGCCGGACCATCAGGAGTGATTCAGCTTTGAGCTTGGCATCAAACACCAGCCTTCAGAGTTCCCAGAAGCAGAGGCAAGTTGGAGAAAAGATGGCAAATGTGTTCCTGGAGAGATTTCAAATGACCCGTGTGGGCTGTTTTCAGAAAACCCGACCTGAAACTGCAGGATGTTCTCTGTCTCCCCTGGGACTTCTCAGAAAAATCTGTTCCAAAGTAAACTGTGAGCAGGGCAGCAAAATGCTCATCACCCCCACATCCTAGCAACGAGAGCTGAGAATGGAGGAGCTTGTGGATTTTCCATTCCTTCACACTCGAGCACTGCTCAGTGAGTGCAGCTCCAACCATCTGGCATCCCAGCCCTTGGGGCCTGTCTGACTTCAGATGCTGTCAATGGAGGAGGTGTTTAAAGAATCTCTAAACCTCACATGGCACTGTGATTGTGGATTGGCTTTGGAGCTCATCTGGATTCTTCAGCGCCAGGATGTGGCTGTTATGGAAAATGCGGTGGGTGTTTGTTCCGGTACTGCCTCTGGGAACCGGCTTGTTTGTGTGGTACCGTGAAAGAAACCATTTGTACCATTCTCTTTGTACCCAGAGACTTGAGTGTTTGGGTTTGGTTATTAATGAGGCTGGTTTAACATCTTGTTCTGAGACTCCGAGTTCCATGTGAAAACCCCCCATGGACTGACTAGTGGAGGGAAGGAAAATTATTTCCAATCCTGTTTTGGACGTAGCAACTAAAAGAAGTACTGTCCAGAATTCCTTTATATGCCTTCGTTGAAGGATATTTATTTTTCTTATTAAAAAAATCTTTTTAATCGAATTACAACTTTACAAAGTTTTTCATGGTTAGGCTTCAGGTGTACATGTGTTGGGTTACACTAGGTTTCAGCACCAATCCCTTCACCGCTGGCTACTTCTGTGTCATTAGGGAATTATTTCCCCTTTCAAGATGTTGCTCAGAAAGAGAGAAATGTTGGGTGTAGACCTTATTTTCCGGTTTCTAATCATTATATGTATATTTAACGTTTAATAAATTTTTTTTTTTGGCTTTTGGATCACACCAGGCAGTGCTCAGGGGTTACTCCTGGCTCTATGCACAGAAATCACCCCCGGCAGGCTCGGGAGATGCCGGGATTCAAACCACCGTCCTTCTGCATGCAAGGCAAACGCCTTACCGCTGTGCTATCTCTCCGGCCCCTCATAAATTCTTTAATTGAATCCCTGTGAGATACAAAGTTATTCATGACTGAGTTTGTCATACAAATGTCCACCACCTTTCACCACTGCACATTTACCATCAAACATGTCCCCAGTTTCCCTCCTGTACGCCCCTATATTCCCCCATTTTTCCTTTCTCTCTCTTCCTTTTTTCCTATTAGACACTTTGTTTTATAATATCATGCCTATCATTTTCCCTCCTTTCAGCAACTAGTTCTTTTCCAGAGTGGTTATTTCCAATTATCTTTGCCATAATGGTTCTTTCTCTTCCCTAACTGCACTCCCCTGCTTGTTGTGGCAAGTTTCCTATCATGGATTGGTCCTTCTGCCCCTTTCTATATTGTCTTTGGGTATTATTACCATCGTATCGTTTATTTTTATTTATTTATTTATTTATTTATTTAATTTTGCTTTTTGGGCCACACCTGTGATGCTCAGGGATTACTTCTGGCTATGAGTTCAGAAATCACTCCTGGCTGGGGGGACCATATTTGACGCCGGGGATCAAACCAAGATCTGTCCTGGATCAGGTGCATGCAAGGCGAACACCCTACCACTGTGCTATTGTTCCATCCCCTACCATAGTATCGTTTTATTTATATCTCACAAATGAATGTGGCCACTCTATCTCTCCACCTTTGACTCATTTTTATCATATCCATCTATGTATAAGAAAATTTCATGACTTCATTTTTCCAAGTAGCTGCATCCCTGGAATGAATCCTAGTTGGTCATGATGTTTGATCCTTTTCATGTATTACTAAATTTGGATTTTTTGTTTGTTTGTTTTTTGGATCATATTCAGTGGTGCTCAGGGCTTACTCCTGGCTCTGTGCTCAGAAATCGCTTCTGGTAGGCTCAGGGGACTATATGGGATGCTGGGGATCCAACCAGGTCTGTCCCAGCTCGGCAGCGTGCGAGGCAAACATCCTACTTCTATGCTATCACTCCAGCTCCTATTACTAAATTTGGTTCAGTAAGATTTTGTTGAGGATCTTTGCATCTGTATGAATCAGGAACATTAGTATGTAGTTTTGTTTTGTTTGTGCCACACCCAGTGATGCTCAGGAGTTACTCCTGGCTATGTGCTCAAAAATCACTCCGACTTGGGGGACCATATGGGATGCCGGGGGATCGAACCACGGTCTGTCCTAAGCTAGCGCTGGCAAGGCAGACACCTTACTGCTTGCACCAACGTTCCTGCCCCATACTCTATCAGTTTTTTGATGCCAAGGTAATGCTGGCCTCAGAAATTGGAAATAAAGACTTCCATTTCTTCATATTCTTTTTTGAGGGAAGCTAGAGAAAAGTATGTACTGTATGAAATAGGTTTTAGAGACTTTGGATATTTCTTTCAGTTTCCTTGTTATGTAACCAATAGTTTAGGCTTCCAGTTTCTTCCTGATTCATCTTGAGAAGATGCTGAAAATTCATCTGCTTCTTCCAGGTTTTCAAAGAGAGCTGCGTAATGTTGTTCATAGTATCTTGTGATCTTTTGTATTTCTGTGGGATTTATTGTAATTTTTCTGATTCCTTTTTTTAGGATTTTCTTTTTTTTCTTTGTGGGTCTAGCTAAAAGCTTGCTAATAATTGATTATTCTTTCAAAGAACCAACTCTAGCTTCATTGATCTTTTGTATTGTCTTTTTGATTTCTAGTTTATTTATTTCACTTTCATTTTTATTATTTCCTTCCTTAAACTCTGTATTTCATTGGGTCTGAATTTTCTTTTTTTTTTTTTTTTTTTTTTTTGGTTTTTGGGCCACACCCTGTGACGCTCAGGGGTTACTCCAGGCTATGCGCTCAGAAGTCGCTCCTGGCTTCTTGGGGGACCATATGGGACGCCCGGGGATCGAACCTCGGTCCATCCTAGGCTAGCGCAGGCAAGGCAGACACCTTACCTCCAGCGCCACCGCCCGGCCCCGGGTCTGAATTTTCTAGTTGCTTAAGATATGAGTTTAGATTAAGCAATATAAACGTAGGATTTTTTTTTTCTTGTTTTCAGATGTAAACTTGTGTTGCCTTTTTTGGGGTTGGGGGAAACACCCTCGGGTACTTATTGATTTGTGTCCAGCAATCACTCCTGGTGGTGCTCAGAGAACTTCGTGTCAGGGATCAAATAGTATGCCGCCATATGCAAAGCAAAAACCCTTTGATCCACTATAAGCTTGGATTTCTTTCTTTTTTTCTTTTTTTCTTTTTTTTTGGTTTTTCAGGCCACACCTGTTTGATGCTCAGGGTTTACTCCTGGCTATTCGCTCAGAAATTGCCCCTGGCTTGGGGGAACCATATGGGACGCCGGGGGATCAAACCGAGGTCCTTGGTTGGCTAGCGCTTGCAAGGCAGACACCTTACCTCTCGTGCTACCTCGCTGGCCCCAAGCTTGGATTTCTATAGGCTTTGCTTTTACTGTGTTCCAAAGGTTCTGATAGCTATGCCTGCATTTTTGTCTCCAGAATCAAAAAAAAAAAAAAAAAAAAGAAATAAAATAATTCTTCCATGATTTTCTCATTGATTCAGTAGTTATTCAGTAGCTTATTGCTTAATCTCCAAATATTTGAGTTTTTCTTGCTTTCTTTTCATGGTTAAAGTTCTAGTGTTATTCCATTGTGTTATAAAAAAGATGCTTAATATAATTTCAATCTCCATGACCTTATTGAAATGGTTTTGTGTCACAGAGTGTGGTCTACTCTGGAGAAATTTCATATATCCTAGAGAAGAATGTGTATTCAATTATTTTTGGGTGGAGAGCTCTATAAATGTCTACTAAGATGAGCTCTTCAACTAACTCTCCATTTAAGCCTGATTTTTCTTTGCTGATTTTCCTTTTGGTTAATCTGTTCAGGATTGAGAGTGAGTGGTGTGTTAAAGTCCCCTGCTAGTGTTGTGTTGCTGTCAATGTCTCTTTTTGCTATTAGTAGTTACTTTATTTATCTAGTTTTTGGGGGCACACCCAGGGATGCTCAGGGATTTTTTCTAGCTCAGCACTCAGCACCTGAGCACCACAGGGTGTGGCCCCAAAACCGAAACCAAAATCTAAACAAAGTAATTAAAATATGTTATTCAAACACCTTGGTTTACAAAGTTATTCATAAAATAGTTGTTTCTGGTCTTCAAGATCAATCCCATCACTAGTGTAATGTTCCCTCCACCATTGTCTTCAGTTTCCCCACTCACCCCCAAGCCCATCTCCTTGGCAGGCACAAAATAATTTATTGCATGTTGCTTGCTACAACTAAGTAGTAATGAAGCTATTGAAAAAAATCCAGTAAAAGATAATTTGTGAAGAATTGTTACATCTCAAATGGGGTCATTAAGTAATTGTGTGATAGTTTACTAAGCTGTTTACTGCAAGTTGAAAATTACATATTGTTTTTGTTTATTGAATTTAGACGGCTTTCCCATCTAATTTGGTGCATTCCACTGGAGTGTCAGTATTGAGGATTTTGGAGGTATTTTGTGACCACAAACATGGCTGCGTACTCCATGACCTCCAGGATCTGTGGAGCTGGCTGATGAGTTTACATGGTGGCAACTGTGGGACATGGATGTGGTTGGTGGGGCTTCCAGTAATATGGTTGTGGGTTGGTTGCTCCACCCCATTCTGAAGACCCCAAACCAATGTACCTGGAATTTTGTAAATTTGGCATCTATGTATAAATTAATCATGAAGCAGTGAAGCTGGGCTGTTCCCATGGTGGCACTTTATAGTTTGTTTTTGTTTTTTTTTTTTTTTTTTTTTGGTTTTTGGTTTTTGGCGGTCTGCTCAGAAATAGCTCCTGGCAGGCACGGGGGACCCTATGGGACACCGGGATTCGAACCAACCACCTTTGGTCCTGGATCGGCTGCTTGCAAGGCAAACACCGCTGTGCTATCTCTCCGGGCCCGGCACTTTATAGTTTTGATGTATAGACTTACTGCCCTTCACCACCACCAAAGTGACCAGGCCCTCCAGCACTGTCCGTATCTCACTTCCGGTCTGTTTCTTTACTTTTGCCCCAACGCTTATAATCTTGGTCCTGCAACTAAGGGTCAAGGGTTTGTCCTCATTGGTGTTGGAATATCGTATGACTGAAATGCAATCATGAACAACTTAGTTTTGTTGTTGGTGTTGCTAATTAATTAAAATAAAATTATAAATTTAATCACCATGAGATAGAGTTATAAAGTTTTTCATGATTGGGGTTCAGTCATACAATGTTCAGCTCCCATCCCTTCACCAGGCCACATTTCCCTCCATCAATGTTCCTAGTTTCCCTTCTGCCCTACTCCCTGCCTACGTCTATGGCAGACATTTTTCCTCTATCTCTATCTTTCAGTCTTCCTTTATTTTTTATTTTTAGACACTATAGTTTGCAATATCGTTATTGAAGGGGTATCATGTATATCACTTTACTTCTTTCCTTTTAGCACCAGAACTATGGATACCATTGTATCTGTCTATCTCATGGTGATTCAATAAAAATTTTTAAAAAATGTTTGGGGCCATAGCGAAAGCACAGAGGATAGAGCATTTGCCTTGCATGAGGCCCACTTGGGTTCAATCCCTTGCATCCTATATGATCCAGGAGCCTACCAGGAATAATTTCTGAGTGTAGAGCCAGGAGTAACCCTTGAAGGCTGCCAGCTGGGACCTTTCCAAATAAAAATGTTTGTCCTCATTTAATATATCCTGATTCTTTGTCTCTCTATTTACTTACAGATGAGTGAGAAAATCCAGTATTTGTTCTCTATGACTTATTTCACTGAACATGATGCCCTTCAGTTCTACCTAGGTTGGTTGCAGAAAATGGCAAAATTCCGTCTTCCCTTATTATAGCTTCATTATATTTCACTGTGAACACAGAACACAACCTGTTTATCCATTCATTTGTCACTTGACATTTGGATTGTTTCCACACCCTGACCCTTGTGCACAGCACTGCAGTCAACATAGGTATGCACATATCATTTTTGAGTTAATGATTTCTGTTCTTGGCATAGACACCAAAAAAGGAAATGTGGAGGTTCTATTATTTGTTGAGAATTCTTTTTTGTTTGTTTGTTTGTTTTTTGTTTTTTGGGCCACACCCAGTGACGCTCAGGGTTTACTCCTGGCTATACTCTCAGAAAGTGCCCTTGGCTCGGGGGACCATATGGAATGTGGTGGGATTGGACTGAAGTCTGTCCGAGGCTGGCGTGTGAAAGGCAGATGCCTTACGCCCTGCGCCACCACTCTGGCCCCCCATTTTTTCTTTTTTGTTTTGTTTTGTTTTTTGGGGCCACACCCAATGGCACTCAGGGGTTACTACCAGCTATGCACTCTGAAATTGCTTATGGCTCAGGGGGCCATATAGGATGCTGGGGACCGAACCCAGGTCTGTCATCCTGGGTCAGCAGTGTGCAAGGCAATGCCCCACCACTGCGCTATGGCTCCAGCCTCTATTTGTTGAGAATTCTGATAGGGAAATATGAAAGATGAGGCCATGAAGGAAGGGAAAATGAGTTGCAGTGACAGTTGTAACTGTTTCATGGCAGTTTTACAATTAAGGGGGAAGCAGGTCATTTCCATGTTTATTCTCAGTCCTGCTGCTTGGGAATATCTTAGCTCATGATACTGTTATTGGGGTTATCATTTCTTTGATGGAAGAAAATTCTGTTGTTTACCTTTGAAGAGTTTTCTTGGCCTACCCAGGTTCAGTCCCTGGCATCCCATAGGTCTCCTGAGCCTACTAGAAGCAATTTATTTCTCACTCTTTTTTGAGGGGGCACACCTAGTGACGCTCAGGGATTATTCTTGGCTCTGCGCTCAGAAATCACTTCTGGCTTGGGGGACCATATGGGATGCCAAGGGATTGAACTGTGGTCCGTCCAAGGTTGATGCATGCAAGGCAGATGCCTTACTGCTTGTGCCACTGCTCCGGCCCCTATTTCTCTCTCTCTCTCTCTCTCTCTCTCTCTCTCTCTCTCTCTCTCTCTCTCTCTCTCTCTTTAATAGTTTTTATTGAGGCCAATGTGAATTACAAGTCTTTCACAGTTATGTGTAAGGTACATAGTGTCAGTGAATTGGGGCAATTCCTGCCACCTGTGTTGGCCACTCGCCGCCCCATTCCCAGCATACATCCCATACCTCCACCTATAGCCCCCTGTATTGCTGGTGCTAGGAGCAATTTATGAGTGCAGAGTCAGGAGTATCCCCTGAGCACCATTGGGTGTGGCTCCTCTCCACAAAAAGAATACTTGAATCTCATGTTAGGGAAAATGTTATCTTAAACATAGATATTGGGATTAAAAACCAGTACTAAATTCAACATTTTCTTTTTTTTTTTTTTGGTTTTTGGGCCACACCCGGTAACGCTCAGGGGTTACTCCTGGCTATGTGCTCAGAAGTTGCTCCTGGCTTGGGGGACCATATGGGACACCGGGGGATCGAACCGTGGTCCGTCCAAGGCTAGCGCAGGCAAGGTAGGCACCTTACCTCCAGCGCCACCGCCCGGCCCCTCAACATTTTCTTTTAAAGACCATGAGATGGATGGCCAAGTTCCTTAATATTTTTAGATTTAATTTCTTCTTGTGGTGTGATAAGATTACCTTTAATTTTCATGGTTTGTGGTGAGACTAGATATAGATATAAAAGACTATATAGATATAGATATAGATATAAAAGACTAGATATAGAAACTAGAACATAGCAAAGACTTAAAAAGTGCGTTAGGGGGCTGAAGTAAAAGTACAGTGAGATGGGAATCTGTTTTGCACATGGATGACCCAGGTTCAATCTTTGGCATCCCATATGGTGCCCAAACCCACAAGGAGTGATGCCTGAGGTAGAGCCAGGAGTAACCCCTGATTACTGCCAAGTGAGGTCCACCTCCCCCCCCCCCCAAAAAAAAAAACCCCACATGCCCTTGGTCAGTATTTTCTCTCTTGAGTTTGGAGAGATACTACTATTTATGTCCCAACAATCATTATGATCTAGAAGAGTTTCCCTTCTATACAGGCCCCATCCCCATTTTTCTAGGCACCCAATAAACTCCCTGAAGCCTTTGAAGAACTCAGAATGTCTGGCAAGCAGAAGTGCACCTCCTAAAGTTTCCCACTCTGTAGTTTTGTGGTGGGATTTTGCAGGAACAATGACACACTCTGGATCTTAGTCTGGAGATGGACTCAGAATCATATTCCAACTGTGATAGAGTGAATGCTTTAAGTCCAATGCTTGTCCTTTCTCATATCCATGCTATTTTTTAGCCGACCCTGTAGTCTCTCCACTGAGGGACAGAATTCAGTCCCTTGGCTTTGGGTTGGGTGTTGTATTGACCTTGGCCAACTGAAAGAGGTGGGCATCGTAAGTATGTTCATTCGTCCTATTTAGGAGATCCCATGTTTCCATTTTCTCCTTTGTCATTAGTCACTGCATGAAGGAGAAGGACAGGACTGGGTTAGGTTTCTGGTGTCAGCAGTTGGACAGATCTAGGCCAGCTGCCCTGTCTCACTCAAAGCCTTACCAGGCCAGCATAGTTTAGCCAACTCTTAGCTCACCCACAGATGTGGAGACATTGGAGAAATGAATGTAGGCTGTTTGATACACAGCGAGAACAAACCAGCCAAGTCTAGGAGACTGCTGAAGACTCAACGAAAATTCAGGAAAAATCCTTCCTCACTCTATACTAATTTATCACATGGAGGAGGGACGAAGTCGGTGAGAGGAAGAAATGCAAATATGGGTTTCAATTGCAGCTCTCAGGAATGAAGAGACCAGTACTTCAAGTAAAATATCAAACTGGGGTAAAAGGTTGATTGAGTTCTAAGAAGAGATACTTGTAGGAAAAAGAATGCATTGCTGCTGAGTCAGAATATATTCCTACAGTTGAGGCAGGAAAGGTGCTTTGTACAAAGCTTTGTATCTCAGTTGGCTCCCAGGGAAGCATGAGGGAACCCCGTTTGCAATTGCTCTAGTCCTTTCTGGTTGAACTGGTCAAGGCAGAAAGTGACCACCAGCCATGTGGATGGGGCTAGGACCGGGTACCTACCTTGCCCTTGGCATCCTTTAGCTGGGAGTAATTTTATTTTGAGTTTTACACAGCAGAGCAGAGGAAGTGGTGCCACTTATCTCTTGACCCAAAAACACTTGCTTTTAAAATGAGACAAAAGGCAGACACAGACCTGACAAGGACTCGGGTTAATGGACTGTGGGTCAGAAAGGGGCAGGAAGGAAGTCAGTTTGGCTTTATTCTGGGTGGCGTAGACTGCCTGGTATGCCCTCAAAATGTGGACAGCAGGCATTATGACTCAGTGCTGGGCAGGTGGGTGGAAATAGGGACAGAGAGTTTTTGTTGTTTACCTTTTCTTTTTTATAATGTAAGAGCAAGACAGAATATTTTTTGGGGAATGTAATTCTGGAAAGAAGTTCCCAGCCTCAGGATAAATATCGGCTTTCAGTACTCCTGAAAGCCATTTCAATTTCTTCTTTGGGAATCACAATGTAGTCTAAAGCATCCATTTCGAAGTCTTTCTTGCAATTTGGAGCATCGACTCATCTGCTGGTACTTTGGGTTTTATGGGAGTGCTGTGGGGGTGTGCTCTCAGGAGCACCATGTACCTTGTGGCCATTCACGGGGAAGGAGACGCTTTGTTTATACAGGGGCTGGGTGTATGTGTGTGTGATTAGATAGCTGGTGCTGGCATTAGGAAGCAGCAGCTCATCACACTTAAAACGGAGCTGGAAATGGCTTTTGCTGGTTTTCCAGAGTCTGGGGATGGATGCAGTGAGACTAGCCACAGCGACTGTCCCAGGCCCACAGATCTAGACAGCAGCTTCTGCCTGGATGTATGCTGTGAACTTGATTAGGAGAAGCTAGTTTCACTTTTATGGGCCCATAAAAAGAACTAGAACATTGGGGAAAAAAAAAGTTGTCAAGACACTGTTCCTCTTGGGAACTCTACAGTTTTGGAAGGGTAGAGTTAGACTTTAAGGAACTGAAGACCCACATATAATCCTGGAGCATTGATTTCCATCACTTTTCTACATGAGGGATTGTACACAGTACTCTCTCCTTTAGGAGGTACTTGATTTATCTAGTCTCATTTTTAAGAAACTTTTTTTTGGGTGTTATAGAGATAGTACAGTGGAAAAGGCACTTGTTTTGTATGCAGCCAACCCAGGTTCGATCCCTAGCATCCCAGGAATCTTTCCTGAGGGCAGAGCCCTGAGCATTGGCAGGTGGGGCCCCCAAACAACATAAAACAAACTTTACTTTTTGGGGCCACTCTTAGCCTAGGGTCATTCCTGGTGGTACTTAGGGAACCAGGAAGTGCTGAGAATAAAACCTCGACTTTCTGCATGCAAAGCATTGCTCAGTCCTTTGAGCTATCTCTCCAGACTCTGTTCTCACTCTTGATGAACCAAAACAGACAATATTTACATAAAAATGATGAATTTAGGACCAGAGTGATAGTATAGTAGGTAGGTTGCTTGCCGTGCTAGTGATTGATCCTGATCCCCGGCATTCCATATGGTCCCCGAAGCACCATCAGAAGCGATTCCTAAGTGCAGAGCCAGGAGTTATCCCTGAGCATCATCAGATATGGTTTCCGAAACAAACACACAAAAAACGATGAATTCAGTTGCACCATAGGTAAAAGACTTGAGAATTCTGGAAATAGAAAAATGGCTTTACAAAAATCACTGATAGGACAGACATTTTTAAGCAGATGAGAAACAGAGGGAAGTGCTGTTCTAGATGAGAGCTCCAGAAAGCAGAGTGGCAGGTGAGACCCCTTTTCTGTTCCCCACTATTGTAAGGGGGAGGACCCCATACTATATCCCCTTTCTGGACTCCTCCAGCACCTCTCCTGCCTGTAGTACATCATTAGAATCTCTTGGCTTGGTGAGAGGTTGCCCTATTCTCTGGACACTTTCTCTTCCCCAGGACTCTAAGACCTCCCAGGTCTGAACTTCCTTCTTCCGACTTCATCTCTCTGTCCTCACACCCCAAATTTGCCACCGTCTTAGGTCATGTCTTTTGAAACTCAGGTCAGTCACTCACTCACCTCTGCAGCATCTTTGTCAAAATGTCCTGTCCCCTTTCTGTTCTTAAGATGAAGTCCCCGAACCCCTCTCACTTAGTGGCCACTCACAACCCTCATTCCAGGGCCCTGAAGATGGTCCCATGTCCATCTTCATTGCCACTTGCAGGTCTTTCTTCTTCTTGAAAGCCCGAGTGTTGATTTCCAATCAGATTGTGTCTTCTGTGATTTCTTCTGACTCAGGCATTTCCTCACTCTTTTTGTTATTTTTGGAACACACCTGGCAGTGCTCAGGGCTTACTCCTGGCTCTGCATTCAGAAATCATTCCTGGCAGACTTGGGGAACCATATAGGATTCCGGGAATCAAACCCATGTGGCTGTGTGCAAGGCAAAAGCACTCTCCACTGTGATATCACTCTGCTGCCCACTCTTTTATTTATTTATTTTTTATTTTTTTATTTTTTTGGTTTTTGGGCCACACCCAGCGATGCTCAGGGGTTCCTCCTGGCTGTCTGCTCAGAAATAGCTCCTGGCAGGCACGGGGGACCCTATGGGACACCGGGATTCGAACCAACCACCTTAGGTCCTGGATAGGCTGCTTGCAAGGCAAACGCCGCTGTGCTATCTCTCCGGGCCCCCACTCTTTTATTTTTAAATATATATTTTAATTGAATCACCAAGAGTTGCAAAGTCGTTCATGTTTGAGTTTAAGTCATACAATGTCCAACAACCATCCCCTTCACCAGTGTACTTTTCCCACTACCAATGTCCCCAGTTTCTCTTCTGCTAATCCCAGACTATTCTCTCTCTCTCTCTCTCTCTCTCTCTCTCTCTCTCTCTCTCTCTCTTCCTTTTATTTCCTTTTAAACTGTGGTTGTAATATTGTTACTGAAGGGGTGTCATCATACCACTTTGTTTTCTTTCATCACCCAGTTTCTGTCCAGAGTGATCATTTCCAACTCTCATTGTCATAGTGGTTCCTTTTCTGCCCTAGCTTTTTGTGGCAAGCCAAGATTGGTCCTCCTGGCCCTCATCTTTCGTTTTTGTTGCCTCCCCACCCCACTCTTTATTCCTTGACTCACCTTCCATGTTTAGCTTTCTTTCTTTTTGGGGGAACACCGGTGATCCTCAGGTGTTACTTCTGGTTCTGCACTGAGAAATTACTCCTGCCAGGCTTGGGGGACCATATGGGATGGTGGGGATTGAACTCAGGTCAGCCATGTGCAAGTAAATGCCCTATCTGCTATGCTATCACTTTGGCCCCATCATGTCTTGTTCTTTGCGAGGAATGAAGCCTTGATCACCCTCAATATGTCTTGGATATTCCCAGTCTCCTGCCCTCACCCCTTGGTTCCTTGATTTTCTTTCCTCTGAGGATATGGTTCTCTGCTGTGCCAAGCCTCCGCTCCGTAGTTGACCTTTTGATCTCACCATGTTCCCTGACTATGCCTAGTCTGAGGGAACCCTGTAAACATCTCACTCTTCAGTCTTCTCAGGATCTAGTGACCCTCCAGGGCTCTGTCCCATGGACCCCAGTTCCTGCCTCCTCTCCCAGCCCATCTTCTTCTGTTCTGCATGAGGGCTGATTGTTGATGAGCTGCTCACCTGAACTGCCCTCTCCCGGATGCTGTCATCTCCTGTGCCTCATTAGTAGGGCATCACAGACTAGCTGTCATCCTCTTGTGAGGTGAGAAAAGAGGGGAGCTTTTGCTCACCTCATGTACCACAGTACTTGCTCTCCTCCAGTGACTCAGCCCACTGACCCAGGCACTGCCAGTGTTGCCTGCAAAACAGATTCTGGCTCATCTCCTTTGGTTTCCACAATCATGTTTCCTTTACAGCCCAGTTCCGCCACTAGAGGGAGGTCCAGTGGCAGCATGTGGGCCTCCAATGCTCTCTCTTTAGGGTTTTGGACCGTACCTGGATATGTTCTATAATTACACCTGGTTCCGGGGGATTGTCCAAAGCATTTGGTTTTGCTTTTGAGACAAACCTGGTGATACTCAGGGGTTGTTACTCCTGCATCTGTCCTCAGGAATCATTCCTGACAGGCTTGGGGGACCATATGGGATGCGGGGATCAAACTTGGGTTAGCTGCATGCAAGGCAAGTGCCTTCCCCATTGTATTATCTTTCCAGTCTCCTGCTCTGATCTCTTTTGTTCTCTTTTCTACCCCACAGAGCAGATCCTGTGAGGATTTGCTGAACAAATGAGGGAACCACTTAATTCATGAGGCTTTTCTCTTTCTTAGCACATTATAGTTTATACACCCAGTTCAAGTATTATTTAAAACCCAAGTCTGTTGAACATATTCTTTTCTAACTTTGCTTGAACCCAATTTCATGAAATATTACCCTCCGTAAACAGTCATCATTGTAATACATGTTTCACTGTATTGATAAATTACGTGTTCCATTTTTTTGGGTTGGATGATTTACTTCGCATTTGTGACTGCTGATGCTGATGCTGTATCCAATGTAGTATTTTGTTAGGAGCTGTCAAACTGAGATGAACACTGTATATTGAATCCCATTCAATGACCTAATATACTAGTGGTAGAAATGTATATATATTCCCGAGGACTAGTCACTGTAAAACACTAGCTGCCCTGCTATTCCTCTGACTGATTCCTTAGTGATATTAATCATCGCCATTTGCTGCATATGTCTGGAGAGATACTCAGCTGAATAGGGTGAAAACACATATTACATGTTTGCGTGATTTTTCACTCAGACATTACTGCTGGTGGGCTAGGGGACCTTATGGGATACCAAGGACTGAAACTGGGTTGGCTGCATGCAAAGGCAAGTGTCCTACTCGCTGTTCTATCACTCCAGCCTCCGAAGGCTCAGGTTTGATCCCTGGAACCACGCAGTCCCTGAGCACCGCTAGGAGTGACCCCTGACCCCTGAAACCCAAAGAAAGGTAGTACTTCTTTTGGGCCAGGCTCTGATCTGGGGCCTTCAATTAAGCCTCTTTACAGGTCAGTGAGGTAGGTGGAGGTAGGGATGAGAATGAGGTGGCAGAATGAGATTCTAAACCTACGTCTGATCCAAGGTCTGGTTCAAATTGATGTATTTTATTAACCTCTGTGCAACAGTTTTCTAGAAATAAAAGTGCTACCTTACGCCCAATTTTAGAAAGATTTGGTTCTGTTGTAGGACCACAGAAAGAAGAAAACAAGTTGCATAATTTTATGGGGGCAGGGTGCTGTTTTAACTTCCCAAGCAGTGCTTAGATGCTAGTGACCTCTTCTGATGGTTCTTGGCCCACTGAGCAGGCAGCTCAATGCCAGGGCCTGAGAAGAGCCAACTTGAGCCACCCCAATAGTCTTTGGGTGATCTTAGGGTACTGAAGATCAGTTCAGGCAGGAAGTTGTGGAAGGCAGGAAGTTATGTGTAAAGCAATCTTGCTTGTTTTGCTTCTGGAGGCTTCCTATAGTTAGTATGGAGGAGTCAATCCCAGTTGCTCAGAGGAAGGTCAACAGGTGAGCATTCTCTTGGGGGAGGAAACACTTTGCTCTGGCAGGTGTGGGGAAAGAGTGGAGGCAGGGATGGGGTAGTGGAAGAGAATGCATCTCAGGGCCCTTTTGAAGTAGATTGCAAACGTCTCACAAGGCACAGTGAACATGTATGTCCCATGCCCTAATGCCTGGGTGGGTGTAGAGTGGATTCCCATCGGTTTGCAAAATCTTCAGAGAGCTTCAGAGACCTTCCCAGGTACCCTGGGCGCCCCTTTGGCCATTGCTGTTTATCCCAAAGCGAAAGGCTTACTGTTGGTTTCAGTTTAGGGATCTCATAAATAGAGCCATTAGAAACATGAGCAGATGGGTTCTTGTATAAACAGCAAAACATTTGTCTGAAGTAAATACCTAGAAGGGATTTTTCTGTATCATACGGAATAGTTACATATCAGTAAGAAACTGACACTGTTTTCCAAAAAGAGGACCATTTTGTATTTTTGCCAGCTTCCCACACATCTTCAGCATGCATTATTGTAAGTATTAATATTACTTTTGTGGTGACAGTGATTAAACCTAGGGCCTTGTACATGCAAGGCAATTACTGTATCATTGAACTACATCCCATCCTAACAGTAATGTCATACTAACTTTTGCAGCTATTCTAATAAGTATCTAATGGTATGTCCTTGCAGCTTTAGTTTGCATCCATAAATTATTGATGTTGAAGCATTTCAGTTTATTTTAGTGTATTAAAATGCTTTGCTGTGAAAATTTGTAGAATTCCCTCACTGCAATTACTGAGGTAATCTGCAAGGCTGCTGGGCTTCTGAAATTATCTGCAGTAAATTGCAATGCAGTAAGTGGCAATTCCTCCTGATGCTTGGCTGCTGCAAGGCTGCACAGAGGCCCAAGGCTACCAGGGCTTGGTGCTGCTAGGTTTGCAGGGGCCTGTGGGCCTCAGTTGCCGGGTGGGGCTAAGAGCCATCCAGGGAGCCAACAAGAGAGAGAAACCAAGTATCTTTTTTATTTCTCCTACCTGGGGTGGGGGCAGAACAAAGCAGGATCTCTCCCATGTTTTATCTCTGTCCCCACCCCCCACAGCAGGCACTGCTCTGGTCATTATCCTGCTCCCCCTTAATGGTCCAATTTTTCCTTTTATACCCAGCATGACAAGAAGGCATGTCCAGGGAGTGTCCAGATTTACTGTGGGGTTATC
The DNA here is from genome assembly GCF_024139225.1 of Suncus etruscus. Lineage (NCBI taxonomy): Eukaryota > Metazoa > Chordata > Mammalia > Eulipotyphla > Soricidae > Suncus > Suncus etruscus. Next base: position 153,750,548 of record NC_064852.1, on the reverse strand, counting down.
CAAGGGACGTAATCCAAATACCATTATATCAACACTTTACTTCTTTTTTCTTTTTGGTCACATCTGCCAGTGTTCAACGGTTACTCCAGGCTTTGCACTCAGAACTTATTTCTGGTAGGCTTGGGGACTATATGGTATGCTGGGATAGACCCTGGGTTGACCGTGTTCAAGGCAAATACCCTATCTTCTGTACTATCACTCTGACCAATCGTTGCCTACATTTTCATTGAGTTGTTTTATTTTTGCACCTTTTAATTAATTAATTACCATATTTTCCGGCGTATAAGACGACTTTTGAAACAAAAAAAGTCAACCAAAAATCGGGGGTCGTCTTATACACCGAGTATATCCCGAAAAATGTCTCTGAACTCAGGAATCACGCCTGGCAGGATTAGGGGACCATATGGGATGCCAGGAATGGAACTCTGCTCGGCCTTTTTCCTTTCGGCAGCTTTTTGTTTTGGATGAATTTAGAGTTAGAGAATCCTTGCATAAGTGGTATACAAAATTCCCATCTAGTGTACACTTGCTCTGCTTGCATAGTAGCATTTTATACGACCACGAGAATGGCGATTGGAAAAAAAAAAAAAACAAAAAAAGAATGACGTTTGGACCCAGAGCACTGGCATTGACCATTAGTCTTAATGGCCATGTAGATCTTGTTAGGAAACCACTGCTCTTACTGTTGACTCTTTACTGGTTGGCCTCCTAATCCTGGGTGTTTTTTAATTCATTTTCCTTCTGTTATCTAGACTAGTAGTGTTTTTCAACCTTGTTCTGACCAAGGCTCTTTCCAACTTTGTTTCCTTTTTGAGGTAGCCCCGTTCTACCAGCTGGCTCCCTAGCTTCATGCTTTGGTTTCCACTGATGTTTTTGTAATTAAAAATTTTAAATTGAATCCTTGGGAGATACACAGTTATAAAGTTGTTCAGAATAATTGAGTTTCAGTCAACACCAGTGTACATTTCCTGCCACCAATGCCCCCTGTTGCCCTCCTGTCTTCCACCTGTGCACCCTTGGACCATCTTGAGCAGGGGTGGCGAACAAGTTTGACACAAAGAGCCAAATTTTAAACTGTGAGAGTCAGAGAGCCACACCACGCAATGACCTGCCAAAATAGACAAACACACAAAAGCATATCATTTTAACAGTAATAGATTAAACACATATTGCATTTTGACATTTTGAGGGAGGGTCAAAATCCTGCAGTGATGGTGAGGGTGTGCTGCGTCCTCCACACTGAGAACTAACAGCCAGATGTGACACACGGCCCCCCCCCCTCCCCCCCCCCCCCCCCCCCCCCCCCCCCCCGCTCGCTGGCCCGTGCAGTTGTTTCCGAGGGATGGGAGATGGGACTACGCGCTCGGAGATCTCTCCTCAGAGGTCCCTCCTCAGAAGCAGCAGAACAAAATCCAAACTTGACAAAGAGCCACAGGATACGAAATAATGATAAGAGGCAAAGAGCCTTATTCATTTTGGCCAGGAGCCTCATGTTCGTCACCCCTGATCTTGAGGGCTTTAAGGGGTTTGTATATCATACCATCCTCTCATTATTACAATGCTTGCACTAGAGGGTGGAGACAGTACAGGGGTAAGATGATTGGCTTGTACATAGCTAACCTGGGTTAGATCTTTGGTGCCAGGAATGGTCCCTTGATTCCTGCCAGGAGAGATCCTAAAGTAGGACCCGAGTACTGCTGAAGAGAGGCCAATAAATAGGAAAAGAGGGGAGGAGAAAGGTGTAAAGGAGGAAGAAGGAGATTGTGGAATACAGCTCAAAGCTGCACTGTTTTCACCTTGTCCTTGTATTTTAATCTGTTTTTGTTTTTGGTTTAGTGTTTTACCCAGCAATGCTCAGGGGTAACTTCTGGCTCCTTTCTCAGAAATCACTCCTGGGAGTCTTGGGAGACATATGGGATGCCAGAGATGGAACCTGGGTTAGCTATGATATCACTCTAGCCCCTTGGACTGACATTATGAGCCCATAAAAACATACCTTTATTCTCAAAATTCCACTTAGAAATTTTAGCATTCCCAGTGGGTCACATCTGTCATTATTTGCAGCAAATAGTGACTTTCTTGCTTCTCTTCTCTTACATGTATTGGGGTAAATCCCTCTGGATAGAGGAGATGTCCCCAACTTCCCATTTATTTGTATATTTATACCAGGATGGACTCCTGCATTTTCATTTTATTCTGCCAATGAAAATCCAAGAATACCAGGCCTTATTTAGTTGCTTCAATTGTTCTGTCTTTAGCTTTTAGTGATTTGACAAACTCCATTCTTTTTGGAGCCATCCCAGAAGGATCCAGAATAATTTGTGTGATGCCAGATTATTTCAGAATCTGGCTTCATAACAGCGACACACACACACACACACACACACACACACACACACACACACACACACACACACTTCCTCACAGAGCTCCTTCCCTTCTCTCCAGGTATGAATCTTGTATTTTCTCCACCCAGTCCCAGGATAACTTGATTTCTTGCTGCCAGGTATCCTGGTGCCTTTCATTGGAGAATGGGGACTCAGGGTCAAAATCAGTACACGGGAGTGACACCTAGCTTCAGGGTGTCTGGCTTCCAGCAGACTGCCTGGCAGACAAGGAGAGAAGGCCCGTGTTTGTTCTCATGCTGTCCTAGAACTCTGTGTCCATGGTCAGAGCAATGAGTCTGTCCAGGTCTCAGATTTTAATCACACTCTTGGGGCACTTTTTGTTTCAACTTTTTGGGTCACATCTGGCTGTACTCAAGCTTTACTACTGCCTCTGAGCTCAAGCATTACTCCAGACTGACTGGGGGTGAACCGAGTGGGGGTGCTAAGGATTGAATTTAGTTTAGACATATGCAAGGTAAGCTCCTTCCCTGCTGGACTAGCTCTCGGGCCTAAGGAGAGCTTTGCTTTGCAGCTTTCTTCTCTTACTGAGAAATCTTGCTCTCTTTATCTTCAACCTAGAGATGTGTGCTCAATCCTGGCAGCCACAGGAAGTGGTTCAGAGTAGCTACCACTTTGGAGGAAATACATTCAGATATACAGATGATGGCTTGTTGGAGCTGTGATTTGTTTTTTCTCTTTCGCCTTAGAATATCGTATTGAGGTGATGATTTATCAGAGTATTAGAGTATGGGCCTTATGCTTGACCCCTGCCAAGTCTTCACCCCCAAATCAGGGGATGGTTCTAGGGGGGAAAAAGAGATTATGTTTTCCAAAGAGACTTAGATGGGCTCTTCTCCCCTCTTTCTCTTCTTGTGTGCCCATGTCAGCAATGGGTCACATCGTGATGTTCATTATCCACTCACTGTCCCTCACCTTTTGGGTGGGTCTGCATCATGCTTGTGAATCTGGGATGTGGCCTTCAGAGCCCGAGCTGTGACCTGCTGTGCTTGGAGAACTGGCGGTACCTTTCATTGCTTCTCTCTTGGCTGCTGGTTGCTGCAGGAAAAGCATTGCTTCTAGGTGCTCTCAGCACACACACAGAGAGGTGTGTGTGTGTGTGTGTGTGTGTGTGTGTGTGAGCAGTTTCCTGCTGAGGCATTTCACAGGATGCTTGGCTGTGCCACTTTCCCCTGAGCTCATCAACTTGGAAAACATCCCCCACCTGCCTCCCACCCCCTCCCCACCAAAGTGGGTCACAGGCCCAGGGAGGGCCACAAAAAGAGAAAGCGACTCTTCTCTTATTGCTCCCGTGTGCTCAGTGCTGTGGGCTGACCATGTGATTGCTTCAAATCCTCACCCTTCCCCAGTCCTGTGGAAACCACTTCTCATTCAAGCCCTAATTCGCTCAGTGAGGAAAGCCCCACTCCTCCGTGTATCCTGCAGGATCCTTCAGGCTTCAGGCCCCCCCCCCCCCCCCCCCCCCCCCCCCGTTCTTACTGGGAAATAGGAACCAGTGAGGAGGAGATTATACTGGATTAGGGCAGTGCTACTTGCTGCCATCAAGTCTTTCTAAGAGGAGGAAGTATTTATTTTCTTTTTGTTTATTCTGGGGCCATATCTATTAATACTCAGAACTCACTACTGACTCTGTGCTCAGGAATCACTCCTGGCAGGGCTCAGGGGGACCATAGGAGGTGCCTAGGATCGAACCTGGGTCAGCTGTAAGCAAGGCAAATACCCTCCCCTCTGTGTTATTATTCTGGCTCTATTATTATTAATGTTGGTTTGTGAGTTACACCTAGAAGCCCCCAGAGGTTACTTCTGGCTCTGCACTCAGGAATTACTCTTCGCGGTGCTCAGGAGACCCAAGGGGATGCTGAAGATTGAACATAGGTCGGCTGCATGCAAGGCAAGCACCCTACCAGCTGTGCTATGGCTTTGACCCCAAGGAGCAGAATTTTTCTTTCTCCTTCCCGCCCTCCCTCCCTCTCTCTCTTTTCTCTCTCTCTCTTCCTCATTCTCTTCCTCCCTCCCTCTCTTCCTTTTAGACATTGTGGTTTGTAATATTATTATTGAGGAGTATCATGCATACCACGTAATCTCATTTCAGCACCCAGTTCATGTCCAAAGTAATCCTTCCCAACTCTCATTGTCATCGAGGTCCCTTCCCTGCCCTCATTGCACTCCTGGCTCTTTGCAAAGACCACATCTTCCTAGTTTCAGGCACTGGAGGTTTTTTAATGAGGCCCCAGGGAGTGGAACTGTTGAGACCAGATTTGAATCATGGAAGATGGTGTGGGTTGGTCTTGCACTTACATGACATGCACTGTTGGCCCCTATGCCCTTCCCATGTTCCCTCAAAAGGAGCTGGAAGACCGTGGGAGGACTCAGACATCCCCCACCCACCCTGAGAGTGGCCTGTTCTAGAACATTCTTCTTGCATGAGCCACAGAGCCTTGTGACAGGCTGGAAAACACTCTTGCCCATGATCTTTCCTCACTCTCCCTTCCAAATACCTGAGCTGTGTGGAAAAACGTTGAATTTCCCCCAAGAGAAAAGGTCTGCTGAGGAAAGGAGAGAAGACTGATGTCAAACCTGGAATATCTGTGGGCTAGGAGTGGCTTGGTGTCCTGCCCCCCCAGTGCCTGGTACATGGGGGCAAAGCAGCATCCTTAGGTGCATTTGCCTGCCCAGTAGCAAGAGGCTCTTTCAGGCACATATATACCTGCCTCTCTTCCCTGGTGGCCAGATGTCTAGTTACATCCTTCTCTGTTTAGCTTCGGGGGACCAGGGTAGGGACCACTCCCCAGGTTTCCTGCTGTATCAGCCTCCCCAGCTCTCCCATCCCTTTAGGAACTTATGACTCAGACTTACACACCCACCCTGGGTGACACAACAGTGTCTTCCTCACCTCTTTCTGTCCCCCAAGCCTGTCCTCCCTCGCTACAGCATCATCGATCCATCAGGCTGCCGATTAGGTTCCGTTTGTTGCCATGGCAACACCTTCCTGCATAGTTAAAAATAAGACTAGCATGTTCCTGCTCTGAGAGAGCAAGAACCAAATTGCTAGGTGGGCTTTACCCTGAAAACGCACCCCTGGGCCCTGGGAGGCTTGATCATTAGTATGGGAGCATGAGCAGAGAAGGCAACTGCTAGTGTTCTCTCTCTCTCTCTCTCTCTCTCTCTCTCTCTCTCTCTCTCTCTCTCTCTCTCTCTCTCTCTCTCTCTCTCTCTCTCTCCAGGGACAGGAGTTGGGAAACTGGGAGCTGCTCCCACCTGTCACTACAGACCCAGACCCACCACAGACCTCCCTGTTCTTTGGTTCTTCTGCTCAGGGACCCTGACAGGCATCTCTGCAGTCCAGCACAGTGATAGGGAAAGTCAAAGTCAATGCAGGAATGCAAGAGCTTTGACTGCAATCCCTGACATGAACTCAGTCAAGAAAAGATCCCTGGAACAGCAACATACAGGGAGCAAGGCACTTGCCTTCCATGTGGCTGACCCTGGTTTGATTTCTTGAACCCCAGAGGATTCCGTGAGCACTTCTGGGAGTGGCTCCAAACCAAAAACAAAACAAAAAAGGGACAATTTCCTTATTTATTTATTTATTTATTTATTTATTTACTGTTTATTATTTATTTATTTATTTACTGGTTTTTGGCTCAGGGTTACTCCTGGCTTTGTGCTCAGGAATTACTCCCTAGAAGTGCTTGGGGAAACCAATAGATGTGGGAGATCAAAACCAGGTTGGCCGAATGCAAGGCCAGCCCCCTCCCTGCTGGGCTATCACTTTGACTCCCAAGGAAAAGTTCTTCATTTGGGTTCCCCCACTTCTGAGACAGACCCTAAAACAAGGATTCAAGGCAAATACTTATTTGAGAGGCATGTGTGTGCGCGTGCATGCATATATGTTGAGGAGGACCCCGGGAACCACTCTGGCAGTACTGAACCAACCAGGTCAAATGGTTCAATACTTGGGCCTGGTGAGCAGTGCTTCGGGGGACCACCTGAGTGATACCCAGCAACGTGTGGGTAGTGGGGAGGCACATATTCCTGGGGATCCAACTTGGTCTTTGTGTGAACCTCAATCCTTGCATGAACCGTTGACCCTGTAGGCTCCCTGCCCTCCCTGACACTCCAGTCACCATTTCAGTCTGACTCACTGGCCAGTCTGCTCCTGGCCAGACACATGTCCCTGACCCTTTCAATGAAGATGTGTGTCCAAGGCTAGAGATCTGCCCTGCTCTTTGCCCACACACATACCCAGTTGGCATCTGCTCCCTGCACTTTCCTTCCTGAAAGCTCCTGGCTGTAATTTTAGGCTTCAACCAATCAGTACTGCCCCCTGGGGAGCTCAGCCTTGAGTAGTTTCTCGAATGCACAGTCACGCTCTGTTGTTTTGGAGAAAGATAATCCAAGAGGAAGTAGAATCAGTGTTGCAGGCTGCATCTCTACATCAAATGACAGTATCAGGACAGCTCTATGTATTCACTTCTCTTCAGAAATGCTTTCCTGGAATTATGACTATACTAGTGAGATAGATATAAAGGGAGTCAGAAGGGCTGGAGAGATAGCACAGTGCTAGGGTGTTTGCCTTGCAAGCAGCCAATCCAGGATGGATGGTGGTTCAAATCCTGGCACCAGATATGGTCCCCTGGGCCTGCCAGGATTGATTTCTGAGCGCAGAGCCAGGAGTAAGCTTGAGCGCCTCTGGGTGTGACCAAAAAAAAAAGGGGGAGGGGATAGAACATGGATGCATCTTCATATGTGCTCTAAAAGGTCCAAACTTTTTTTTTCGTTTTTGGGTCACACCCAGTAGTGCTCAGGGGTTACTCCTGGCTCTATGCTCAGAAATCGCTCCTGGCAGGATCAGGGGACCATATGGGATACCAGGATTTGAACCACCGTCCTTCTGTGTCTGAGGCAAACTTTGCCTTACTGCTGTGCTATCTCTCTGGCCCCAGGTCCAAACTTTTAAAGCAAAATTTTTTTTGCAATTAGTATCAATATTTTCTTCCATAAGGATCTTGTAAAAGTTCTCCATTTTAATGAAAAAAAAAAAACAAACAACAACTTTGCTTTAATTTTATTTAGAATTTACTATTTGTTGGTTTTGGAGGTCACACTTAGCTGTTCTTAGAGCTCATCCTGTCTCTATGCTTAGGAATCACTCCTGGCCGCTTTTGGGGGGCCATATAGGCCCTATATGGTGGTCCTCAAACTATATTGTATTTGTTGTCATTTTATTTCTTCACTTCAAAATAAGATATATGCAGTGAGTTTAGGAATGTGTTTATAGTTTTTGTTTTTACTATAGTCCAGGCCTCCAATGGTCTGAGGGAGAGTTAAGGTGTCAGGGATAGAATCCTGGTCACCCCTGTGCAAGTCAAGCGCTCTATCTGGCCCCTTTTCATTTTAATGAGTAAGAAGTTTTGTTCACCAAATTTCCTATTTACTGCTAAAAATATCTATGCAAAATTGTGTTGAGACACCACGATTTACAAAGTTATTCATGATGGAGTTTCAAGTGTACAATGTTCCAGCACCAATTACTTCACCAATGTCTACTGCCCTACCAATGTTTCCAGTTTCTCTCCCATCTTCTCTATTCTGTCCTGCCTCTATGGCATGTACTTTTCCCCCCTCATAGATACTATTTTATAGCACGATTACTGTTATAGTTCCATGCATAATACTCCAACCCCTTTCTGCACCTCTTTTCCTTCAGTGTGTCTATTTCCCTCCACATTGCCATAGTCCCTTTTCTTTCCGACCCTTCTTCCTATATTTTGTTCTAGTAGCCTGAGTTCCTGGTATAATAATCTTGTTTTCAAGTAATGCTTTCAGTATTTTATCCTTATTTTAATGACCTAAAATATATGTGTTTGGTGTTCAAATAAATAGTTTATTATTATTATTTAGGTAAGTTAAGTAACAACGTTGTTAAAGCTTATGGTTTTGGTGTAAAAAAGTTGTCCCTGTCCCCACCTAAGTACCCACTGACCCCCTCACCATTGTCCCAAGGCCATCTCTGATTGGGTCTTCATACCCTATCCTCTCCTCCCATCCCATGCTTGGCAATAAGCTATTTTATCTTTCTCTAGATGACAGACAAGGGAGATTAGGAGGTATTTGTCCTTCTTCCTCTGACTTACTTTAACATGATGCTCTCCAGCTCTATCATGGGTAGCAGTTATACAATTTTGTTTTTTTCCTGAATAGTATCCATTGTACATATAAATTATAGCTTTTTTATCCACTCATCCATCCCTGGACATTTGGGTTGTTATCATATCTTGACTGTGGTACTCAGTGCCTCGATGAACATAGGTGTGTGTAGATCTTTTCTACTTAGTGTTTCATGGGTAGATTCCAAGACGTGGAATTACTCTATCAAATGGGTCTTACTTTTGTTTCTTCATTTTGGGGTTACACTCAGCTGTGCTCAGGGTTTACTCTATACTTAGGGGTATCAGGCAGGGAGAGCAGATGAGGTTTTTGGGGACTGAATCTTGATCAGCCACATGCAAAACAAACTGCTGTATTATCTCTTCAGATTGCTACTTTTTCTCGAGGAATTTCTGTTGCATTGAATAGAGGCTGAACCAGTAAACATTCCCACCAATAGATTTTTCACTGCATTCCAGTAAAGATACTGATTGTTTCCTGTCTTTTTGATATGGACTATTCTCACTGACAATGAGATACTATCATTGTCAATTCTTTTTGCAGTCCTTGATGATAAGTTATGATGAACATATTTTAAAAATATAATCTACTGGGGCCGGGCGGTGGCGCAAGAGGTAAGGTGCCTGCCTTGCCTGCGCTAGCCTTGGACGGACCGCGGTTCGATCCCCCGGCATCCCATATGGTCCCCCAAGCCAGGAGCGACTTCTGAGCGCATAGCCAGGAGTAACCCCTGAGCGTTACCGGGTGTGGCCCAAAAACCAAAAAAAAAAAAATATATATATATATAATCTACTGGCTCTTGGAATATTTCTTCATTTTAGGGTGAGATTGTTGGTAAATTATAGGTTTTCAATAGCTGATCCTTTGGCAGGTGCTTGTCTGTAGTTATGAAAAGTTTGAAAGCCACTGGATCTACACCACTTCAGATTTTTTTCGAAGTGGCTAGAATGCAAGTAATTAGTATGATACAATACTATTGAATAGCAAGACACCGTTGGGTTTCCTTGGAACATAGAGATATAGAACATTCTGCAGGGCTTCCCAAATCTGGAAAAAAATCTCTTCAGTCTCATTCATGGAGTCTACCCTGACCAATCAGTGTAGTACAAATAGGGATAACTGGATAACAAATGGAGAATGTGTGGAAATTCTCCAGGGACAGGAAGAAATGCAATGTTCTTTTTCATCTTCTGGAACATTCCCATTCCATAGCCTCTTCATTAAGCCTCTTCTGTCTGATCTCTGAAATGGATTTGAACCTGCTAACAAGGATGCATACAGGACATTGCTAACATGAGGAGTTTTAAGCTCATCTACTTTAGGTGACTTTGCTGTCCTTGCCAATACACATTAAATTTTCTCCTCGACCTCCAAGATATCCCTGCTGTCACTGAAATACCAGTCCCAGGAGTTGGCTGCTTTGGACCCCCTCTCTGTGCTTTCCACATATTCTCCATTGAATTGCAATCTCACATTGCCATAGAACAGTGGATAAAGTCCTTTTCAGGATAGCCAACGGACATCTAGGAAATGTACCAGAGACAAAGACATTATACAGAGAAGCTGAAGGGGATAAAAAAGTATTTTCATTGAATTAGAAGTGACATTCCTCAGGCAAACAAGAGATTGCCAAAAGACTCCTGGCAGGGAGAAAAGCCAAAAGAGAATGATCAGAAAGAAAGGAAAGCCAGAAATGTAGGAATTCACCCCTTCAAACTTCCATACTGCCAAGGCCAAGAGGTCCACCTGGGACACAGAAGGAAGGATCCTCGCCTTTTGGTGTTACCTGGCTAATATGACATCTCCCATGGTTCTGACTCAGCAGTTCCCCTTTCTGTTCCCTCAAAACAGACCGAAGGTACTCTTGACTCTTGATGGCACCAAGGATGGAATAAGAAACTGCAACAAAGAGATCATCTTTGGTAGAAGACATAACTTTTCAACTGGACTCCAAATTGTTTCCTGATGGGACAATTTTCTTATATACAAGTCTCAATTTCGTGCCACTGGTACCACTGCTCAATTTCATGCCACTTGTGCTCTGGAGACCTCAAGTGGGCCTGTATTGGGGTGTCTTGTCTAACCTGGTCTGGCACTTGCTGGAGGTGAGGCTCTGACTTCAGGCCATTGGCACACTTTTTAGCTCCCTGTTTCCATAAGATACCTCCTGGCTTAACAACTAGCCCTTGGCACTGCCCAGGAGACCATCTGCTCCCCGGCTAATGATGCCCATCTCCAGGGAAACCAACCAGTTGAGGAAGAAGATATTCCTGCTGACCATCAGAAGACAGAGTTGGCCCAGGGTACGCTGGTATCAACAAGATGAGAAATGGGTCCTCACTGCAGAAGGGCGTGTGTGTGTGTGTGTGTGTGTGTGTGTGTGTGTGTGTGTGTGTGTGTGTGTGTGTGTGTAAGACAACAGAGATCCCCACCCCCCAGGAACTTGTTCTTACAGAAGGATTCACAGTGCTTTCTTAGTGCCTTTCCCAATGATAGAAAATTGTTCTAACTACAAGCTGGGTTTGGTCATGGGAGAAGCAACCACCTCTTTTCTTTCCTGGTGGTGCAGGTGGTTTTTAGATTGACTGTGACGGGGAAGCCTGGCAATAGCAAAGTGCAGCGTGAAAATTCTTTTGATTATTTTCTACTTCAGTTCTAATTCCTAGTCCATATGGCGTTTCATTCATTAGGGTCAGATGACCCAGCTGGGGCTGGCTCGTTCCAGCACTTGCACTGCATTGGCTGTGCTTCTGGGACTTGGGTTTGTGACAGGAGTTGGGGAAAGGAGAAATTCGAGAAAGGTTACCAAGCCAGGTGCCAAAAGCAACTGCATTAGCTCCTCTGAAGTGAGACCTCAAGAACAAAGAACCATAGAAGAAGGTTCCAAGGTAACTAATTTTACTCCATTGCCAAGATGGACCAAAGACCAGTGAGGCCTCTGGAGAACTTTGGAGGGGTCCAAAGTGCCTCCAGATTTAAGACCCCAATGGTTTTCAAAACAGGAATCCAGTGATGTGCCACTAAGTCCAAGGGAAAGCCCAGTGAACTCCCAAATTCCCTCTTCTGAGCTGCAAGTGGCCTGGCAACCACTTCTATAGGTCCCCTCCCTGACCTCATGCAAGAAGGCTCCTTTTAAAAAATTTAAAATATTTTATTAACATTTTATAAATAAATTATTTCATTAAATCATCATGAGAGACACAGTTACAAAGTTGTTCATGATTTTCAATCATACAATGTCAAGACCCGTCCCCAGTGCACACTTCTCACCACCCATGTCCCCAGTTTCCCTCCCACTCTTCCAATGTCCTCCCCACTGCCTGACATTGTGGCAGACATTTTTCTTCTTTCTTCCTTTCTTTTGCTTTTCTTCTTTTAGCCACTGTGGTTTGCAGTACTGAAAGCATACGATGCATATCACTTTATCTCCTTTCAGCACCCAGGTCTTGTCCAGAGTGATCATTCCCAACTCTCATTGTCACAGTGGTTCCTTCTCTGCTCTAACTGTACTCCCCCATTCTTTGTGGCAAGCTTCTTACCATGAACTGATCCTCCTTGTCTTTGTCTCTGTTGTTTTTGTATATATTACCACGAGCCCCACTTTTTAATACAAAGCCCCAATGTAAACTGTGAATGGAAAACAGCTTTGTAATTCTGGTAGGCCACTTGATTTACTGCCTTTCAGAAAGAAATCTTCTGGAAGGTCCATATTTCCATAGACCTTCCAATGCCTCAAATGCATTGTTTGATGATGTTGCAGTGGGAATAAGGGAGGGTCCATTAATCTATTAATGATATTGTATAGAAAATCCAACTTAATCTTCAACTGGCTGTGAATGGAGATTCCTAACAACAGTAATTTTCTCAAAACCATTTATACTCCCTTTATTAAGCATTGGCACATACTGAGAAGTTTTTTGTCTTTACTTACCACTTAGATAGACTTCAGTTCAGATTTTACTTGAGGATTTCTGAAATTCATGTTAGTCAATAGAGCTTGATACTGGTTGTACTGGATGTTCACTTGTTTCCCCTACCTTTTTCTTGCATTAAACGCTCTGGTAGGAGTGGTGGTGGGAACTCCAGTGCTGATATGCAGGGGGGAAAATTCAGATAATGAGTTTCTTTTCCTCAGGAGGCAGAGCTGCTCCAGTCAATAGAAGACTGTAATAAAATCCTTTTATATGCCTGTCACCGAAAGACAAACCTTTGCCAAAGGAAATGGATTTGAGTATTTGTAAGATATGATAAACAATCTGGCCCAAAAGAGAGAAAGGGCTCCGAATTTCCCTTTTAAATGTCCAGAGAGAGGAATGCTTAAATTTGCTTGTCAGGTGGAAAAAAATAAAGCATTCATTATGAAAGCCATTCTAGGTCGACGGGATCCGAGTGGAAAGCAGTGATTTAGAAAGGTGTTGGCGGGCCTCTAAGAATGCATCCAGCGTCAACTTTCCACAGGCGATAAATCCCACCTGGGTTTCACCAGCCAGAGCTGGGAATTAGGTGGGTGGAGTGGTGCTCTGTGTGGGTGCTATTTAAGGTTCTCAGTGAGACTTTCCAGGGAGTCCTGGTAACGGAGGGGGCAACCCGCTGTGTTCCTTTTCTTTACTTTTTTCTTCCAACCAACACCAACAGGAGGAAGAAAGTGAGGAGCACAGGTATGAACATGGCCCAGTTTCAGGCTCACTCCACAGACACATGGCCTGGAGCTGTGGACTCCAGTCAGCGTGGCCTCCATGCTTGGTTTCACAGCTTTCCCAAGGGATCTTAAAGAACATTCATTCTTTCTTGTTGTGGAGACTGGAAGTCTAAGATGGCAATCAGGAGCAAGGGCAGGGCTTGTGAGTGCATCAGCTTCATTTCCGCCTTCAGGTGGCTTCTTGCGTCTGAACCCTGGTGCTCTTTTCTAGCAGGCTGCCCAATTACCTTCCTGAATTTGGTTATTCTTTTTTTTTTTTTTTTTTGTTTTTTTGGGCCACACCCGTTTGACGCTCAGGGGTTACTCCTGGCTATGTGCTCAGAAATCGCCCCTGGCTTGGGGGGACCATATGGGACGCCGGGGGATCGAACCGCGGTCCTTCCTTGGCTAGCGCTTGCAAGGCAGACACCTTACCTCCAGCGCCACCTACCCGGCCCCGAATTTGGTTATTCTTGTAGCATCTATCCAACATAATGTCACTCTCAGGGGTGTCGGGATTTATGATAGCTGTGATTTTCGGAAGAGCTCACTGAACTATTAAGGGTATGGATGAAGCTGTGGCCTGCCATGGTTGTTTGATGGGCTATCTTGGAGATCCATGATTCTTGTGGATTTTTAAAATGTTATTACTTCATCTAAACACCATTATTTACAAAGTTACTCATAAAACAATTGTTTCTAGCCTTTTATGTTCCAATTTCAATCCCATCAGTAGTGTAACATTCCCTCTACCATTGCCTTCAGCTTCCTACCCAAGCCTACCTCGTTGGCTGCCATGAAATAACTTACTTTATATTGCTTGTTACAACTTCATGGTCATTGAATTATCAAAAAATACTTCTGTAAAAGAAAATTTGTGAAAATTGTTCTATCTCACAGATGGGTCAATGAATCATTGTCTGAAGGTTTACTACGCTGTTTTGTGCTTATTGAGCATTTGGTATTCTTAATTTTGTTTGTTGACCTTAGGTAACTTCTAGGCTACTTTGACATCTACCGTATTTGCCAGTGTATAAGACGACCCTTCAACCCATGAAAAACTTCCTAAAAGTCGGGAGTCATATTATATGCTGGTATACAGCATGCTGAAACTTGTTCCAGCTTCAGGGACGAGTGATCCGCACCCCTCTTACTTTTAAGAAGTAACTTACTTTTAAGACTTTTAGGAAGTTTTTCATGGGTTGAAGGGTCGTCTTTTACGCTGGCAAATACGGTAATTTGGTGTATTCCTGCTAGCTGTCGTATTGAAAAATTTTGAGTTATTGCACCGCTGCATATATAGTCATATGCTCCAGGAATTCCCGGGTCAGTGGAGCTGGCATGATGAGTTGACGTGATGGCAACTGTGAGTTGTGTCTGTGGCTCCGGAAGTAGAGGGGTTAGGGAGGCTACCTGCCTCCACTCTGAGAAGACCCCAGAGTTTTCAGCTCAGAAAACGACACACTTGGAGCCATTGGTGTGGTGGTGATTGTGGATTATGGAATGTGGACGAAGCTGCCAAGATTCTTTCTTCTTTCTTTCTTTCTTTCTTTCTTTCTTTCTTTCTTTCTTTCTTTCTTTCTTTCTTTCTTTCTTTCTTTCTTTCTTTCTTTCTTTCTTTCTTTCTTTCTTTCTTTCTTTCTTTCTTTCTTTCTTTCTTCTTTCTTTCTTCTTTCTTTCTTTCTTTCTTTCTTTCTTTCTTTCTTTCTTTCTTTCTTTCTTTCTTTCTTTCTTTCTTTCTTTCTTTCTTTCTTCCTTCCTTCCTTCCTTCCTTCCTTCCTTCCTTCCTTCCTTCCTTCCTTCCCTCTCTCTCCCTCCCTCCCCCCTCCTTCCTTCTTCCTCCCTCCCTCCCTCCCTCCCCCTCCTTCCTTCTTCCTCCCTCCCTCCCTCCCTCCCTCCCTCCCTCCCTCCCTCCCTCCCTCCTTCCTTCCTTCCTTCCTTCCTTCCTTCCTTCCTTCCTTCCTTCCTTCCTTCCTTCCTTCCTTCCTTCCTTCCTTCCTTCCTTCCTTCTTTTGTTTCTGGGTCACATCTGGCAGCGCTAAGGGTTACTCCTGGCTCTATGCTCAGAAATCGCTCCTGGCAGGCTCAGGGGACCATATGGGATGCCGGGATTTGAAACACCAACCTTCTGCATGCAAGGCAAATGCCTTACCTCCATGCTATCTCTTCGGCCTCACCAGGGCCAATTTCTTGCCTAGGTATAGACAAGGGCAAAGCCCTATACATTGTGGATGACCTTACACTCATAGGTGAGGAAATGGGTCTGTTTAGGAAGAGAAAAGACCTATTCTGTAGCTTCCTGGCTTGTTGTTAGTGTCTGTTGCACTCAAAATGAGACGTTGACATTGTTGACAACTGTTTTATCTCCAGTCCTGGTGGGATGAAAACTCACTAGGTTCTCATCTGTATTTGTGGCATAAATGAATGAGCGAATGAATAGTGAATGAAGGGGCCTAAATCAAGGTTCTGATCCAGGTGTTCTGACTCCAAAATCAATTGTGGACTGATAGGTACTCAGGAACCACCAGGGAAACATCTGGTGTTACTGGGAGCTACATCTGGTGTTACTGGGAGACCATGTGGAACCCAGGGGTAAATTATTCTAGAGCCACACCCTCAACCTTCAAATCATGTATTACTCTGAATCCAAAAGTCAGACTCAATAATCCTTTTTCACCACACTGGAAGCCAAGACAAGATTCCACCTTCTTAGAATAATGAGGGTGTCTTTCATAGAGAGTTTACCTGAGACAGAGCAGTAGATGGAAAAATATCCACATCTTTCTAGATTTCTAAACTATCAAGTCAGAAGAAAGTGGAACTAGATCTGTGTGGTCTTTTTATTTTAGTCTTTCCCCTAGTGCTCATGTCAGAAATGCCATTATGGGATCAGAGAGATAGTACAGGGGATAAAGCACTTGCCTTGCACGTGGCTGACTTGGGTTCTGTCACTGGCACCACACAGAGTCCCCTGAGCACTACCAGGAATGACCCCTGAGCACAGAGCCAGGAGTATTCCTTGAGTATGACTGGGTGTGGCCTCTTCAAATCAGAAAACACAAAAGAAATATTCTGTAACTCAATATTTTGCTCATGTAGAGTCAAAGTAGGGACTCGGTCCAGTGATTTCCTGTCCTGTCACTTCACTCTACCTAACACATTCCTATTCTGGCCCCTCCTCTTGTCCTTCCCACCTCAATCCTTCTGCTCTCCTCTTCTCCCCACCCTTTCCTCTCCTTTCCCTCTATCCACTCCCTCCCTCTTCTCTCCCCATGACACTTTTCTTTTCCTCCCTTCCCCTCCCTTCCTCCTCTCTTCCATTCTATAAAATGTGGATTTGAGCTAAGTTGGTTTGTGGGACACTAATGAGTTGTCACATACCATTACAAGCTCATGATGGTCAATACCATTTGCTGTTTCCCCAAGTACATTTGTCTCCTTTGTGGCCACATGACCCTCGGGGAGCCCACGCAGCCCTGCCTGGGGGAGGGTAAGCAGAGTGCGGATGGCTGCTCCCAGACATCTCCTCCTCTCCTCTGCATAGGAGACGTGGACAAGATGTGGGAAGACTCTTGCCACCCAGAAGACAGAGACAAGGCCTTTGTCCCAGGTCGCTAAGCCACAGTGGCTCTTTGCAGCTTGAGGTCTGCTGATCATCCAGTGACCAGGCAGAGGCCACACACGGAGATAAGGTTAAGGCCACAGGCACTTTGCAGAGTGCTGGTGCTTTGATCAAATCTCTGGGGACCTAGAATGAAGATGAGAATCTTGGGTCAGGGCTACGTGGGCTGCTGAGCTGTGCCCCAATGCAGTCAGCTCCCCTCATGGCTGCTGCAACACAACCGGAGTCAAAGAGCAAGGTGGCAGGAAGAAGGTGAGAGGGCTACAGGGCAAACCCCTTTGAGACCTGGGGAGGGCTGTCCGTTGTCCACTGAGGTGCACATGCCCATGGGCTCCCACACCAGCTGCAGGGACAGAGGCATATTAGCACACATAGGAGCACATGGAGCTGCGTCTGTCTGTCTGTCTGTCTGCATCCACACACACAGGCATCTATGGCTTCCCATGCACTCTCACACAACTTCACATGTGTACAAAGGTGCACACAGCTGTATACGATATGCAGGGACACACAGAAACGTGTCAACACATCACATGGCCACACAGGTCACACATGTATATCCACATATACCATATATACAAAGCCACATACTGCACACACAGCTATATACATAATGCATGCACCAATGTGTGGCTGTGTCATGTCATCCTGACTGTGAGTTGACATGCCTGGTGCTTTGAGCCTTGGGGGGGGTAATCCCCCCTTCTCGGCATCCTCTTTCCTTTTCCACCAGCTCTAATAGGCAACCAGGGAGGAGGGAGAGCTTCAGTGCGGGGGTCCCCAGACCGGCTATTCCCCAGAATTTCCTGACAAGCTTTAACCTACCTCATCTCTTAGGAAGTGAATGCTGTGGCAGGGGCAGGAGTTTTAAATTCCAGAGGGTGCCTTTGGCAGGACCATTCCCCAGGGTGGGGTGGTGAAGCAGGAAAGCAACTCCCACCCCACATCTCAGGGCAAGGAGCCCTCAGGGCCAAACACTCCTTCAGGGGAAGGCACCAGAGACCACCAGGGTCCTGGATATTTGGATTTATTGGTCAGTGCTCTTCACTATGACATCATTTATTTGGCATGGGCACTCCCTGGGCACTCAGGGGTCACTCTGCTTTGTGCTCAGAATTATTCCAGGCAGGCTCAGGGGACTATATGGTTTGCTGGTTAGGTAGAGATTGAACCCAGGTTGGCTGCATGCAAAACAAATGCCCTCCCTGCTGTGCCATCCCTCTGGCCCAGCTATGATGTCTTTTTTTGGGGGGGGGTCACATCCGGTTATTCCTTGCTCTGTGCTCAGAAATCACCCCTGGCAGGCTCAGGAGACCATATGAGATGCAGGGAATCGAACCACTGTCTCCTGGGTTGGTTGCATGCAAGGCACATGCCCTACTGCTGTGCTATCTCTTTGTCCCCAGTGATGTCTTTTAAGTAGCTCAAAGAAAGCAGTTCCTTAGCATGCCAAGTTCCTCTCCCCACACCATCCTAAGGTTTGGGGTGTCATGGACAGCAGTGGTGCTGATGGAATCTGGATCCCACCCTTTTCACCATCAGTTCCATCCTTGGTGTTTCTGCACCCTTCAGAATGATGAGTGGTGGAGGCCCAGCCTGGGCTGGTCTCAGAGACAGCCAGAAGTGCTGGTTTGCAACAATGTCTTTCCCTCTGCTCACATCTGTGCGAATTCCCATTGATCCCCTGGATCTGACTGGACCTGGGACACCACATTTGCCTTTCCCCAAGATGCCTGCTCTCCCTCAGCAGGCACAATGCAAGCTCGCAGTCCCATGACCAGTGCTGCTCACTAAACTGCCTCAGAACCGCGGGGGCTGCATTTGGCTTTTTGGATGGATCTGTTCGAGTATGCATTTTCCCAACATCTTGCATAATTGAGGAGATTCGTGGCTGGTGGTTAATCTGCTCTCTAGCGATCACGAACGCCTCCTGCAGAAGCTCCCATTTGGTTACCAAACTCTGCTCTGAGCTTGGTCACTGGGTGGTCCTGAGACTGAGAGGGCACATGCTAACGAGCTGTTAGAGTAGCCATAACATTAGGGCTCTGCTGTACCCTAACACCTAACTAGTTAAGATGCAGAGAATAAAAAAAGACAGATTTTTACTAAAATTGGCAATATTTTCTGCTAAAAGTTTCAATTCAACCACCAAAATCTGAATTCAAACTCTGGGTTCAGCACCCAGTTCTTGATCAGAGCAATCATTTATACCTTTCATGGTCATAGTGGTCCCTTCCTGGCACTCGCCCTGCACTTTGTGACAAGCTTCCTATAATGAAGTGGATCTCCTGGCCCTCACCTCTGTTGTCTTTGGATATTATTACCATGCTATTTGTTCTTTTAATTTCCTACGAATGAGTGTGATTATTCTATGTCTGTCCCTCTACTTCCGCCTCATTTTCTTAGCATAATACTTTCCATATCTATCTATGTATAAGCAAATGTCATGACTTCATTTTCCCCAATAGCTGTATTGTATTTCATTGTGCAGGTTACCTTTCCTTTCCTTTTTTTTTTTTTTTTTTTAGTTTTTAGGTTTTGCACTACACCTGTGTGAGTATCCCCTCCCCCAACTCATCTATCCCACCTGAATTTAGAACTGCCCACACATGGAATGGGCGGGTAGAGGAGTCTGCAGGGGGGAGAAAGAGGAGATAAGAAGGAGAGTTAGAGAAGCAAGAGATGTATCTTATCCTCAGAGATACAGCATCAGATTCAACATCAGCAATTCAGTATCATCAAAAAAGCAGCAGCCATAACATCGCCAAAGGGAGTTGGTCAGCCTGGAAGCCAGTTGGGAAGCCTGGAAAAAAGCAGCTGAAAGGGAGACAGAGGCCGAGAGAGCCCAGCAGGAGTGGAGAAGTAGTTGCTAGGTAAAGACAGTATAAGAGGTCGCGTGAGGAGATGTGCATGGCGGTAGGGACTGTGAAATAAAGTTGGCTGACTCCTGGAACTTCATCTGACTGCTTTGTGAATCTCTCCGCCCTCACCCTGCAACCTTCAGACCTGCCAGACCATAGGGGTTGTGGGAGCTGGGTTGAGCCCAGAAAGGCCTCACCACCCCTCCACCAACACTAGGACTCTTTCATTTATATTAAGACAACACACCTGGTAGCACTCAGGGGTTACTCCTGTCTCTGTATTGAGGAATCACTCCTGACAGGCTTGGGGGAACCATATTGAATGCTAGGTATCGAACATGGGTCAGCTATGTGCAAGGAAAATACCTACCGGCTGGCACCACAGTTCCTTTATTCACTCATCTGTTCCTAGTTCTGGCTCTTATAAATAGGAATCACCACTTCTGTGTGGAAGCAAAGTCAGTGTGACACATATGTGCTCCATGAAAAATTGCTGGATCTTTGAAAATGTAGGGACCACAACTGGAAGGACATGGAACAGTTTGACCCAACAGCCTGGAAAAGGAGATTATGTGTCCTAGAGGTGCGCTCACAATTTCTCCCATTTTTCCCTACAGCTGTGTTGAATTCACTGTCAGAGAACAACTGTTGATACTCTGGCTTTGGATGCTTGTATTTTTTTTTTATTTGACTCTGCCACTGGCAGAGGATAGTGAGCACAGAACCAAGTCTCCTTCTTGTGTATCTGTCTTGAGTCACCCCGTGTCTGCCTTTAACCTCCTTGAGTGTCCAGAGTGGAGGGGGAACAGGCATTAAATTAATTTGTCCCTCAAAAGCCAACAAGTGCAGAGATGTGTTCTTGGAGGCCACCAAAGGAGTTTTGCTCATCCTTCCTGTTCTCTAGAAGTGAATCTGACAGCAGCAAATACTCAGAAGCATGTCAGGTGTGCCCCAGAGTGCCCTACAACATCCAGCATGGCTGCCAGAGCACAGGGCAGAAGAGGAGGAAGGCAAGAGAAATGGACTGGACTGAAGAACAGAGGACCTGGCCCAGGGGGACAGAAAGGTTCTGGGTATCACCAAGGGCACAGTGCCCACTATATATATTTTTCTAGAATACATATTTCTTTGCTTCCAGCCTGACAAAGACCCATGTTAGGTTTCCCTGTTCCATGAGCCCAGAATTTTCCACCCACAGTGGCCAGTTTCTGAAGCTATCTTGTGAAGGGAGTGATGATGAAGGTTATTTCCACTGTTTCCCAGCACTTGGTTCCCACATGGGGAAGTTGGCAAGATGGGAGGTGGCCAGGGGATTCTTTTCAGGGGGTCCAACTACAGGGATGAATCACTTCTTTTTACCTACATGGCCATACTCTTGTTTTTTTTCTTTTTTGGTTTTTGGGTCACACCCGGCAGTGCTCAGGGGTTACTCCTGGATCTATACTCAGAAATCGCTCCTGGCAGGATCGGGGGACCATATGGGATGCCGGGATTTGAACCACCGACCTTCTACAAGCAAGGCAAACACTTTACCTCCATGCTATCTCTCTGGCCCCGTCATACTCTTAATCCTCCCCAGCAAGAAAAGGTTTTCTGGGAGCCCAGAACCCTCCCCAATCCTCAGCTGTTGGGTGGAAACACTATATTTTAGGTTCCTCCACAGTGGGAGACTTTGTGAGTTGCTACCAGATGTCTGGAAGGACAAATGGGAACAAAGCTGTGTGGGAGAGAGGAAGGACAGGTTGATGAAAGGCGTCATTATTACATGGAGAGCATTTAGTGTGGGGACCAAGATACTGCAAAACATAGAGTAACTGAATCTAATAGACCCAAGAAGACCATCCTGTGATTATCCCGGGTATATACAGAGAAATTGTGTCTAGAATAAAGGCATAGATCAGAGAGATAGAATAGCAGGGAGGGCACTTGCCTTACTTACACTTAACCAACCTAGGTTCCATCCTTGGCATCCCATATGCTCCCCTGAGTACCACCAGGAGTGATTTTTGTGTGCAGAGTTAGGAATAACCCCTGAGCACATCTGGGTGTGGAATTAAACAACAACAACAACAACAACAACAAAAAGAAAGCACAGAACTCTTAGCAATGGCCCAAATGTAGACCCAACCTAAATGCCCACCTACATGTCTGGTAAGGAAGCTGAGGTCTGAACTCTCAATGGGAGAGCTCTTTGCCATGAGAAAAGATGAGGTTTTTTGTCTTTGGGATAAAAAAATTTGGACACTAAGGTGGTTTTGCTGAGTGAAATACATCAAATACAGGATGCTTATACTTAGGTGAAATGGCAATAACTAAAGCAGAACACTGACAAAATCCAGCCAGGTTAATTTGGTGGAATTCATGGTGGTTGATGGAAGGGACATAAGCAGTGGGAGGATGGGAAAGGAATCTTTTCGGTGTGGGATGATCTAGAATTCGTTGGTGGGTGTGGTGAGTCCTGTATTATAAATGGAAGCTCGAGGTGTGAAGCTAAAGTTTCCAAAATTTTAATATGTGGTAAAATGTTCCTTAATTGAATCACTGTGAGATGCGCAGTTCCAAAGTTGTTCGTGATTGAGTTTCAATCATACAACGGACAACACCCTTCACCAGGGCATATTTCCCGCCACCAATGTCCTGTTTCTCTTCTGCCCTCCCTGATCCTCTCCTTTCTCCTCTGCCCTACCCTCTCCCCTGCTTATCTCTGCGGCAGACCTCCTCAACCTCCTCCTCTTCTTCCTCCTCTTCCTCCTCCTCTCCTCTTCCTGCTCCTCTTCCTCCTCCTCCTCCATCTTCTTCTTCTTCTTCTTCTTCTTCTTCTTCTTCTTCTTCTTCTTCTTCTTCTTCTTCTTCTTCTTCTTCTTCTTCTTCTTCTTCTTCTTCTTCTTCCTCCTCCTTTTACTTCTTTCTTTTTTCCTCCTTCTTTCTCTTCCTCCTCTTCTTCCTCTCACTCCTTTTTCTCTTTTCTCTTCCTTTTCTTACTTTTAGACACTGACATTTGCAATACTGCTATGGAAGATGCATCTTATAAAATCACCCCACACGCCGTATCTCCAGTCTACAGCAGAGTCTCTGCATGATATAATCCTGACCAAACCGAGGATTAAACACATGTAGTCTGGTCATCTTTTACCTCATCTTGAGAGTGAGGTACCTGCCAGAATTGTCATTTTTATTGGGTACAGAGACAATCCCCAGGTGGGAGAATAAGAACCGAGTAAGGACAAAAGGTGCAGGTTGTCCTGAGCCAGTCCTGCCAGGTTTATGTGTAAGACAATCTCTGTTTTGGGATGAAACCAAGTTGTAAATAAACAGATACAAAGAAACCAGGGATGATCTTTGTTTTGGGTAAAATAAGGTGTGATTTAACAGTGCCTGTCCTTTTTCCTCCTTTCAGCATCCAGTTCCTGTCCAGAGTGACCATTTCCAACTCTCATTTGCTAGAGTGGTCCCTTCTCTGCCCTCACTGCCCTCTTACTCTTACTCTTTGTGACAAGCTTCGTACCATAGAACAGTCCTCCTGGCCCACAGTCCTCTGCTTTCTCCCAAATGCTCTGTGTGAGAGGAGGGAGGATCACAGATTGTTTCAGATGAACAAATTCCGTGAACGAATCAAAGGAGAGATATGGTCAGGAAAGTGATCTTCCTTGCTCCTCCCTGCAGATCTGATCAGAAGGTTTGTTTCTCCCCAGAGGGTGAGTGGGGTTTGTCTGAAGTCACTTAAGAATCTGGAAGAATCATCTTACCCGAGTCATCAGGATTTCAGAGCTGTCTTTTTATTGGAAGAACATCCTCTGAGCCTCTGTCTCTGATAATAGATGTTGATATTATTCTGAAATAAATGCCAAATGTCTCAGGCAGCTAGAAAGGCAGCGAGGGTGCATGTGGGCCACAAACAAAGGTGCTGGCTGACAACCTGCACTCCCATCTGCAGGAAACTGGAGATCAAGTGCTTCTGAGTAGGGCCTACACTCAAATGTTTGTTTCTGTTTTGGGGTCATACCTGGTGGCTCTCAGGGGTTACTCCTGGGTCTGCACTCAGGAATCACTCCTAGCAGTGCTCAAGGGACCGTATGGGATGCCAGGGATAGACCCCAGGTTGTCCATGTACAAGGCAAGCACCCTTTCTGCTCTGGCCCCAGAGTAGATTTTTTTTTGTTTTTGTTTTTGGACTGTACCCAGCAATACTGAGGGGTTACTCTCAGCAGACTCAGGGACCACATAGGATGCCGGGGATAGAACTTGGGTCAGCCAACTTTCCCTCCACCTTGTCCCCCAGTTTCCTCCTCCCTGACATGACATGTTTCATCCCAACCTGAACCATGTTTGCTGAGAGCATGAAATTTGAGAGAGCATTCTAAGCTCAGGAGTTGTTATTTTTCTGGCAAATGGTATTTTTCCCCTATGTGTTCTGGTTGATTTGTGCAAAATTGTGATAGGATTTTTGAGGTTCCTGTAGCTGCAGTGCCGAGAGATTCCACCCCATAACTAGCTGAGTGTGAGAGGAGGAGAGGGGCTCACAACTATGGGGAGATGTGTCCCTTCAATGTAAATAAAACTGGTAAGGTCATATCCCAGGATGAAGAGTCACTGGTGAGGTCAGAGCTGCTGGATGTAGAAGTCACTGGTGAGGCCAGATCTCAGGCGAGTAGCAAACTCATGAAGATGCATCCACCAGCCACTTTGGGAAAGTAGCTCAGTTTATTGTAGGTGGGAAAGGGATATTTCTATTAGGAGAGAGTAAGGTGGAGAATAAGGTGTGGACTCTGTGTCAGCCAATCGGATAGGATGTGGGAAGGAATTAAACAGTGTGCTTCTGTGTTTAGGGAAGACAGATTAGGGAAAGCAGGGTGTATGCTCTGGGTGTTAAAACAGGTGTGTGCTTAAGGTGATTAGCTACACTCCAAGGACATAGGGTGATGGATTTGTCTGATTTCTTTGCTATTATAACATCTTCAGGGAAGAGTGCAATTTTTCCAAAACTTTTAAGGGGAGAAAAAGATAACCCCAAAGTGTTTCATTTTCTACAGATAATTGAGTTTTTCTCTGACACCCTGAGGCACCATCAGGGTCTCCTGAGAAGCAGCCCCCTCTCTACAAGGCCAGGCCACATCCAGGATGTGTTGGCCCTTTTGTCTGCAGCCCCATAGGAAAGAGTGGGGTGTGGGCTTTGAGAGAGAGAAGGGGACCAGTTGGCTTTGAAGGCTGGAGGGCCTTTTGTGGGCGGCAAAGAGAGAATGAGGAGCAAAGACAGCTTCCCACAGAGCTTCAGGCATAAGATGGCAGAGCTGGGAAGAGGTGGAGTCTGTTAACCTCACTCACACTCTGGGAACATGGAAGAATCTTCCTCCTCCTCCTCCTCCTTTTATTCCTCCTCCTCTTACTCCTCCTGTTCTTCCTTCTCCTCTTCCTCCTCCTCCTCTTCTTCTTCCTCTTCTTCTTCTTCTTCTTCTTCATCCTTCTTCTTCTTCTTCCTCCTCCTCCTCCTCCTCCTCCTCCTCCTCCTCCTCCTCCTCCTTCTTCTTCTTCTTCTTCTTCTTCTTCTTCTTCTTCTTCTTCTTCTTCTTCTTCTTCTTCTTCTTCTTCTGCTTCTTCTTCTGCTTCCTCCTCCTCCTCCTCCTCCTCCTCCTTTTTCTTTTTTTTCTTGCATGGAAGGATCTGAGTGAAAGCTCTGAAGCTGAGGTGAAGAGCAAGGGAGACCTGACAGGGTGGACTCTGAGCTTTGTCTTCACTTTGGCAAACTGAGTCCCCGGGTATGGGGAACGGACAACTCTGAGGAGGCGAAGAGATGTGATTCGGGAAGTGAATGTAGATTCTGTCTCTTCACCTGATTTACCACCCCCCCCAAAAAAAGAAAATAAGAGTCAGTTTCTCTTTACATCCTTGAAATTGAACAAATATTTTGAGACCACCAGGTGAAAGATCTTGCCATTAGTGATGACCCTGTCTCACCTCTCGGGATGGATAGATATTTCCCTGCCTCCCCTGCTTGGGGGGATCAAACTGTATGTGAGAGCAAGAACAGTGTTCCAGAGACACAGAAATGACCAAGATCAGTGACTCATCCAAACAGAAGAATTTGACATGCCCCGCTGTGCTGATCTGCACGTGATATTTTTTAGGGTGAGGGAGGGAGTGCTTTGGACATCTCCCTCATTTTAAAATCTGAACACAGGTTCAGACCCAGCAACGGAATCTCTGGGTATAGAATTAAATCCCCAGGGTTCTAAGATTAAAATGCTGGAGAGACACGGGTCTGAAAGCAAATGGCGATCTGGAAAATAATTTACATGCACACGCATGGGAGGAAAAAATGGATGTTCAAGAGTTCCCACACGTTTGTCCTTTGTTCCTAAGAAAAAGCAAGCTCCATGGAGATCTGAAAACGCAAGAGAGCATCTTCCTCCCAATCCGAGTATTTAATCTGAGGGAAATGACCATACCTGAGGTGGGACCAGGTGGAAACAACATCAATCCAAGGTGCTACATTCAAAGATGTTTCCAAACAATGAATAACGAGGCGTATACTGAGTGAGGTAGAATCAGATCAATCCCATTAATCCCACATCTCCCTCCCTAGACTTTAAAGAAAAAAGTGCAAAAAGTAGAGGTAACATAAGGTAATCTACTCCAAGGGAAAGAGACCTACTAGGGGAAGGCTATATGACTGTCAAAACAGAAAGGATAGCATCTTCTTAGGCGGATGGGTGGGATGAAGCAGGGTAGCGGTGGAGAAATACTACCAAGCCAGTCAAAAGATTCGTCAGAGCCAGTCTGCTTTTTTGCTTTATGGCCTCTCTGTGCCATGTGCTCTCTCTCTCCTGAGCCCAAAGCCAGCACTTTTTTCTTTATTCAAACCAACTTTCAAATCCAGGAGTGGGGAGGCCTAGTTAACCAGGTGGGCTTTTTGGTGTCATCCATGCGCAGGGGCCATGCTAATTCTCTCTGTATTGTTCCAATTTTCGTATATGTGCTGCTGAAGCGAGCGCGGTGGGCTTTTGGAATATTAGGATATAGAATTTCAAATTTTAGAATGGAATTTAGAATTTTAGGATAGAATTTAGAATTACTGTAATTTAGATTTTTAAAGTAGAATTTATTTATTTATTTATTTTTGGAAATTTTTCTTCCCTCCTCCCTACTCCATGCTTGCCTGTACTCTAGACAGGCTTTCTACTTCCCTCATTCAGTCACATTTTGTTATGATAGTTCTCAGTGTAATTATTTCTGTGACTGCACCCAACAATCTCTGTGGTGAGCTTCATTTCGGGAGCTGGACCCTCCAGTCCTCCTCTATTTTGACTCTGAAAATCATTACATGAAAGTTTTTCATTTTTCTCAAAATGAGTGAGTCCATTCTGTGTTGTTATCTGTCCCTCTGACTTATTTCACTCAGCATACTAGATTCCATATACATCCATGTATAGGAAAATTTCATGACTTCATCTCTTCTGATGGCGGTATAATATTCTATTGTATATATGTACCATAGTTTCTTTAACCATTCATCGATTGAGGGGCATATAGGCTGCTTCCAGAGTCTGGCTATGGTAAACAACACTGCAAGGAATATAGGTGTGAGGAAGGCATTTTTATATTGTATTTTTTGTTCCTAGGATATAGCCCTAGGAGTGGTATAGCTGGATCATATGGGAGCTCAACTTGTAGCTTTTGGAGAAATCTCCATCTCTCTTTCCACAGAGGTTGGACTAGACAGTATTTTCACCAGCAATGAATAAGAGTTCCTCTCTCACCACATCCCCGCTAGCACTGCTTGTTCTCATTCTTTGTAATGTGTGCCAATCTCTGTGGCGTGAGATGGTACTTCATAGTTGTTTTGATTTGCCATCTCCCTGATGTTTAGTGATGTGGAGCATTTTTTCATGTGCCTTTTAGCCGTTTGAATTTCTTTTCTTTTTTTTTTTTTGTATTTTAGAATAGAATTTAGAATTTTAGAATAGAATATAGAGGTTATGAAAAAAATTGTCTATTTGTGTAACTATTAAAGCTCCTAAAACCACTTAAAAAAAAGAAGAGGTTACTGGGAAGAGGAAGTGGGGAGAACACATTTGTTTGGGGTTTTACCTAGGTTCACCTTACATCTGGGTTGGTTTCAAAGTCAATGATCAAAAATGGTTTTGGAAATAGCTCCATTTGTCACAAGACTGCATAGTTGTTCCTTGAGAGACTCACAATCTTTAGAGAGAGAAAGAAAGAAACATTCTATGATGCTGGAAGGCTGCAGGAGATAAGAGGAACTGGGAGACAAGAGGGAGGAGTGGGGGAGGCTCCTCAGCAAGTGCCCCTTCCCACTACAAGAGCTAATATGAATAAGCTAGTGCTTATTCCAGAGCTACTCTCCATGGAGAAAGTCTGATGACAGAGACATGGTTACTTCTCCCTGCTGAATATGGGAACTCTTGGTGGCAAAGCTCAGTGTTTTTTCTTTTGCTCTTTACAGGTCATTAAATGCATTTTGAAATCAGGAAAACTCTTGAAGGCCAGCATGAGCTAGGATTGTTGACAAAGAGAAAGCTTGGCTGGCGACATCTGTTTATAACATAACGATTCTTTGTCTACAGCCCAGATTTTTGTATAAAACAAGTGTTGGCTCAGTATCTGTTTATCTGCTCTGTTGAACAACAAAATACCTTAGAAGTGAGTATGTTGAGAGCCAGAGCAATGGTACGGTGGGTAGGGTGCACTTTTCTTAAACGTGGGCTTGAGCCTTGGCACCCCATATGGTTTCCTGAGCCTGTCAGGAGTGAGCCCTGAGCATAGCCAGTGTGGCCCCCAAACAAAACCCAAACCCTAACCAAACCAAAACAAGTGTGAGCATGTTTGCACCCTCTTGTAGGGTGCAAAACGCTCAAGTGGTCATTAATATGAAATTAATTCTGTGCTGGGCTGGAAAATGTGGTCCCCAGGTGATTGTAAAATTATTCCAAAGTGACCTTTGGAACTTTCAAAACATAAAGTGATTGTTATTGGGTCCTGCTCTTCGTGCCAAACTACTGGGACTATGTGGAAAGTCAGTGTTTGGCACTAGAAAGGGGGTGTTTGGGCACATAGTTCCATGGCCTGCACTTCTTAAACTTTCTTCTCCTTTTTTCTTACCCTTGGGACATATGGAAGACAGTCCCCTGGTGCAGAGGAGACAGTTAAAGGTCTGTCTGTTGCAGGGGCAGAATATCAACAAACATGCTGGTGTCTAGTTTCCAGAATTTTCCATTGACATTTATTTTCCTCAGCTGCCTGCTCTCACTTAGATGTGGATTCTTTGAGTGAGCTGATGAGTAGAGCTGCTCTGTCTCTTATGCAGGATTGCTGAACCAGCTTGAACCCCAACCTACCCCCCACCCCTAGCCCTGCACTTGATTGAGAGGGAGGATCTTCAGGGCTGACTGGTGGGTTGAGCCTCTGTCACTGGGCTTGTACCTTATTTCTTATTATTCTCCCCTATTCCTTAATTCTTGTGACTGTGGGCATGATGGGCTGAGAAAAAGGTGTACAGTGTGCCCCCGTTCATGCAGTCCCTCCTCTTAAGATGGGGGATATTTTCCTGAGGCCATGATATTTGAACTTGTTGCACTGTTGGAGACTTAAAAAAACTCAGGCATTGGACCTCAAGATCAATGACATCTTTCATTTTTTAATAAATAATTTACTTTATTTAAAGAGCATGTATGACATAGTTGGCAGATGATCATAATACATTAGTTTACAGATAAGAACAAAATTATTTAAAGAAAGAGTATAAAGAAATTAAAAGAAGGAAGAGAAGAAATAAAAAGAAGTATGGTGAGGAGCATATCTGCAAAAAATCATTGTATTTCCAATGAGGTCATGAAGTCATTGTCAGGAGGTTTGGTAAGATCTTGCTGGTAACTTCCCATTCTGTTACTTCACTTGTTTTTGAACATTAACTGACTTCAGCTACCCATTGATGTCTAAATTGGTGTGTTTCTATGGGGATGAGACAGTATTAAACAAAAATAAAGTTGTGCTTTTGGCTGTCAGGTCTTCCAGAAGTAAGAGAAGACGGGGTCGGATGTGAGCTGCAAGGGGTCTACCTTGCCTGCACTAGCCTAGGATGGACTGTGGTTTTATCCCCCAACGTCCCATGTGATCCCCAAGCCAGGAGCGATTTCTGAGTGCATAGCCAGGAGTAACCCTGAGAGTCACTGAGTGTGGCCCAAAAACAAAAACAAAAACAAACAAACAAACAAAAAGAAGTAAGAGAAGGCAGGGTGTCTACACTTATTTCAAAAAAAATCTTGGTGATGTGAGACCATCAATGACATTTTTCAACCCATTCATCACCTGGAGTGGCCTTGGCACTTTGTGGATGTGCCTTTGATAGGCAGAAGTGATGGTTTCTCCTTTGATTGTCTTGTAATCTATGAAAGCTGGGAAAATCCATGCTTTGGATTTCCACTGGTGGTGGCCCTGAAACTTGGACTTCAAGAACATTTCCTCTTGAAATTTTTGCCTTGAAAGAGCCACAGATTTATTTTGTTGGGATTTGGGTTGGGTGCATGGCTTAGGTCACACCAGGTGGTCTTCAGAGGCTACTGCTGGCTTGGAGGAGGTTGGGGGTTGGTACATATATGCCATGGAATATTCCTCAATCATATAAAGACGAAATAATGTAATTTGCTATTCCATGGAGGGACCTGGAGATCATCATGCTGAGAGAAGTTCTTCAGAGGAAGAAACTGGCGCACAATGATCTCTCTCACATGTGGGATATAATAAAAACATAATGGCAGAATAATGAATACCCAAAGACATGGAAAGAAAGAACATGAGAACTGGTCTTTAGTAGGAAATGGGTCAGTTGAGGAGGTTGGGGATGAGACAGGGAGGGTCAACAAATATGGCAGAGGAAAGTATTATTAGCAGGAGAGAAGGTAGAGAAGTGTCATCTACGAAATTCTATCTGTAGTGGTTGATGGCACTCAAGAGTAGGGGCAATTAACTGTAATTAATGGATGAAGAAAGTTTGTTAGAGTTTTGTTGGAGCCACATGGATGGAGCCATGTTGCTTGCCAGGATGTTGGTAATATACTGGTTCAGTGGAAGGTTGAGGGTAAGTGTTTAGAAAATCGACTGTAATCTTTGAGAAATACATTCTATGCAAGGTCAGAATCACAAACACAGATGTATGGTATTGCAGGAAACAATTCTGTCCTTTTGTATGATAATGAAGTGAAAACGAGTTTAAGTATGGAATATGTCTGACTAAATCTTAAGTGCAACATGGA
Organism: Suncus etruscus; assembly: GCF_024139225.1. Lineage (NCBI taxonomy): Eukaryota > Metazoa > Chordata > Mammalia > Eulipotyphla > Soricidae > Suncus > Suncus etruscus. The sequence goes on along the minus strand of NC_064852.1, from coordinate 153,719,544 downwards.
GGAAACGATTTCAAATCAGCAGGTATAGAAACTTCAAGATGGTGTGAGATCACTCTGTGTGCCTGTTTCTGAAGCCTGCATCCCCAAGATTTCTGCGGGTGAAATTCCATTCTCAAATGGTGAGCTATTGATCACCATTTTTGTTTTTAATCTGCTTGAGGTTGAGAGTTTAGTTCACCCAAGTGGGTCACTGTGAATGATAATATCAACCACATACTTTTCTGATTTAACTCTGGGAATTCATGTTCAATCATAATAGGAAGTGATGAACATAAGCATTAAGTCATAGAATCATTCTTTAGTGTGAATGACTAAGTTGCCATAATTTATTCTCCTCGGGCAACACCATGTTAAGCTCAATGATTAAATCAGGGGTTTGGAAAAGAAAACGGATGCGTAATCCAAGTGCTTTCCTTTCATGTTTCAATTTCTTTTTGGAAAGTTAAAAATGAAAAGTTTGGGGCAGAAGGGAGTTGTAATAATATCTCTAATCCAGTTTCATTTGGGCTCTGTTCTTTGGAAATGTTCTCTTTGATATGTTATAGCAATTCTGGGACCATTTAGTAGATAGGGCAATTACTTATATCCTGCTTACAAGGCAAATAAAATCTTTTATCCCCCCTGGATATGTTGAGCATTTTGTTGATTTTCCTCTAGGCGTTTCAAATCTAGTTCATTAGCAGTGCTGAAAATAACGTATCATGCCAATTTTATTAACAAACATCCTCTATGAAAAAGTAGCCAAGTGATACAACTTCTCAATTAGAAAAATGTGAATTGCATTCTGGAGGTCATAAAAAATACTCAACACTTCGGCAAAAACCTCTAAAGCTTCTTATGATGAAGGAAGTGGAAATGGTTGAGCTTTAATCTCCAAATAAAATAGTCCGGGATGCCAGTGATTCAGAACAACTTAGCCTGGGTTTCTAAGCTTGTTTATGAATTTCTCTCTCTCTCTCTCTTTTTTTTTTTTTTTTGGTTTTTGGGCCACACCCGGCCGTACTCAGGGGTCACTCCTGGCTGTCTGCTCAGAAATAGCTCCTGGCAGGCACGGGGGACCAGATGGGACACCGGGATTCGAACCAACCACCTTTGGTCCTGGATCGGCTGCTTGCAAGGCAAACACCACTGTGCTATTTCTCCGGGCCCATTTATGAATTTCTTTAGAGGTTTCACCCCCCTGCCCAGTGTATGCACAGCACTGTAATAAGTAGTGTGGAACCATTTTTCAATAACTCTGCCATGTTCTCTAGTTGTACTTCCTGTCTTAGACCTTTTAACTCTTTTGTTTTGAAAACATTTTTAATTGAGACCATTGTGAATTACAAGTCTTTCACAGTTGTACTTCAGGCATTGAGCGACAGTGAATTAAGGCCTTTCCCACCACCAGTGTTGACCCCCTTTCACCATAGTTCCCAGCATGGACCCCATGGTCTACTAGTTAAACAGGTCCATTTTGTGTTTAGTTTGCTATGGTTGGGGTCTCTTGATTCTGTTGTCATTACTTTAAGCTTGAATATTTAGATCTGACCTATATTTCTTCCATTCAGTGTTCTGAGATCGCTTAGCCCCTGGGCCCCATCCACTATTTTTTTCCTCAATTTGTAGGTTGACATAGAAATATGAGACAGAACAACATGATTCAAGTTCTATGGTTCTATGCAAAAGGCGGAGCCCCCTTTTAACTTCTTTAGAGTTTTCATTGACTTTGTATTTTTTTATTTTTTATTTTTATATTTATATATTTATGTTTTATCATATCACTTGGTGCAAGAGTTCACTTAAACCATATCGTAAATTCTCTGAATTGTCTCACTGTGTATCTGAAAGTAACCCAAAGGGTGTTTCTCCAGTAGACCAGTGACCTCATGCTGGAGCGGCAAAGCTATCCTCATTGTGCAATACTGTGTCTCACTCCAATGAAGTTTTATTTTTTTCTGATAGATAGATTGTTCAAAATTGCCTAAATTCTATGATTACCAGAAAAACACTGTCGAAGAGCTAGCTATATCTTTCTAATTTCTCATTCATTCTACCTGCCACCACATTCAATATTAACTAGCAAAAGAACATTATTTTTTCTATTTTTTTGGTCATATCCAGTGGTGTTCAGGGCTTAATCTTGGCTCTGTATTCACTCCTGGTGGGCTTGAAGGACCATATAAGGAGCTGGGGATTGAATTCAGGTCAGCTGCATGCAAGGCAAACACTCTATTCACTGTACTACTGCTCTGGCCCCTGAGAAGTATTTCTTTTTATCTGGTTTCTTAGGATGAAGTTCAAGGTCAGCTTACCTTGGGGAGAGTCAGCCTTGGGTTTAGTATTGAACTTTGACATGTGGGTGAAACCACATTCAGGACTCAGGACCTTTTTACCTCCTTGGAGTATGTGTGTGTGTGTGTGTGTGTGTGTGTGTGTGTGTGTGTGTGTGTGTGTGTTTTGTTTTGGCTACTTAAAATGGTGCTCAGGGCTTACTCCTGGCTCTGCACTCAGGAATCACTTCTGGTGTGGTGCTCAGGGGATCATATGGGATGTGGGGATTGAACTTGGGTCAGTCACATGCAAGGCAAGCCACCCTCCCTGCTATGCTATTGCTCTGACCCTACCTCCTTGTTTTTGATCTTTTCATAATGCAAGTTTTAGGGGTGTGTGCATGAAGGGGTTTTCTTTTCTTTTTTTTTTTTTTTGGTTTTTGGGTCACACCCAGCAGTGCTCAGGGGTTACTCCTGGCTGTTTGCCCAGAAATAGCTCCTGGCAGGCACGGGGGACCATGTGGGACACCGGGATTCGAGCCAATCACCTTTGGTCCTGGATCGGCTGCTTGCAAGGCAAACGCCGCTGTGCTATCTCTCTGGGCCCATGAAGGGGTTTTCTAAGTGAGGATTCTGGGATTCACTTCTGAGATACTCAACCAAGTGGGCTGGTGGTTGAGGTAGGCCTGAAGCTGCTGTGTCTGGGCTATCAAACCACTTTGGTGGTGTTTGAGTGTCTCCAGAGCCACACCAGAAGTGCTGGAGGTTGAGGACAGGGTATGCGGTGGTTGAAGCTTGCCCCTTTCTACCATCCTTTACAACAACCATTTTAAAGGCTGATTTAGCCCAATAAATTAAGACTCAGTTGAATGGCTGCCATTTTGCTGATGGGGGAAGGGAGTTATAGGCCATCATCAAATAAACTAGAAAGGCACAAATACATCTTCCTATTCTGGTAAGGGCCAAATGAACCTGTGTCTGTTGAGGTTCAGAGAGAACCCTGGATGGGAAGTCCCAAAGTGTCATTCTTGGCCACAGTGTGTCTTCTGCGTATACCTGCAGTGTTTTGTGCACGTAGAAGCAACTGAACAGTGTTAGCTGAAATCTTTGCTCTGCTGGGACATCTTCTAGAAGCAATGATATTTTGTAGTAGATTGAAATCTACTCTGTGATATTTATAATCCACCAATATATCATAGTGAATTCTACTGAATGCAGCCAGAAGAGCATTGAGTCAATGAAAGGCACTAAAATTCCCCAAGGCAAAGGTCAGCACATTAAGAGGGGAATTACCAATCTGATAGAGAGATGAGTAGGGCTAGAGGTGTAGACATTACAAGAAGTTATTTATGGCACTTCATTGGCTGATTTAGTTATTGTTTACTTCTTTTGGGGTCATAACTGGTATTGTTCAAAGCTACTTCTGAGCATTTGTCTAAAGTAGTGCTTGATTTGTGTCCACAGATGCTTAAATTCCACAAATGGCAGTGGATAGAATCAAAGATCACCTGCTTTTTCAATCCTAGTAAATCTGGCACCCCAGGAATTGAAAGCACACCTTGATCATGGACTGCAAATAAACACATTCATGGATGGGATTTTAAGTGACCTACTAAAAACCAAACAAACAAAACCAAAAACAGCTCTAGAAGTCAGATTCGGATCCTGCTAGGATCTGGTTCGTCTGTCTGACAAACCCCAATTGAATCGGCAAACCTCAATTGGCATTTGAGCTAGTAGTCTATGTCGGAACCTGCTTCTTTTTTTTTTTTTTTTTTTTTTTTTGGTTTTTGGGTCACACCTGGCAGTGCTCAGGGGTTATTCCTGGCTCCAGGCTCAGAAATTGCTCCTGGCAGGCACAGGGGACCATATGGGGCTCCGGGATTCGAACCGATGACCTCCTGCATGAAAGGCAAACGCCTTACCTCCATGCTATCTCTCCGGCCCCGGAACCTGCTTCTTAAAGCATCTTAGCTCTTGCCTGAGGCAGTATCTGGCATGGGACTGTCCTTGGTGGAGGAAGGGACAGATGTGTCTATACAAAGAGCTTGGTCCAAGCACCTTACCTGGGGCATAGGATCACAAACCCCACATGCTCTTGCTTCTCTTTGCTGTCAGAGATCAATCACTTGGACCCCTGATGTGATCATTCTTCACTGTGCAATGGGTCCTGGCAGACCCTTTCCTTCTCTTCTCCAGTTATGCTCTGGAGGCCACTTATTTGAGGCTCCATCATTCTGTGAGTGCTCCCAGCCCTGCTGACCCACAGTGATTTGCCTTAGAATATTTTTCTAGTATCTTTCTAGCACCTCTCATCTCTCTACCTTATTCTTAGAGCCAGGGGGAGGGAAGGAGGGAGGGAGAGAGAGAGAAAGAGAGAGACAGAGAGAGACAGAGAGAGAGAGAGAGAGAGAGAGAGAGAGAGAGAGAGAGAGAGAGAGAGAGAGAGAGAGAGAGAGAGAGAGAGAGAGAGAGAGAGAGAGAGAGAAGGGAACTATCTGGTGATATTCAGCTAACTGGTCTTGTTGGTACTGGGGCTACCAGGTCTTCCAGGCAGTATTTGGGGGACCACTTGGTCCTCCGACTTGACTTGGGGCTAACAAGTGCAAGTCACTTACTTTTGATTCTCAAGCCATCTTCCAGGTCCCAGTTGTATTATTATTTCACAGTCAGTTATTAACAAGCTTATTTTCCCATATCTTTTCTACATTTTATTCTGGATAACTCCTTTGAACTTGCCTTCTAGTTTGTGGTTTCTTTTTTGGTGCTCTGTCTGATGTTAAATCTACCCAACTGAGTTTGAGATGCTAATGATGATATTTTCATACAGCACTGCTTGGTTTTGTGAAAGTCTTTTTTGCCTTTTTTTTTTTTTCTTCTTCTAGTTTCTTATTCTCAACCTTTGCTTTTTTTTGGTTATAGCTAGCAGAGCTAATTTCTAATTTTTGATGATTAATTTCAATATCTAAATTCTTTCAGGGGGTATCTTTTTTGTTGTCTATTATTTCAGCTGCTATTATTTTTTTGACAACAGGGCTTTCTGTGGGATTACTGAATTTTTGTTGCACAAAGCTCATCTGCTTTTATGTGTGTGCTAAAGAGAGAGGGAAAGACAAGTCATTTCCCAGGAGTATTTGTCTTTGCAGAACCTCTCCCAGCATTACCAGTTTAAGAGTCACTTTAAAATAAATACTTGTTTTCAGACTAATTTAGACTCCCTTCAGATACTGGGTACTTTGGTTAATAAATTGGTATGAGAAGTGGCTTCTGGGTAAAATTTAAAGGATATTTTTTTCCTTTTTGAAACAACATTTTTTGGAGGGGCCAGAGCAATAATACAGTGGGTAGGATGTTTTCCCTGCACACAGCCTGCTTGGGTTTGATCCCTTGCATCCCATATGGTTCCCCAAGCATTGCCAGGAGTTATTCCTAAGTACAGAGCCAGGAGTAAACCCTGAGCACAGCTGAATATGGCTCAAAAACAAACAAAAAATTATTTTTTAAAGTTTCTCTCTCTCATTTGGGCCTGAGCATTATGGAATGAAAAATTTCCCTAAATAGGGGCCAGAGTAATAGCACAATGGGCACAGTGTTTGCCTTACCCTCCGCCAGGCCAACCCAGGTTCAATCCCTGGCATCCCATATTCCCTCCCCCAGCACCCCAAGAGTAATTTTTGAGAGCAGAGCCAGTTGTATGAGCACCACCAGATGTGGTCAAAAAAACAAAAACAAAACTCTACATTTTTCTACATGACCTAGGTTCAGGCTCTTCATCAGATTTTTTTTTTTTTTTTTTTTTTGCCTTTTTTGGGACACACCCATCGGTGCTCAGGGGTTACTTTTGGCTCTGTGCTCAGAAATTGTTCCTGGCAGGCTCAGAGGACTGCCTGGGATATCAGGGATTGAACATGGGTCCGTCCTGGGTAAGCCACGTGCAAGGCAAACACCCTACCATTGTGCTATTGCTCTGGCCAATCTTCAACAGATTTTTTCCTTCTTTTTGGGCTACACCAGGTGATGCTCAAGTGTTACTCCTGGCACTGCGCTTAGAAATTGCTCCTGGCTTGGGGGACCATATGAGATGCCAGATGATCGAACCAAAGTCCATCCTAGATCAGCCGCATGCAAAGCAGACGCCCTACTGCTGTGCTATCACCCGGTCCTGCAGATTTTTTAAAAATGAAAAGACAGTCAGGTTTGATCAAACTGGGTGGTGAAAGTTAGCATAGAAGAATCCCTTTTCCTTTCTAGTCTCCTCTCTCTCTAACAATTAGAAATACATCATCCATATTTCTAATTTTGCAATCTGTGTCATGAAGGTATTTTTACTGCCTTTCCCAGAATTTGGGTCAAATATTTGGGCTATGAACCTGACCATTTTTATTACTTCTCCACCAAATATTCTGGAAAATATCTTGTTGCTGGAAAATGTTTGTTTCCTTTGTTTTTAACTCTGAGGAAGCAGGCTGTGAGGACTGAATCTCCTTGTGCACACGCGGGCCTGTCTCATGTTCATGGGCCTGCCTCTCGCTCATACGCCTGTCCCAGGAATGCTTGGGGGCTGAGGATGTGTATTTTTCTTTGGGTAAAATAGACACTTCTAATTTGTTATCCCAGAAAAAGTTTATGAGAGCACTTTTCCATATCCCCCACCCTCCGCCCTGGATTTTCCTACTTGAGATTTTATGCCAACATGATGGATAAAAATATATTACAGGATTGTTTGAATTTGGGATTTCCTGTTTATTACTGAGTTTTGGCATCATTTTTTCATTTCTATTGGCCATTTGCATTTTATCTCCTGTGAAAGGACCCCCCCCCTTTTTTTTTATAGCCCTTGCCTTATTTAATAAAAAGTCTCAGTTGTTGTGATTGTGTAGATTTATTTGAAACTTGTTGTGTAGTCTGGACAGTAATGTCAGGGCCAGAGAGATAGCATAGCGGGAGGGTATTTGCCTTGCATGCAGTTGACCCAGGACTGACCTGGGTTTGATTCCCGGCATCCCCTGTGTCCCCCAAGCCTGCCAGGGGAGACTTCTGAGTACAGAGCCTGGAGGAACCCCTGAGCACTGCCGGGTGGGACCCCAAAACCAACCCCCCCCAAAAACTTTATTTGCATATTTGTTGCTAATATTCCCCTCTCCCAAAATATTCACATTAGGTTTTAACTTCCATGTGATATCTATTACCACACAGAAAAGTTCTTTCTATTTATTTTTTGTTTCTTGGGCCACACCAGCAGTGCTTTGGGTTACTCCTGACTCGGCACTCAGGAACCACTCCTGGCAGTAGGGGGCCCATTTGGGATACTGGGGATAGAACCCAGGCAAGAAAGTGCCCTATTTGTTGTGCTAGCTCTCTGACCCCAGAAATAAAAAAATGTATTTATTCAATATCTCAATTTCTTTCTTATGATTTTGGGGTTCTTCTTCTTCTTCTTCTTCTTCTTCTTCTTCTTCTTCTTCTTCTTCTTCTTCTTCTTCTTCTTCTTCTTCTTCTTCTTCTTCTTCTTCCTCTTCTTCTTCCTCTTCCTCTTCTTCCTTTTCTTCTTCTTCTTCTTCTTCCTCTTCTTCTTCTTCCTCTTCCTCTTCTTCTTCCTTTTCTTCTTCTTCTTCTTCTTCTTCTTCTTCTTCTTCTTCTTCTTCTTCTTCTTCTTCTTCTTCTTCTTCTTCTTCTTCTTCTTCTCCTCCTCCTCCTCCTCCTCCTCCTTCTCCTCCTCCTCCTCCTCCTTCTTCTTCTTTTTTGTGGCCCACATCCAGCAGTGCTCTGGAATTATACTGATGATACTAGGGGACCAGATGAGATGCCGGGGATTGAATCTGGGTCAACTGTGCTCAAGGCAAATGTATCTCCTCATGCCTCAACTATTTTTTCTCAAATATTTTTATTTAAAATTTAAAATTTATTTATTTGGTTTTTGGGCCACACTTGGTGATGCTCAATGCTATTCCTGGCTCTGTACTCAGGAATCTCTCCCGGCAGACTCAGGGAACCATGTGGGATGCTGGGAATCAGATCTAGTCTGCCGTGCGCAGGGCAAGCGACTGACCCGCTGAACAATTTTTCCAGCCCTGGCTTATTTCTTATGCTTAATTCCTGACTTTACATAAATTGGGTGTTTGAAAATAGTGTGATGTGGGGATATAAGTTATTTTAAATGGGTAGTCACGTACTATTTTTCTTTCACCACTGATTTGGAAAAACAGTCACAAAAGCTTTTTATTACATATAAATTTTTCATGTGTACATTAAGCTGTAAATAAACTATTTCTTTTCTTTGATTTATCCTCCTCATTTTATTCCAATACCACACTTATTTCTTAGAATAAAATTTTTTTGATTCATCATTGGTTTACAATTACAGTGAAATTTGGGGAGTACAATGTCATACCTATCTTTTCCCCCCCTTGATGTTTTATTATATAGAAAAATACTTTTATTGAACCATCATGAGAGACACAGTGACCAAGTTGTTTATGAGTGAGTTTCAATGTCCAACATTGTCTTTTCTTTTGTTTCTGGGCCACACCCAGTGGCACTCAGGGGTTACTTCTGGCTGTGAGCTCAGAAATTGTTCCTGGAATAGGGCCGGAGCTATAGCACAGCAGTAGGGTGCTTGCCTCGCACGCAGTTGACCCAGGACGAACCTGGGTTTGACCCCCGGCATTCCATATGGTTCCCCAAGCCAGGAGCGATTTCTCAGTGCATAGCCAGGAGTAACCACTGAGAGTCACTGGGTGTGGTCCAAAAGCCAAAAAAAAAAAAGTTTCTGGAGGTTCAGGGGATCATATGGGATCCTGAGGACGCAGCCCAGGTGAGGCAAATGTCCTACCCACTGTGCTATTGCTCTCAACATTGCTCCCAACAATGCCATACAATGCCATATTCCCTTCACCAGTGCACATTTCTCACCACTAATGGCCCCAGTTTCCCTCTGCCCTATCCAATCTTCCTCCTGTCTGCCTCTCTCTCTCTCTCTCTCTCTCTCTGTCTCTCTCTCTTTCTCTCTCTTTCTCTTTCTCTCTCTCTCTCTCTCTCTCTCTTTCTCTCTCTTTCCTTTTCCTTTTAGACACTGGTTTGCAATATGGTTGCCAAAGGGGTTATTTCTCTTTCTGTATGTAAGATCCTTGCCTACACCCACCATCCAAATTCCAGTACTTTTTCCTTCCCCGTCTGGTCTGTCTTTCCTTCCTTCCTTCCTTCCTTTCTTCCTTCCTTCCTTCCTTCCTTCCTTCCTTCCTTCCTTCCTTCCTTCCTTCCTTCCTTCCTTCCTTCCTTCCTTCCTTCCTTCCTTCCTTCCTTCCTTCCTTCCTTCCTTCCTTCCTTCCTTCCTTCCTTCCTTCCTTCCTTCCTTCCTTCCATTATTTGGGCTACACCTGGCTGTGCTTAGGGGTTTCTTCTGGGTTTGTGCTCAGGAATCACTCCTGGCAGTCTCAGGGGATCAGATAGGATGTCAGGAATTTAACCCAGGTTGGTTACGTGAAAGGCAAATGCCCTGCCTGCTGTGTCATCATTCCGGCCAATTGCAATTTTTCATAAAATCTAATAGTTGTTTTATGTTACCAGTTCATTTACTTTAGTTAATTATATTTCACATATATATGAATGTGCCAGGTATGGCCCAAAGCCAAAAAAATTTATTTTGTATCTTGATAATGTCTTAAATATTTTTTTTCCTCTTGCATGGTGGGTGGTGGTGGAGAGATGGCATTTGTTTCACTAGGCAAAGCTGGTTCTTGTGGCGCTGTATTCTTGCTTTTCCACCTTCTAGTAACCACTAAGAACTTGGATTGCAAAGTTGTTTTTAGCACCAATGACAGCTTCCTCACAGTTTCTGGGGATTAATATGGGGGCCATTTTTAGGGGGGCATTATTTACCCCAAAGCTGAGATTTTTATTTTCTTTGTTTTTGACTCTGCCCTCAGAAATAATTCCGGGCAGGCTGGGAATTGAACCTGGGTTAGCCGAGTGCAAGGCAAATGCCCTACCCGCTGTGCTATCATTCTGGCCCCCAACCACCGGGATTCTTGTGCCTAATTTCAATAGATTATATTTCTGTGTGAGTGAATTTATGATTTGTTTTGCAGAAAAATGGCTTTCTTAAGGGTTGGAAAAATTATAATTTCACCACCTGGTGACAACACATTGTAAGAGTCTCTAAAAATTGGTGAGTATATTGTTTCCAGAGGACAGGAAAATAAGTGGCATTTTAGAAGAATAAATGAATTGAGAAGCGCTCCTGTGAGAACAGACTAAAAATGCCAGCACAAATTCGAGTGAAATTGAAACAGCAGCAGGGGTTACATATTTCAAAAGGCTTCTGCTGTGTTATTATGGTCGTTGAGCTGCTTTTCATGTGACCACGCCTTACCCAGGAATAAAGTAGAGCGTGCCACCAGCCAGTGCCCACTAGTTCTGGGGATTGTTTTTTTATAGCCGTGTGGGCCGATGGCTCTCTCCCCTGTCTTGTGGTGTCTGTAAAAACAAGGAAAATGTCAGTGCGGAATCCTGCTTGAAGCCTTTTATTTGAGTCTGAATTGCTCCCTTGTGACGTGCCTGCATATCAAAGGACAGTTGTAAGAGATTCATCGGCCATTTCTGGATAGCCTACTGTATTTCATTTTAGTTTGTGGGCCACACCAGTGATACTCAGAGTTTACTCGTGGTTAGGGGATTATATGGGGTTTTGGGGAGCAAACCTGGGTTAGTGCAGATGAAGTAAATGCTTTCCTTGCTGTAGTATCTTTCTGGTCCTAATTTCCAACTTAAGAAAATACTTTTTTTTTTCCTGACAGGTTTACTCCTGTCTCTATGCTCGGGGATCACTCCTGGAGGGATTTGAAGGACCGTACGTGATGCCTGGGATTGAACTGGAGTTGGCACATGCAAGGCAAGCACCTTAACTCTTGTACTCTTTCTCTGGCCCCAGAACTTTCTAGTTTTCCACAACTCTATAATCTGCTTGCTGGAATTATACCTTGGAAATTTCCTAACCTCTTGGTACCTCCCTGGTATCTTTTCTATCTGTAGGCACCATGCGAGCAATTCTAGCTAAGAGCCCTGGGAATGTCTGCAGACTTGGTCTGTTTGTGATTTGGGCAGAAACTAAACCAATGGGAAACGTATCTAAGCATCCCCTGAGTATTGAATGTGATAGTGAACTGGTAGAGAGCTGGGGAACCCAGACTGTCTCTCGCTGCTCTGAAATGTATCACATGCTTCAGAGAAGCCAAGTGTCACCCATTCCAGAGAAAAAGCGCTTCTGAAACTTGGTCCTTGGTAAAATATGCACCAACTTTTTTAGCTAGAACTGAAAATTCCTCTCATTCCTTTGCAGTGTGGTGGAAATAGCTTTTGTTTTTTTGTTTTTGCTTCGAGGCCATACCTAGTAGTGCTTAGGGCTTACTTCTGGCTCTGCACTCAGGAATCACTCATGGTGGTGTTGGGGAAACCCAATGGGATGCAAGGCAAAAGCACTCCCAGCTGTGCTATCACTCTAGCACCTAGAAAGAGCTTTTAAGGTTTGCTTGGGCCAGATCCGACTGTTGAAAACTGTAACAAATCTCTGCAAATACTGCTCAGCTCTCATCCCAGTCACTTCTTTGGAGAGATGTAAATCTCTGTCCTGTGTGTCTTAAAACCAGTTTCATTTTGTCACACTAAGTCCACTTGGCTTAGACAATGAAACTTGTTTGGAAATTTCCCATTTTCCATTAGAAATGTCTACATATTTCTAGTCTGTCATTAAACACCAGTGAGAATGTTCATTAGGAAATACCTGCCCACAGGTATCAATGTGCTTGGGCCTTGGAAATCCCTTTCTAGAACGTGGAGATATTTTTCTAATACTAAGAAAATGACTGAGACGGGGAGAGATGGCTCAAAGGGCCGAGTGTGCGCTTTGCATGCTGGAGGCCTGGATGAGACCCCAACACTGCATACTTCTCCCTCCCCCTGTAAACTGAAAGTAGCCCTTTGTTTTACCCAAAACAAAGATCATCCCTGGTTTCTTTGTATCTGCTTGTTTACAACTTGGTTTCATCTAAAACAAAGATTGTCTTATATGCAAACCTGGGTTGGACAGGCTCAGAATAGCCTGAGCTATCTACCCTTACTATGTCCTTACTGCCCCACCTGGGGTTGGTCTCTGGACTCAATAAAAATGGCAGTTCTGCTGCTAGAATCACAAAGAAAGACTTCATCATAAGCTCCATTCCTTGAGCTGTACAGACACCAAGATCTCTAGATACAGAGGTCTGATTTTACCATCCATGGCAAAGCAGAAGTCTTCCATACACCATAAAAGCACCGAGGGGAGAGTAAATGATCATGCAAGGAATCTATAGTTAATCCTATGACAGTATACTTCAGGGTGGAGAAACCATGTATCTCCTAGGCCAAGGGAATTCCCTCTATAATATTCCTAATAGTTACTGTGCCTATGCAGAGGGAAAAAAAAAGCACAAAATAATCATTTTATCCATATATATATATATATATATTTATTGAATGATTTTTTGACTTCTTTATTTTGGTGTAGATATTGAAGTTGATGTCTCCAATTTTATTTTATTTTATTATATTTTATCTTTCTCTTTCTTTTTGCACTACGGCATGGTTTGATTCCAGGACCGAGACTATTGTGTGGTGCTTGTCTTTATTGCTGTAGTGCTCACTGGACATTTAATTTGATATTTCTTTCTGTATTGTTGTGGTGTTTTAATTACCTTTTTCATGTCCTCTCTCAAATTGAGGTTGAAAGCCTCTAGAAGGACTCCACCCATTTTCAGCTTATTTGATTTTTTTAAAAATTATTTATTTATTTATTTTTACCCCATTCTATTGCTTTTCTTTCCTTCAAACAAAACCACATAACTCGAATTATCTAGCTCTGCCTCTCAAATAGAGGGGAAAACAAGGGAGGGTACCAGGACCAAACAGATATATGATCACTAATAGTAAGCTCGACAAAGAGGGGACCATCTACTCTAGCAGCCCAGGGAGTGATGGTGGGGGATATGGTTGCAGGAAGGGAACAGGGATGGGGGGAGGACAAATTTGGTGATGGGATGGATATTCCCCTGATTCAATGTTAATATGTACCTAAAACACTACTGTGAAAGATATGTAAGCCAATATGATCAAAATAAAAAAGATGGCAGTTCTGGCAGGCAGCTTGGTGGAGATACGAGGTAGAAGACTGCCAGGTAACACGTGTTTCATCCTCAGCCTGGTCTGGATTATTTCATGTGCTACCCTGCTTTAGATTTTTTCACCTGGGGTATGAGATACAGTGTGGAGAATGATTTTACAGCCCCAGAATTTGGCTAGTTGTCACCCAGATCTTAATATTTATATATTTGATCTCTGAAGTAGTGTTCAGGGAGGCCTGGGTCACTTCCAACAACCCGACTAGATGGCTCAAAGCTGAGTCTGATGATTGGATACTGCTGAGGCCCACGGTTGCTGGAACCCCCAGATCACAATTCCCGCTATTTGGGAAACATGTGGTGCTGACATTTGAACATGGGTCCCTTGCAGATGCCAGGCACGTGCCCCTCACTTCTGGGCTATCTTCCTGGCTTCTGTAGTCATTAAAAATATTTGTTGCCATATGGGGTGAAAGGATAGCACAGCGGGTAAGGTATTTGCCTTGCACACAACTGATCTAGGATCTATCCCCAGCATTGCACATGGTCTCCTGAGCCTGCCAGGAGTAACCTCTTAGTGCCACCAGATATGGCTCCAAAACAAACAAAAATACTGTTGTAATAAAGACAAAAAAAGACTTGATTTTAATGGCACAGTTTTAGGGATTTGGGCCTGTTTACATCCATGACCCTTTTGCCACTACCAGCAAACTCCTAACACTCAAATTGACTCAGAGAAGAACTCTGTGTTCTTGGGCACATATTTGCTTTTGAGGATCTTTCCCATGGTGAAAATAAGTAATGGGAAACCAACCCCTTTAATATATTTTCAAGTGTACCTTGCTGCTCTGACTGCCATTGGGGTCTAGGGTCTGTTGGTCTGATCCTACAGGGTCCTTCTACCCACTGAACATCACTCTCCACACCACAGGCTTACCACCCCTATTATGCTACTGTGTCCCACAAAATCTACATGTAAGCACCAGCGTGGCCCTTCTAAAGTTTGTGGCGGGCATGAGGCTCTGAGGGTTTTGTCTTCAAGATCGTCTTCACATCAGCGCAAAACATGTTGATCTTCTTCTTTACGCTGGGTAATATCCCCCTGCACGGCCTCGCCAGTATCGGGTATCTCCAGAGCCCAGGTCTTTAGGGAGGCCTTCCTGTGTGTGTTCCTAGCAGAGGGCATAGTTGGAGGAAGCAGGATCTCCCCTAGAAATGAGCCGGGTTCAGCTGTGAGTTGTTGACTGGCACCATGAGGATCCGTTAGAGTCTGGGCTCAGGCCTTCTCACCTTTTCCCATTCCTAGTCCTTTGTGGGGCCGGCATGGGGAGGCCAGAAACCAAAGCTTGGAGGCTGTGTCTGAGAAGCCAGGCCCGGCAAGCAGGTAAGGGCAAGGTAGGTGGTCTCGGGAAGCCACAGAGCTCCACTCCCACCAAGTAATCAATTCCTGAGGCCTGCGGCTGAGTTCCGGAATTCCTTCAAACTGAACTTGTGGTCAGAGCTACTGAAAGGCATCGCCGGGGAGGCCGGGCAGAAAATCATTAGCAGAGATGAATGAATCATGAGGTTTTCAGCACGATGGCTGATCCCTCCTGCGCTGGCCCAGACTGGCCTGCAGGAGCCGAGACATGCCTGCAGGGGGCGCTGCCTAGCCGCCTTGGGCCTTGATGATGCTAAGGAGAGAGGACAGTGGTCACAGTGGCTAGGCCAAGAGACAACCTGCCCGCCCATGTGCCTCTACAGGACAATGTGTGGTGGGGAGAGGGTGGGGACCCTTCGTAGACCCTCTGCGAAGGAAGCAAGTGGGTGAACTCAGTACTGGCATCCCTGGGGCCTCAGAAAGGCATGTCCAGTGCCAGCTAGGGATAGATTGACCCAGAGGGCACCATGACCCCAGCTCTGGACAAGGCATGACAACACTGTCTGTGTGACCCACAGCCCAAGGTCAGCTGACTCCTTTGGGAGAGGCTACTTCAGGTTCTGGAACTTTCCATGGGATGCCTCTGGATCAAACTGGACTCCTGGTAGCTGTGGGCTGGGCAGGTTGCTGGGGATCCTGGCTGGCTTCTTGGAGCAGGGGGTGTTGACTCAGGGATGGCACTGGGGGGCCCTGGGGGGCAGTGCCTAAGATGCGGAGGCAAGAGGAACTCTCCCTTCCATGAGTCTCAGGGTTGACATCCCACACACCCCTCTAGTGTTGACTCTGGCTGGGTCATGTCTCTGCCCAGGTCATGAGCAGTCCCTGAGGCTGGGGGCTGTGTCACCGTGGGAAAGGCAGTGCATGTGAGGAGCTGGATCTGTGCTTTTCAGGCTGTGGGATCCCTGTGGGTCGTATGTGGCTGGTAGAACTGTGTCTTCTGGGGTGGAGGAGAGAAGGGAGAGCAAATCCCCCCAAAGGACACTGGGAGAAAAGAAAAAAGGGGAAAGAGAAAGAAGAGGGAGAGAAACCAGAAGCCCCCAAAAAGATAGAGGAAAGAGAAAGGAAGAGGAGGAAGAGAATCTAAGACTTCCCTTTGAAGGACTTTTTTTTTTTTTTTTTCAGGGGGACGGTCACTCCTGGCAACTATCAAGGTTTTCTTCTGGCTCTGTGCAAGACCTTTCCTGCTGTGTTGTCTTTCCAGCCCCCAACACTCATTCATGCTAAACCTGGGAGAAAAAAGCCTTTGTAATTCTTGTATAGGTTCAGGCAGTGCAGAGTGAAAACCCAGTGAGACTGTCCTCCACTGGGCATGAGGCTGGGGGTGTCTCTTGTGTCCCCATCTTGCTGTCCTATGCTTGCCCCAAGGATGGGAATAAGGAACACAGCAAAGGCACCTCCTGTCTGCTCTGTTCACAACTTGATAGTGGCTCTGTCCACGGCCCAGAGCTGTGGTTGGATAGAAACCCCTTTCATGTACACTTGGGGTCCTGGAATGTCACATTCACTTTCCCTGGAGCCTGCGAGGTCATCCATGCCTGTGATGGTGCTGTCCTGGTGTGTGTGTCCAGGTCGGTGTGTCCTGAGTCTGTTAACCAGTTCAGGCACCAGCCAAACGCAGGTGCAAATGGCTGCACATTCCAGACAGGCTCCTTTTGTGGAACCTTGGTGCATTCCTCCTGAGAGTGGCTGCTTTGGAGCTGAGCTTTCTCAAGATCTAGAAGCTTCCCTCTGGTTCCCTCAGAGGGATTGGGAAGGAGGAGTGGATGAGTTCTGGAGGGATTAGCTGGAACTTGGGACAGAGCCAGTGATCCTGCCCTCAGCCTGAGTCACCCCAGGGTGGCTGTGGCCTCAGAATCTGGAGTAGAGATGAGCTATCTGGGCCCCTCTGTGGGATCCCTTAGGGGATCGTAAGTGGGTAGTGCTGGGAATTGAACCAGATTTTATTCAGTTGCATCCAGGCACACACCTTTCTTGCTGTACTATCTCTCCAGCTGCTATTTGTTATTTATTAATTTTCTGGATTTTGGGTCATACCTGATATTACTTGGCTTGCTCCTGTCTCTACATTAAGGATTTACTTCTGGTGGGCTCAGGGTATCCTCTGGAGTGCTGGGGATCAAATATGGGCCTCCTGCATGCAAAGCATGCATGGTACCCAATCGTACCATGGCTCGGCTCTTATTTTTAATTTTTATTGTGCCAGGGATCACATGGCAGCATTAGGGTCACCCCTGGTGAGAGGCTGAGGGGGTGCAGAGGTCGAACTTGAAGCATCATGCATGAGATTCAATGCTCTGTTCTTGAGCCACCTGCCTGGGCCCTTCCTTGTTTTGTTGATTTTAAGCAACACTGTCATGGTCAGAGGCCAGCAAGGACATTTTTAAGCCTTTGCTCCTTTGTCCTGTGCATAAGCACCCAGAAAAGGAAGATATAAGTTCTTAAATTCGAGGGATCTTCCAGCATCTGAGGAAGTCTCCCTTTTCCCCACCCCCTCAACACACTTGCTCCTTGTCTTTTTGCTTATCAGCCCTCTCTGCTATAGAAAGCCTATCTGGGGGTTTTGACTGTCAATTCCCTAATAATAAAGACAAGAACAGTTTGTCATGTTGGCCAGAGGCCACTAGCACAGCCCTTGAAGAGTGTTTTAGAGGCTTTGTTCATTTTTAAAATTGGGTTGTTTTCTTGTTGAGTGTGTGAGTCCATTGTGCATTTGGCAGTCAGCCCCCTTGTCAGAGGTTTGCTCTGCCAGTTTCTCCTCCTCAGGGGCTGCTGAGTCTCTCCTCTTCAGGCGGTGCCTAATCTCTCCCCTTCAGAAATGCAGAATTACTCTTCTTCCTCCTCCTCAGGGGGTGCTGAGGCTCTTCTCCTCAGGGATTTCTGAGTCTTTCCTCTTCCTCAGGGGTCACTTAGTCTCTCCTCTTCATCCTCCTCCTCTTCCTCCTCTTCTTTCTCCTCCTATTCCCTCAGGGACCATCTTTCTGTTTGGATGAGGGCTTCTTGCAGAAGCTTTTTACTTTTCCACAGAAAAAATATTGTTTATTTCTGTTCTCATTTCCCTCATTGGCCCCCTACCAGTTGTTTTAAGGTCCTACCCTATGACCTCATCTGCCTTGAGTCTGGTTCCAAACAAGGTCATGCTCTGAGGCCCTGGCCAGGACTTTGGTTCACTCCACCAGGGGCCTCGATTCCATTCAACCAGGTGCTTGGAACCAGTCATTGCTCTGCTCAGTCACAAGCCATGTCTGAGTCCTGCTTTCACTTATAACTTTGATGTGTAGCTCAACTGAAGGTATTGACCATTCACACAGATCATTTCTTGCAACTTGAATCAGGAATGTTCATGGTGAAACTTTTGACATGATTTATTCTGTTAAAGTTATGAAAAACTAGTTTATACTGCTGATAATTGTGGCATCTGGTCTGTACTAACCCGAGGAGCAGGGGTGCTTCTCTTCCATTCCCTCCTGCCCTTTCTCAGCCCCACTTACCCCATACTATCACCTATCCACATCACCTACACTCCCGTACCTGCAAACTCACACACACAGCCACATTCATCCCACACGTTCACACACAGCCACATCTACCCATACTCCCATATCTACACAGTCATTAACACACCCTCATACACAACCACACATTACCCTTTGGGCCCCCAAACTCTGGGCCACACTGGGGCATCAGCGCCCCTTCCAACACCCTGCTTCTGAGGCCAGGCATGATGGGAGGTCCTAGGAGTTTCTGGTGGTCCGGGCTGAGTCTGGGGGTGTTGAAAGCCTTTGTGACACTTCCTGTGATTTCACTGGGTGGTGCTGAGATCCAGGCACCATGGACCTTTCAACGTATTTCATATTTCACTCTCCCATTTCACTGTACTCCTGCAGCACACACACAAAGAGTTGGGTGTGCAGCATGTGAGTGAAACCATGAGGAATAGACGGCCAGGAAGGTGCATGTGTGTGTGTGCATGTGTGGTGCCAAGCAGGACCTCATACCGGAAGGACCCATGGGCCAGCATGATCTTGGCCTTTGCCATGCAAACCTCATACATGTTACATGGAAGAATCTTTTTCAGTTATTTCAAGCCCAGGGTCAATGCAGGCGTTTATCTGGTGGCCTGACCCCTGGGAGCCAGCTTCGCCAAGGGTGCAGCTGCCTCTTGGGACACATAGAGGATACGTCTTCCCTTTCCTGTTGGAAACTGTACCCATCCAGCTGGGATGCCAGATGAAGGCATCTTGGAGCCTGGTGGCATCTGTTTTGGGAAGAGATGCTCTTTCTCCTGCTTTCTTTCCTTTCTCTGGCCCTGTCCTGGCTGTTGCCCTTGTGAGCCTCTCCCTACATTGCACTGAGACTGGAGACAAGCTTAGGGAAGTGGCCCAGGGACTGCTGAGGTGGCACTGTGACTACTGAGACTGGCTCAGTTCTTGAATACCCTCCCTAGGGCCACTCTGAGTGCGCTTTATTTTTGTTTTTGTTTTTTGGGCCACACTCAGTGACACTCAGGGGCTGCTCCTGGCTATGCGCTCAGAAATTGCCACTGGCTTGGGGGACCCTATGGGACGCTGGGGGATCGAACTGCCGTCCGTCCTAGGTTAGCTTGTGCAAGGCAACCACTCTACTGCATGCACCTCCGCTGCTCTGGCCCCTGAGTGCACCCTTTTTTATGTCTTTGCTTTTCTTTCTGGGTAGCCTTGTATCTCTATGAGCATCCTGAGTGGTGGATTAAGAAAAATGATTAAAGATAAAAGGAGGAAGGAAGCCAAAGGGTGGTTGGTGGGGCTGGGAGCTTCTGGGGCACTTGAGGTCATGTCGATGCATGTTTAGATCCGTGTCAAGTAGGGTCACCTGGGAGCAAGTGTGATTCTTAAGCTGAACCCAAAGAGCTGGAATTCCTGGGGTCCTGGAAGAGAGAAGCCTGCTCTCAATCAGCTTGTCCAAGGGCCTGGTATAGGATGTGATGGTTCAGAGAAGGGTCCTTGTGGAGCAGGGTTGCAGAACCCTGCTGATAGGGCATTATCTAACTGGCATCCAGGACTCAAAAGAAAGGGGCTCCAGATCTCCAAAGGGGCATGACTGCAAGGTCTGGTACCTTTGTGGGTGCTTGTGTATTCTGGGGTTCTGGGGATGAAATCAAGACTCCTGTGTGTTCTTCAGTTCTGGGGACAGAATCAAGACTCTTACACAAAGCCTAGGGTCCAATATATGGGGCTGTCTGCACCCCCTTCACTGTCATCTTTGAGAGTGAGACATTAGATTTCAAGGGGCCATCAGGTGTGACTCCAGGATGAAGAACTGGGGTGCACAGATACAAATAGGGTGGGAAGAGACTGGAGGGAGTTAAGCTCTTTTTTCTCTTCTGTCTCCTCTTCCTCCTCTTCTTTTTCCTCCTCCTTCTCCTCCTCCTCCTGCTTTGCAGCCACCCTCTTCTGCCCTTGTTGGAGCTTGGTGGAGCTGAAAAAGCTCAGAATTTTCAGAAGGTGGGTTTGAGGCTTCATAAAGATGATAAATCTTAATAACTATAGAGCAAGGATGCTGCAAGTCTTAAACTTTTGCTTAGACCTTTATCAGATAAATTCACTTTGTAGAAAATCCACCTCTGTGTCTAGTTGTAGGAGTTTTGGTAATGAAGGCGGGTTGGCTTTGATTAAATACCTGCTCTGTATCCACTGAGGCACGAATAGCACCCCATCCCCCCTTAATTCTCTTAGTGTAGGGAACTGTGAGGACTGCTTTGGAATGTTACATCAACCTTGCCTTCCTGAAATAAATCTCACTTAAGCTGATGCTGGAGGGCGTGTTTCGCTCATTGCTGTCTTGGTGGTGCTAAGACTTTGTTGGCGCCAGGGGAACCATTTTGCCTCTAATTGTTCTCTGTTAGCTTTTCTGTCATTGTTATCCTGGCCTAAGGTCACAAGCTGTGAGGAGCATAATGTGCATTTTTGTTACCAGTACATACAAGTGAATACTATTTCCAAATGTTTGGATCCATTCATTGGTGAAGCCATGTGTGTGTTTTAATTATGAATTTACCTTTTTATTACTGGCTTCATAAATAGTCATATTCACATGTTTCTGCTTCTATTTCTTTTTATTGCATTAAAATTCAAGGTCTTGGGGGCCAGAGCAATAGCACATCGGATAGGGGTTTTCCTTGCACATTGGCCAACCCTGGTTCGGTCTCTGGCATCTCATACAGTCCCCTGAGTTTGTCAGGAATAATTTCTAAGTGTAGAGCTGGGTGTAGCCCAAAAAGCCAAAAAGAAAAAAAATAAAATCAAGGACTTTACTCATTCTAATTTTTCACTTGATTTGGGACAGGCTTATAGGGGCTGGAGTGATAGCACAGCGATAGGGCTTTCTCTTGCACGCAACTGACCCAGGACAGACCTGGGTTCAATCCCCAGCATCCCATACGGTCCCCCAAGCCAGGAGCAATTTCTGAGCGCATAGCCAGGAATAACCCCTGAGTGTCACCGGGTGTGGCCGCCAAAAAATAAAGCGCTTATAATCTTTTTAGCGTCTATGCGAGCAACATTATCTTTGTTTTCATTCTTGCTGGAGCTAAACTGTGTTTTTCTTCTTTCCCTTCAAAATTGCTAGTCTATTGAGTTCATAAAGTGACACCAAGGACTGACTTTTGTCTGAAAGTTATCTCTGCTATGCACTTTTCTGCACTCGCTGCTTCTCTTTATGACTTTAACTTTTCATTGAGATAATATTTGGACCACTACACTGAAGTCTTGTTTTCTTTCACAAAATAGAGCAATTATCTGCTGTGATAGAAGCTCTGTGAATTCTCTCTCTTTATTACCTTGATGCTTGCACTGTATATATATATATATATATATATATATATATATATATATATACACACACACACACACACACATATATTTTTTTTAGTAAAAACAAACTTTATTTGAAAATATGGAGGAAGGGGAGGGAGAAGATAACAAAGGGTAAGAGTAACATGACAAGAGCGAGTGTGGGTGGGGCTGGAGTGATAGTACAGCACATGGACAGCACAGGTTCAATTCCCGGCATCCCAAGGATCCCCCAAACACCATTAGGAGTAATCCTTGAATGAAGGACCAGGAATAACCCCTGAGTGCTACCAGGTGTGTCCCCAAAACAAAAAATAAAACTATCTCTATACCTATATCTATATAATCTATCTATCTATCTATCTATCTATCTATCTATCTATCTATCTATCTATCTATCTATCTATCTATCTATCTATCGTCTGTCTGTCTATGTGGAGAAAGTCCCCCAAACAAAAAATAAAACTATCTCTATACCTATATCTATATCATCTATCTATCTATCTATCTATCTATCTATCTATCTATCTATCTATCTATCTATCTATCTATCTATCTATCCATCCATCCATCCACCCACCCACCCATCCATCCATCCACCTATCATCTATCTATCTATCTATCTATCTATCTATCTATCTATCTATCTATCTATCTATCTATCTATGTGGAGAAAGTCCCAGTATACAACCCATCACGAAAGTAGAAAAGTCAGATCTCAGAAGGGGAGATGCAGGCCTCATGTGCATGCAGGGACCATGTGTGTGGGCCCAAGGAGCACATGTACCACAGAATTTTTGGATTGTGTTTGATTCCTGCCTAGTAACTGAAACTGTTATAGGCAGGGGCTGTCTCCAAGCCTGAAGGCGGGCTCTCTGCTTGGGCTAGAAAACTCTAGGAGGATATCAGAAAGACTTGGCAAACAAGAAAATGCTCAGGTGCAGAACTGAGGGTCAGAAAGGCGGGGGTTGGGGGGGAGCTCACCCTCCACTCAGGGTGGGGTCTTCAGCTATTCAATTAATCTATTTATTTCCTGCAGCAGGTGCCAGGTACCTAACCCAGGTCTCAGGCCTTGAGCCACATGCCCTACCCTCTGGTTATGGCCTTTTAAGGGAATTGTTGTTGGCTTTGGGGTGTTGGCTGCTTTCCTGATTGACCTGGGTCCAATCCATCCCCTTAGTTTGTCTCTCCTGGGTGCACATACATTTAACATTCAATGGGAGCAGACTTTGGAGTTTCTGAAGAGATTTTCAGGTCCATGATGGAGGGTGAGTCTAGAAGACTATTTGACCAGTGGAAGATTCTGGAGGGTGCCTCCAAGGTGGAATGGTGCTCAGCTCAGCTCAGAGCAGGTCTCAGGCAAACATTGGTAACTCTATTAATATAGCTCCATATCCCCACAGTAGGGCCTGGCCCGTCCTTTCATGCCAAGCCGTGGAAGGTCAAAGGGAGCCAGGAAGGGTGAGGGAATGGATCCCCAATAGAGAGAGGAGAGGAGGAGGCACACTAGCTCCCTCAGTCCCCTACCACCTAAACTGCAGAAAACCAGCCAAGTGGATAAAAGTGAGGACTGAATGAAAAGATTCTGTTGTGCTACAAATTTTGTATCTGTTCTTTAGGATTTTAATTTTATTTATTATTATTATTTTTAAACAATATCTTTATTTAAACACCATGATTACAAATATGTTTATAGTTGGGTTGCAGTCATAAAAATAACACCCCTCTTCACCAATGAAAAATTCCCACGACTAATGCCCCCCCTGCTTCTCTTACTCATTACCAATGTCATGATAGTTGTTAGTGTAGTTAATTCTCCAATTGCACTCACCACTCTTTGTGGTGAGCTTCATATCATGAGCCAGTCCATCCAGCCCTCCTCTCTATTGTCTCTGTGTGTTATAAGAATATCTTTTATTTTTCTTAAATCCTATAGATGTGTAAGACTGTTCTGTGTCTACCTCTCTCCCTCTGACTTATTTCACTCAGCATAATAGTTTCCAAGTCCATCCATGTATAGGAAAATTTCATAACGTCATCTCTCCTGATGACTGCATGGTATTCCATTTTGTATATGTACCACATTTTCTTTAGCCATTCACCTGTTGAAGAGCATCTTGGTTATTTCCAGATTCTGGATATTGTAAATAGCACTGCAATGAACATAGGTGTACAGAAGGCATATTTGTATTGTGCTTTTTATATCCCTAGGAGTGGTATAACTAGATCATATGATAGCTCAATTATCAGTTTTTTGAGGAATCTCCATATTGTTTTCAGGTAATCAGAGCTGCCATCTTCATTTTCTATGCATGGTGTTGGCCTGTGTTGTTTTCCCATTGTCATGCTTATAATGTGGTGTTTTCTACGTGTTGTTCTGGGGCTCATTCTATTCCTTAGGTTTTTAAATTGTGAATTTATATATTTGTTCTCTATTCAGTGGTTACTCCTGGTAGCACTCAGGGGACCAAATGTGGTGCCAAGAAGCAAACTGTGTGCCTGGAAAATGCCTTAATCCCTTGCTCATTTTTCTGGCCTGTGCTAAATTTTTAGATTCTCATTAGAAGCATACAAATTGGAGCTGGTGTTTTTTTTTTTTCCCCTTGGTGGGGGGAAGGCCACATCTGACAATGATTAGGGCTAACTCCTGGCTCTGCAATCAGGAATCACTTTGTATGGTGCTCAGGGGCCATACAGGCTGCAAGGATTTAACTCAGGTTAGCCACATGCAATAAAGTGCCTTACCTGCTGTACTATCATTCTGGCACATATTGGAACTGCCATGTCTATTTAGTAGGTGGGCTTTTTTTGGGGGGAGGGGGATTGGGCCATACTCAGAGGTGCTAAGGGGTTACTCCTTGCTCTGTGCTCAAGGATTATTCCTGGTGGTGCTTTGGGAATCATATAGGATGCTGGGAATCGAACCCATGTCAGCTGTGTGCAAGACTAGTGCTCTCCCCACTGTACTATTCCTCCAGCCCCCAAATTGGCATTTTTATTATTCTGAAACATCCTTAGTTATCTCTGGCCAGTTTAGTGGTGTTGGCCTTCAGTAAAGCACTCCTTTCCTCTCATGAATTTATTGATTGCCTGGTTTTGGTAGGGCTTAACCATTTTTGGACTTATTATCTATTTTGTCCATGTGCACTTTATCAGCTTATGATTGCTTTGTTTTTACTTTATACTCTGATAATTTTTCTTTTTACAAAAATCATCTCATAGATTTGCAACTAATGTAATTATTGAAAAATTACTATTTATTTTTTGTTTTTATGATGGTCCTTTGTTAACATTTTTCCTGATTATCTGTGGCCCAGCAAAGACTTTGAAATAGTCTTATTCTACAGTACAATTTTCCCTCTGCAAGGATTTCCTTGCCCACAGCAGCCTACCTTTCTGATCTGTTAGGACACCCCCTAACTGAGGACTCTGGTCACTTCTTAGAATGTGGGAGTCTAACTTAGCCTACCTTAAGTCTACATGATTATATATGATTGAAAGCCGAGTATCTTAGTGGTGTATTTTTGCTTCGAAAATTCAATTTGGCATTTCAATAGGCTGCTGGAAATTGTTTCCATCCATAAAACTTACGTATATGATCTGTCCTAAGATTCAGAAATTGACACTCCGGTCCCATAAACTCCATCTAAAAATTGAAAAAAAAAATGATTAGAACATCATGATTTACAATTATCTCCATATACCACTTACTACAGCCCAGTAAGCCCAGCGCAATGCACTAAGTTCTCAGCATCGTGGCAGTATCCAACAAAGTTTATGGCCATAAAAAAGTCACCTGATTATAGGGACAGTCTCATACCTTTCTGGCCTGTGCTATATTTTTATTTTATTATTATTATTAATTTTTTTGGGGGGGTCACAACCAGCAGTGCTCAGGGGTTACTTCTGGCTCTATGCTCAGAAATCGCTCCTGGCAGGCTCAGGGGACCATATGGGATGCCGGGATTCGAACCAATGACCTTCTGCATGAAAGGCAAACGCCTTACCTCCATGCTATCTCTCTGATTCCCTGTGCTATATTTTTAAATTCTCATTAGATGCCTACAAATTGGGGCTGATGTTTTTTGGAGAGATCTTTCCAAAAAAGAGCTTCCACAAAAGTTAATTCAAAGTGGACCAAAGACCTTGAGATCTGGCTGGAAACTATAAAGCACATTAAGGAAAATATAGGCAGAATATTCCAAGATTTAGAACTCAAAGACAGCTTCAGTGATCTGATAATCCTGACAAAGGCAACAAAATAAAAATTAAACAAATTATATTGCATTAAATTATAGAGTTTCTGCATGGCAAAAGGAACATAGGCCCTATGTTCTTTTTTTTTTTTTTTTTTTTTTTGTGGTTTTTGGGTCACACCCGGCAGTGCTCAGGGGTTTTTCTTGGCTCTGTGCTCAGAAACTGCTCCTGGCAGGCACGGGGGACCATATGGGACGCCGGGATTTGAACCGATGACCTTCTGCATGAAAGGTAAACGCCTTACCTCCATGCCATCTCTCCGGCCCCAGGCCCTATGTTCTCTTAATATCGAGATGTGTTTCTTCTATGGTGGAACTGGACACTGTGTTTTGTTTGCAGGACACTGTGTTTTGTTTGCAGGACACGACATGCAGCAAGAATAGAAGCAGGCATGTAGTCCATTCTATGTGTTAGGTTGCATGTTTCCTGCCTGCCAGCCAGAACTGGCTTTGGGGCTCTTGCCCATTTTATCTGATCAGTCTGGGGGCTCTAGATCAACCTATTTCCTGAAGAAATAGGTTCTCTTGGAACATACTTGTCTTTGAATCATTGTGGAACTTAAGAGTAATTTGTTGTGCGATTATATAGCTCTTCACAGTACAAGAGTTGGTTTAAAAACACATTTTTTTTCCTGGTGAAGGTGTGTTGTGTATTCTAAAAGTATTTAAGATAAGCCTGGAAAAATACCCTGAAATCCCTCCAGCTCATCAAGAAAGCAACAACAAAGTATTCAAACTTGACAACCCCTTCTTGTACACGAAACTACCATCAACAAGTCGAGAAGTTACACATAATTTTTCTAAACTCTTAATTACTTAAGACAGCTTTTTTTTTCTTTTGTTGTGGGAAGAAAGACTGAATTTTCTGTTCATATTCTAGAAAAGATCTCCCAATTGTTATTCCAGAGTTGTTACTCAGAGATTTTGGAAGCCCAAAGCTATAAGGGTAGAAAGTATAGGTATATGTTTGGCAGTTATTTTTATAAGAATATTTTTATGGTATGTGATCATCATATTTTGTGATATTTTGGTGTTTTGGCATTGGACAATAAAGGTATACTTTATGATGTAGGCAATTTGTTACACTTCCTTTTTCAGCTTAGAGAAATGTTCTACTGCTGCACGGCTGCTTCAGCCCATTTATTTATTTATTTATTTATTTATTTATTTATTTATTTATTTATTTATTTTTGCCACTCCTGACTATGCACCGGGGTGACTCCTGGCTCTGCACTCAGGCAGAGTTCCCTCCTGGCAGGCTCAGGGGCCCAGATGAGATGTCAGAGATTAGGGCTAGCCACTTGAAAGGCAAACACCCTCCCCTTGGTACGATTGCTTTGGTCCCTGTGGGTTCTTGTTCTTAAAGAAGCACATTGTCTCAATTTACCTAAGTTTTAACCTCCACATTACTGGGATCTAGCTGTGATAGTCCCTAATCAGGACTGAATATTTCATTAAGTTTTAACATCAATTACAGGTAAGAAAATAGGGGCTTTATGGAATAGAGTTTCAGTGAGTTCTTGGGAAATTTTAGATTTCAGAGTTTGTTCCTTACTCTTCCAGGGACAAATAGATAAGATTAAACAAGTCCTTCGCTCTCTTCAAAAAACCCATTATTCTTCTTCAGTTAAACAAGGAGCTAATCAAGAAAGTATTCATAACAGCTTTATTCTCTACAGTGAAACCAACCCAAGTACCGACTGGCAGACACTGGGGTTCTCTACCTTTAAGGTCTATTTCAGGCAGAGGACTTTGCTATGAGCAAGACAAAGTCAGACCTTCGTGACAAACTGGAGGTGGGAGAAGGAACTCTGCCCAGAGAGGTCAGGAAGACAGGGAAAAGCAGTTACTGGTGGTGGATTCACTCATAGTGGGACGGAAAACATGAAAGCAAAGGAACTGGAAAAGAAAAACCACTAAAAGGAACCTCAAGACTTGGTGAGAAAGATGGTGGTTATGGGAGAAACATTGGGGAGTGAAGAAAGGGGACTTGGGTAGGGAGGTATGATATGATTAATAGGAGGAATGATATGATTAAGGCTATTAATAATAATATGACTCCCACACTGATGGTGGTAATCATAATAGGCTCATAGAGAGGAGGGAAGCTAAGCCTTCAAATTCCATACCATGGTAAAACCATATGCTAATAGTAATGAGCACAGAGAAAGTAAATCCTAAAGCTTGTTGAAGGAGCTGGCATACTTGTCAACCCAAACCTTAATATTCTTTGTGAATAAGAGCCTCGTTCTTGAATTATTCATGATCACTTTCTCCTTCTGTTGTCAGGGCTGATGCCTGCAGTAGTTCCATCCCTTTACTGCACAGGTTGGTTTCTGTCTCAGGTCAAACGAGGCCCATTTTCTAGGGGTGAGTGGGTGAAGTTGACTATGACCTTGCCTGCCTGTGGGTGCTTGCGCATATCAGTCAAGAGATAAGGAAACATGGTCAATTTGTGAACAATCGTTGAGTCAGGATGCACTCCTGGAGGACTGTTCAGCTAAGTCAGGGATGTGTGTCTTGTACACTCAAGGCCCTGAGTTCTATCTCCAGCAAAACCTCTCACCACCCCAACATAACATTGCTGGGGAGGAGTATTAAATGATCTGACCTGGTTGACTGAGTAGTACTGGGAATGACTCCTGAGAACCCCTGAGAACGCTATTGGAGTCTTCCTACACCCCCCCAAAAATGTTGTACCTGGAATCCTCCCTCAGGTATGGGAGCAGGGCAAATGAGAGAAAAATGATGTCCCATAGTGTCAGTAACAGCCCACACTCACTCCCTCTTTGGGTTTTGCTTGTTTTTGGGTTACATCCAGAGGCGCTCAGGGGTTACTCCTGGCTCTCCAGTCAGAAATTACTCCGATGGACTCGGGATCATATGGGATGCTGGGAATTGAACCTGTGTCAGCTGTGATTCAGGCAAATGCTCTGCCCACTGTGCTATCACCCTGGTCCTCTTTATTTTTAACTTGGTCCGAGTTAAGACATCTCATGACTTCACTTTTATGGACCCTCTGCTTCAATGAGCATTATTTGATGTTGAATAATCATTCAGAATTTGAGCAGGAATTTTCTTTGGGGTGTGTGTGTGTGTGTGTGTGTGTGTGTGTGTGTGTGTGTGAGGAATTTTCTTTGGTGTGTGTGTGTGTGTGTTTCTCAGTGATGCTGGAGGCATGTTTATGGTGCGTGGCAAATGTGTGTATGTGTGTGTGTGTGTGTCAGGAATTTTCTTTGGGGTGTGTGTGTGTGTGTGTGTGTGTTTATGGTGCGTGGCAAATGCTCTAGACCACTGAACTCACCCTTGGGCTACCCCATGAGGATTTCAGCCCTGGGGATGATGCTCACTGTCAGATGGGCTATTACTCAGGTATTATTGGGCAGAGAGAGTGTCCTGTGGGTTTGTTTAGGATCAATTTTCCACAGAAATGCCAAAACATATTCTTTCCATCTACCCATGAGCACAGATCCTTTGTGAGGAAACTGGCAGTGTGGGATCGGGTGAAACTTTCATTTTTATTTTCATGTCTCTGCTAACTGATGGCAGTTTTATTAATCATTCGTTGATTGATTTGATGTACATCAGTCCCATTATTTTTCCTGACAAGGATTAAAGTTAAATTTCTGAACTCAACAGAGAGTTCTGACTACTTCCAGACAGTCATTTCTGGCATTGGCAAGGTTATACGTTGCATTTGGGTTTGTTTTTGCTTTCCAAAGATAATTTTGGAGGGTGTCAACAGCCCTTAATAAGGTGGGTTACATAAGCATGCTGTTTGAGAACAGAATGTCAGTCTTGAGAAAAGCTGTTCATTTGGCTATTTTTAAAAGTGTTTCAACTATGGCACATACCTTTTTAAAAGACGAACATTTGTGGCCTTGCCTGTTTTGGAATATGACACACACATCAGCCACGATGACTCACCTGTGATTTCCCTCAGTAAATATTTATGGAGGTCTCTTCAATAATTTGTTTGCTCCCTCAGTGATGACGCAATTCTATGGCTGAAACCTCTGGCTGAAGGAGATGGAAGACACAGGCCTACTTGACTTGGCCAAAGAAGCCTGGCCTTTATAATGGTACCCTCAAAACATCATCTGGGGTCACTGAAGAGTTCACTAAGATGTGAATCTCCTGACTTGGGGAGTCCAGAGAGGAGAGATGGAGGTTGGGATAAAACAGCACAGGTGACACTCTCCTGGCAGGGCTGAGGGGATGGGTGTGTGAACAGAACTGTGTGAGGTAACTCTGGGATGGCTGGTAGTTGTTGGGGGAGATGTGGAGATTCCTGTCACTAGCTGGGAAATTCAGGGGTTTCTGAAGCTGGGGAACAGGTGAGGGATTGGAGTGGGGGCAGTGGGCTGGAGATAATCAGATAGTCCCCAGTTCCCATGAAAAGTGCTCAGCAGGGAAGTCTAAACAGCAGCCATGGTCCTCATACTTGCCTGGGGTGAGTCAGGGAAGAGTCCTCAGAATGGATCTCCCTTGAGTAGGGAGATCGGCAGGTCTGGAGGAGAAGGAGGGAGAAGGGACGGGCATTTCGTCCAGAGAAGGGAATAGAGTGGAAGACAAGGAGACCTGAGAGGTGGGGGATGTTTAGGGCTGGGAATGCCAGGCAGGACAGAGATGATAATCCCTTGATGGATTCAAATCACAGCCTGGGATCTAACCTAGTCTGCTCAGTGGCAGGCAGGCTGATTCAGTCCCTTTTGCTCCAGAAGGAATGGAACAGGAAATCCAGTACCACATCCCAGGACCAAAGAAATAGGGAAATAAATAATAGAGAAAATAAGGAACTGAGGAAATAAGAAATAAGAAAATGAGGAAATAGGAAAATAAGTAAAGGAGGAAATAAGGAATTGAGGAAATGAGGAAATAAAGAAATAAGAAAATGAGGAAATAAGGAAATAAAGAAGTAAGGTATTTGCCTGAGGCTGGTCACAGCTTTCTGCTTTTTCAGTTGGTTTTTGTGGCTTTTCAGATCTCATCTTTCTCTGCTCTAAGCCCTGCCTTTGGTGTCTGATCTATGGGATTACATTCTTCTTTAATATTGACCTAGTTTTTACAGCATGAGACATTCTTTTAAATGACAAAATGTATTTTCTTTGGGATAAAAGGGGTTGGAAGAGAAATTGACTCTAGTGTCTACAGAAGGAGAAAGGAAATAAACATTTTGGGATAAAGATGGACATGAGAAGCTGCAAACTATGATCTATGGGGACATTTGTGCCCAAAGGCAGCGTTGTCCACAGCAGTGAGAAGAGGTTGGGGCTGTACAAACTACTTCCAGAAAAACATGCTTTTTATTTTTTTGGTCACACTCGGCAGCAGTCAGGGGTTATTCCTGGCTCTATGCTCAGAAACTGCTCCTGGCAGGCTCGGGGGACCATATGGAATGCCGGGATTCGAACCACCCTCCTTCTGCATGCAAGGCAAACACCCTACCTCCATGATAATCTCTCCAGCCCCGAAAGCGTGCTTTTCTTTTTTAAATCAAATTGGGGGCCAGAGAGATAGCATGAGGTAAGGTGTTTGCCTTGCATGCAGAAGGACGGTGGTTCGAATCCCAGCATCCCATATGTTCCCCCGAGCCTGCCAGGAGCAATTTCTGAGCATAGAGCCAGGAGCAACTCCTGAGAGCTGCTGGGTGTGACCCAAAAAGAGAAACAGAAACAAAAACAAAACAAAAAAAAAAAAAAGAAAGAAAGAATTTAATCAAATTGGAAGGGAAGAGAACTGGACCAAAATGCCAGGACCAGAGTGATAGCACAGCGGTAGGGCATTTGCCTTGCACACAGCTAATCCAGGACAGTTTAAAAAGCCACCCTAATTTGTTCCGGGGGCCCCATGTGTATGATTTATAGATAAAATTCTACTTAATCTATTGAGTTGCTCACATGGGCTTTCTCAGTAAGAAAGAAGGAGAGGGATGGAATGTTTTTCAGAATATTTTTTTGGTCTATGTATTAGCTCCTGCAGGATTTGTTCTGGGTTTTCTTTTCTTTTTTTCTTTATTTAAGCACCATGATTACATACATGATTATATTTGGGTTTCAGTCATATAAAGAATACCCCCTTCACCAGTGCAACATTCCCACCATCAATGCCCCCCATCTCCCTCCTTCCCCACCTCCTGCCTATATTTGAGACAGGCATTCCACTTCTTTCACTCATTAACCTAAGCTTTTAGGGGGGCTCAGCCCACCAGATGTATCCTCAGATTTTCCTGGTGGGTAAAACTAATTTAACCCCCATGAGGTTCCTCAAAAGGCCCGCTGTGGACGCCTTTTTCCCCTGCGTGGATGGTTGAGGAATTTCCAAAGAGATGCCTGGCAGTACATTTTCAGCCAGTATTTGACTATCTCTCCTTTGTATATATCAGGCATAATAATAGCCTCTATCAAATAATTTGGCTCAGAAATTCCAGCACCAAAGTCCATTTGAGAACCTCTTTTTCAGGATATAGTCAGCCCTAAAAGCTTAGGTATGCCCTGGCACACGTTAGTTAGTGTAGTCATCTCTAACTACACTCATCACTCTTTGTGGTAAGCTTCACACTGAGAGATGGTACTTCCAGCCCTCATTTCTGTTGTCTCTGGGTATTATTACAATAATGTCTTTTGTTTTTCTTAAAACCCATAGATGAGTGAGACTATTCTGTGTGTCTCTCTCCCTCTGACTTATTTCACTCAGTGTTATAGATTCCATGTACATTCATGTATAGGAAAACATCATGATGTCATCTCTCCTGACAGCTGCATAATATTCCATTTTGTAGATGTACCATAGTTTCTGTAGCCATTCATTTGTTGAAGGGCATATTGGTTGTTTCCAGAGTCTGGCTATTGTAAATAGCACTGCAATGAATATAGGTCGAGGAAGTGATTTTTGTATTGTATTTTTGTGTTCCTAGAATATATCCCTAAGAGTGGTATAGCTGGATCACATGGGAGCTCAATTTCCAGTTTTTTGAGGAATCTCCATATTGTTTTCCATAAAGGCTGAACTAAATGGCATTCCCACCAGCAGTGAATGAGCATTCCTTTCTCGCCACATCCCCGCCAGCACTGATAGTTCTTGTTCTTTGTGATGTGTACCAGTCTCTGTGTTGTGAGAGGGTACCTCATAGTTGTTTTGATTTGCATCTCCCTGATGATTAGTGATATGGAGCATTTTTTCATGTGCCTTTTGGCCATTGTTATTTCTTCTTTGAGAAACTTCTGTTCATTTCTTCTCCCCATTTTTTGATGAGGTTAAATGTTTTTTTTTCTTGGAAAGTTCTGTCAGTACCTTATATATCTTCGATATTAGCCCCTCATCTGATGGGTATTGGGTGAATAGTTTCTTCCATTCTGTGGTGGCTTTTGTATCCTAGGCACTATTTCCTTTGAGGTGCAGAAGTTTCTCAGCTTAATATAGACCCATACGTTTATCTCTGCTTCCACTTGTTTGGAAGAGTTCTGTCTCCTCCTTGAAGATGCCTTTAGTCTCAATGTCATGGAATGTCTTACCTAAGTGTTGTTCTCTATACCTTTTTGTTGATGTATGGCAGTTGGACTTGGACACACCCCTTGGATAACCCTACTGTAATGACAGTTGAACCCAGACATGCACCTTTGTCATGCCGGATATAAAAGGAAAAACTTGAACAATTGCAGGCGGGCCCAGGATAGTGACCTGAGCAGTGCCTGCTGGCTGGTGGGGATGGAGGGTGAGGGGAGAGATAAAACATCAGAGATAGATGCTGCCTGCTATCTATTTATTTTCTTCCTTCCTTCCTTCCTTCCTTCCTTCCTTCCTTCCTTCCTTCCTTCCTTCCTTCCTTCCTTCCTTCCTTCCTTCCTTCTTTCTTTCTTTCTTTTTTTTTTTTTTGGTATCAGGACTTCCTCTGGCCACCTCTGGTCTGTTCATTTCCATCTATCTCTCCCTCTCTCTGAGAAACCTCCCAGCTGTGGTGGTAGGCCTCAGACTCCAGGAAGGCGATCCCTATATGTTGGCATCCCTGGGTGGCATGAGGCCCCACCTGGCGGCCAGTCTCCATGGGCCCCTGTGAGCTTTGCAACATCGGGCCCTGGCAGCCTTGGGCCTCGGCAGCCTTGCAACAGAAGAGGAACAGGTGGACTTGCAGCTTACTGCAGTAACCTGCTGGATAATGGCAAATTTCTCCACCTCTCCTGATGGCTGTGAGGCTTGAGTGATTGCTCAAGTACAAAATAAATGTGAACTTTCATGGTAAAAAAGTTATCTGGAGGGATAAAATGTGCACAGATGCAACCCTTAAGGAGTTAAGTGTAAACCCACAACCAGTGCCAAAGAAAGTGAAATATTAATATCTGCAAAGAAAGCAAACAGCATAGAACAGCTACAGCCCTGGGGGCAGTGGTACCAGGCAGAGAAAAGGAGCTTCTTGAAGGTACTGATCTCAAACTTGTTTGCTCCTACGGATGTGGATCTCTTTGCTCAGATGACAAAGGTTCAAGCAGACCATGATAAACCATGGTTTGTGGGGACCCAGATTAGTTAATCCTGCAGAAGCTTAGCTTGGTGGGTCCAGGAAAGCAGATGCACATGTGGATGGAAGCTCTTAATGGCCTCCATCAAGGCTGGTGGAGGACTGGATGCCCTTAGCCCAGGCCAATCCTCAGAGTGTTACCCGTTGCCCAGGGAGAATAGCTTCGGGCAGTTTTACCTGTGCCTGTAGTTTTTACAGAGTTCCAGACTGTTTACCCAGCTTTTGTTTCCAAACAGTACAGTCCTTCCCCAGCCATTGTAATCAGACTGCATTTAACTAGCAAATCCATGTGGCCCTTAGCTTTTCCCTGAGTTCAAGGGCAGGGCTCCCGGCTACCTTTTGTGATCATCCCATAAGGCCTTGGACAGCTCCTTGTGAAAAGGCTTCAGCAAGAATGGAAGGGCAGGGGCCAGAACCATAGCACAGTGGGGGTGGGGGCATTTGTCTTGCACATGGCTGACCTGGGTTTCTTCCCCAATATCCCATATGATCCACCGAGTCTGCCAGGAATAATTTCTGAGCGCAGAGCCAGGAATAATTCCTGAGTTTCCAGGTGGGAAGACAAAACAAAAAAAATGGAAGGGCAGCTTTTGATTCACCCCTTTCCCTTCCAATATAATTCCCAGAACTGAATTTTTGCTTAGTTCAGTTCACCACCAAGACTACCCCTAAAGGTGGCCATACCAGATAATTTGGGTGGGGAGCTAGACTTGTTTCATAGGCTTCCCATTCCCACTGGGTCTGAGGACCCTATCTTTGCCGTTATATGGTTTCAAGGGAGAGTGGGGTGTTGCACTTCAGCCCGTATACGAATGCATTTAAAAGCAATTCTTCAGTCAACTGCCTCAGGAAATGTAATGTAGTAAAAGGGGGATGCCAAGGTAAGCTCTGACTTCAGAGACTAGGGAGAAGTTCAGAGAAGGGGAGAAATTGAGGAGTGGGGAGAAAGTTGAGAGAGGGAATTAATAGGGGTAACAAAGAGCTTTTGTTATACTGGTAATGTGGAAAAGTGGGACCAAAAGCACGGACTCACTGTGCACATGAGGTTTAAATTACAACCACTGAACATGGAATGTGCCTGTTGAGGTGGCAGGTGTGGGATGGTAACAGTGGGAGGAAGGATGAAAACATTGGTGGAGGGAAGTTAACAGTGGTGATGGGATTGGTATAGAAATATTGTATGTCTGAAACCCAAATTATCAATAACATTGCAAATCATGGTTCTTTAATTTAAAAATTAAAAATATAAAGAACTGCAACGTTTCTTTTTTTTTTTTCATGTTACTTATAGCTATTTTTTTTTTAACATTTCTGATTTTGTTGTAGGCTCCTTGGAGAAAACAAAGCTCTCCATCCTCAAAGATCTGACGCACTCTAGTTGCAAGACAACAAACCAGGGAACCCTCAAAAACAACCAGTGTAGCTGGAAGGTGGTAGGTGCTGGTGAAAAGTGCAGAGAGGTGGGCATTTGAAACCAGGATTGTCACAGTCTCACAGAGAAGTTGAGGTGAGGGCAAAACGTGGTGAGAGATAGTACAGGAGTAAAAAGCTTGCCTTGCACAGAGTTGACACAGGTTTGAACCTTGGCACCAGATATAGTCCTGAGCCCCCCGGGTACTATATATTTAGCCCCCATTCGTAGGAGTAATCCTTGAGCATCACTCAGTGTGACCCCCAAACAAATGAACAAAAGTGTGAAGGGAGACATCCCATGACTGAAGCTGTTGAGAAAAAACAGCTAAGAGCTGTTGAGGCAGGAGCTGTCAGAGGGAATCTGGTGAGATTAGGGTGCTGTGTGTGTTTGTGTGTGTGTGCATGTATGTACATGGTACATTTTTCACTGTGAAGAGCTCTGTCAGAGCTTTGAGAAAATTAGAGGTCACTTGCATTAGTGGGATTTTACAGCAGGGTATCCAAATAATTCCCTTTTTTCTGTTGTCTGCTTGATACTTATTTAGAAGTGCTCACTTCTAAATAAATTAAAGGTCATTAAAGACGTGGTGCTAAAAATTCAAATTCTGATTTTCTAGGTCTGTTATTTGTGTGAGTGTGTGTGACTGAAAATTTGTAGTGTTTAACCCACCTCTATACCCACACACAACGGAAGAGCCAGAAACACAGATGCAGAACCTCTGGGGGTTCAAGGACACTGTCAAAGGGTCACG